>NC_085961.1:30540734-30853859 GCF_910591565.1 Cydia splendana
TTTGATTGATTAATTTCATCGTCTATTTCGCTTACTGGATATTGATCTGTTGTGTATGATTTTGTATAGTAAAATATGTCGTTAGTGAAATCCGTATCCAAGTCAGCAGCATCTGTATCCAATGCAACATATTTTTTTAGTGCCTCTGTTCTAGAGTCATTAATTGTTTGAGTTGCTTTAAATACCGGTGTCGTATCTTCATTAATTTCAAAAGTACTAAAGACAAAACTGTTTAGTTGAAAAATGTCATCTTTGATTTTAGTTCTTGGGTATTGATCAGTTGTAACTGGTTTTGTATCGAAAAATATGTCTTTAGTGAAATTAGGATCCAAAGTAGATATACCTATAACGGGTGCTGTTTTTAATGAAACGCTCATGAGGCTTGCATTTTCATTCGTTTTGACAATGTCGTCAGATGAAGGTAAAATTGTAGTACTTTCAGTTAAACTTTCAAGATATGTTGTGTTTAAAGAATAAATGCCAGAAGCACTAGTAGTTTTTATTGGAACTGTTATAGAAGCAATTTTTTTCTGACTTGCTTCACTTATCGGTATGCTGTTATTGATTACAACAGTACTGGATTTCACGTATTTTCCTTGATTGATTTTATCACCTATATCGCTTATTGGATATTGATCTGTTGTGTATGATTTTGTATCGTAAAATATGTCGTTAGTGAAATCCGTATCCAAGTCAGCAGCATCTGTATCCAATGCAACATAATTTTTTAGTGCCTCTGTTCTAGAGTCATTAATTGTTTGAGTTGCTTTAAATACCGGTGTCGTATCTTCATTAATTTCAAAAGTACTGAAGACAAAACTGTTTAGTTGAAAAATGTCATCTTTGATTTTAGTTCTTGGGTATTGATCAGTTGTAACTGGTTTTGTATCGAAAAATATATCTTTAGTGAAATTAGGATCCAAAGTAGATATACCTATAACGGGTGCTGTTTTTAATGAAACGCTCATGAGGCTTGCATTTTCATTAGTTTTGGCAATGTCATCAGATGAAGGTAAAATTGTAGTACTTTCAGTTAAACTTTCAAGATATGTTGTGTTTAAAGAGTCAATTCCAGAAGCACTAGTAGTTTTTATTGGAACTGTTATAGAAGCAATTTTTTTCTGACTTGCTTCACTTGTCGGTATGCTATTATTGATTACAACAGTACTGGATTTCACGTCTTTTGATTGATTAATTTTATCATATATACCGCTTATTGGATATTGTCCTGTTGTGTATGATTTTGTATCGTAAAATATTTCGTTAGTGAAATCCGTATCCAAGTCAGCAGCATCTGTATCTAATGCAACATTACTTTTTACTGTCTCTGTTATAGAGTTATTGACTGTTTGAGTTGCTTTAAATACCGGTGTCGTATCTTTATTAATTTCAAAAATACTGAAGACAATGTCTCTTGCTTTTATTATTTCATCTCCGATTTCATTTCTTGGATATTGATCCGCTGTGTATGAATTCGTATTATTTAATATGCCTTTACTAAAATTTGTGTTCAAATTATCCGCCACTGCGGATGTAGCAAAGTTTGGCTCAATTTTATGCGAAATACTTATTGGGCTTTTATTTCCAGCAAATAGAAAATTTGTATCGTCGGCTGAGCTTTCAAGCTTAAAAGGAGGGTATGTGGTGTTTAAAGTGTTAATATCAAAAGAACCACTGAATTTTATGGACTTTGTTATAGAGTTATTGAAGTTTTGAGTTACTATACTTAACGGTATCGTGTCTTTATTGTTTTCAAAAGTACTAGAGCCACTATCTTTTGGTTTTATGATTTCTTCTCCAATTTCACTTATTGTATATTGCTTTAATGTGGGATTCTTATCGTAAAATTTGTCTTCACTGAAAACTATTTTTAAATTATCATTTAATGTGGATGTCACGGCAATTAGCGCCATTTCTGATGAAACGTTATTTTGGATTTCTTTTGAATATTTTACATCCAACACATCAGTTAGATCCTCAATTTTAAATTTATTGAAAATTTGTGCTTTAGTGATCATCGGTGTCTTCTCAGTATTTAAATTAATGCCGAGTGTGGTATGATTCGATGAATCGGATTTAGTTCCGATTTGAATACTTAGGGATTGATTTTGGTTTGGTTGATTGAACTTTGAATTGACATCATTTAATCTTGAAGGTGTAAAAAACTCAACTGTAGAATCATAAATACTTTGTGTAACACTATTTATCGATTTTCCGTTATTATGACTTGTATGGTTGGTATAATACTCATCAAAAAAATCGTCAGTTGTAAATGTTTTATTTTCAGTATTCGAATATGGTTTTGTACTGTGTAATATTTCTTTTGTATAATTCTTGTGACTAGTAATAGTATCGAATTCATCAACGTCAGACTGAATTGTATTTAAGACTTGCTCTGATGGCACGCCGATTATATTCGCATATTCTGGAGAAGTTACGGCCAACCCTTGTGTAATATTCATAGGCGTAGGCATGAATAAATAAAAAGTAGACGGAATTAGTTTTTTATTCATTACTTCATCTTTTGTTTGATCTACTGAATACATCGTATCCGGTGATGTAGTTTTTTGTAGGATCGTAGTAGAGTGTTTAGTTTTTTCTGTGCTTGATAAAGTGTAGTTTAATTTTATTTCTTGGTCCCGCATGTTAGACTCTGTTACAAAATTTAATATTTTATGAACAGTTTTATCTTTCGTGACATTTTTACTTGTTTCAAATTTAGTATCAGTGATTGAATAACTTTGACTATTAGAATTTTCAGTATTATTATCATCCTGCAAATACAATTTTGTGTCCATTGATTCTGTCATTCTTGGATACATTGGCGACACAGTAGAATCAGAATTCATATTTTTCATCTCTTCGTTCAAGAGGCCTGTGGCAGTTGAATCAATATACGTTTCAGCTTTACTTCCGATGTGATGGATCTGGTCAGTAAAGTCATTTAAAAATGTTTTATAATCATTGGCCCCCAGAGCTCGCGATGTAACCATAGTAGATGTATTATTTGAATAATTAAAATTGTTTTTTTCGTTTCTTTCATTGAAAAGTGCAGGTTTCAAAGTATAGTTTTCGGTTGGTGTTATTTTGAAAGAAGTAACATATTTATTTTTTGTATTGTCTAATTCTAAGCTTGTATTATATTTATTAGTGTTTAAAATATTTGTGTTTTCCATGTTGTAATCAAAGTAAATTGTATTTTCAATGTATTTATCCGTGACATATAAATAGTTTGTATTGGTTGTAAGCCGCTCTGGGGATTTTTCTAATGTTGACTCATTTGCCCCTGGTTGTTCTTTTTCAACTTTCGTGGAATCTCTTGTATAATGATCGGTACTAACACCTATTTTTGAACTATTATCCTTTATTTCTGGAATCATTTTAAATCGTTGTGGCTGAGTGATGTTTTGCACGGGATAAGTTATTGTGTCGAGGTTTTGATTTGGGTTGATATTAAATATACTCAAGTTTTCGACTAACTCCAGCATTGTCGGAGGTTGAGTGACAGTTGTTGTTTTTGTTTGCTGAGTTTGTATATACTGATTATCACTAAAAACGGTTACAAAGAGAGAGTTTTTGTTTATCGGATTAACATCGTTTGCTGCTTTGTACGAAATATTTTTTATCATTTGTAAATTAAAATCATCTTTGGGAACAATATTGACGAAGTTGTTTGTTTTGTTATCTTTTTCCAACTTATCTCGGTCCAGTACATAGTCTGGAAGGGTTTTGTTTGATTGTTTGTTTATGGTATAGTTCGGGCCTGTTTTATTTTGATTACTATCCTTGATCAGATTATTTGTTTTGCTATTCGGGGTAAATATTTTTTGTGTAATACCAAGCATGTTGTTAATCTCTGGGTGCGACGTAGTTTCTGTATAATGGTCTAACAGATTTATTTTTTCGGTATATTCCGGTAGCGTTAATTGATTGGTTACGGTAATGTTGCGATCTATTTTAGTTTGATTGCTATATTTGGTAGAAATGTCCGACATCGCAGTAGTAGTAGAATTAACACTTAACGTAGACATATCATTATTATGAAGAAGAAGGTTTTCGATTTCTGACGGGTTATTTACAACGTTTGCTTTCAAATTGTTAAAAGTTTCTAAGCCTGCACTATAATAATTCGTAACGCGGTAACTATCAAACGTGTCGTTATGTTTATTAAATGTAGTTGTACCATATGATTGAGTTAGGTTACTGACTTTATTAGTGTCATTGCTAACCGTGGTATGTAGGTTGGTAGTCGGTAAATAACTTTGTGGCTTCAATTTAACTAAAACTTCTGTAACCTTGAATGGAGGATTTCTATTTAGTGCTTCTAAATCTTCTTTTATTGTTTCATTACTTACTAGATCAATTGCTTTATTTCTTTGTGGTCCTGTTTCTAGTAAGTTTGTGGGTAGTGATGAAGTTGTGTTGTTTTCTTTGGAAAGGATGTCGGAAGTACCGGTATCCGAAAAGTTATTACTATCTTTTACTGTAAAAAAACTATCTTTACTCATTGTAGTTGTTGCTATATTAGTTATTTTGGTTGGAGTAAATTGATGATCTGTATGTTCTGTAGAGTGCAGTTTTTTGGTTAATGCTATACAGATACTGAAAAGGGTAGGCATTGAATTTGGTTCTACAAATGTCTTTGCGAGTTTATCAGTATTGTTACTTGTTACCTCACCTGCTGGCGGAAGATTTTGGGTTATCACGTTTAAACCCTGTTCTGCAAATAAATCATGTAGTGAAATCTTTTTTTGTTTGTTATTTGCTGTAACTACGATTTCTAAAGTATCTTCTATTGGCAAATTAGATACCGTAGACACATCTCTATTATCAGTCGGAAAGGGGCTAATTACGGTTTCGGAGTCAAGGGCAGATGGTTTTTCGGTCGTTGGTGATCTCGAGAGTGGATGGTAATTAGTTTGATCCCAATAGGTTAATCTTTGTCTTGTTGTTCTGTCAATTTGCGGATGAATTATATCTGGTGTTTGTGTTACCAGTAGGTTAGTAGTTTGAGAAATAATAGCTTCTCCTACAAATTGTTCCTTTTTTTGAATGTTAAAAAACTCTGTTGACGTTATTGGTTCATTACTTTCACTAGGATAAATCAAATCGTTCTTAAATTTAGTATATACACTAGTTATTTCATTGTTGACGACACGGCTTGGCACGGTTGTTTCATGCTTTTTAGTAAAACTATTTGGTGAAGCTGTAACTTCTTGGTCAGGTGATGTTATTTGTTTCTTGACAGTTATCCCTTTGTCGTCCTTTTCATGACTGGATTCATCATCCAATATACGGTTCATCCATATTTCCTTTGAATTCGTATAGTTCAGCAAGTATTTAGATTCAGGCATATTTCTTAAAGGATTGGAAATACTGTATTCACCCTCAGTAATTAAATCACTTTTTAAATTATTTCGTTTGATAACTGTTTGTAGTGTAGTTGATCGTTTGAACTTTTTCTTCTTCAATCTTTTATCGTACAATTTCACCAAAGACTTGATTTTTAATATTGTTTCTTTTAAATTTCTAGACTTTTCTGTCGTACTTGTGGTTATTTCTTTTGAGTCAAAACTTTCATTTGGAAAATTTATTTTACACACTGGTTCATCTGTTTTGTTACTGCAACACATTTTAGTGTAATCAGAATGATAAGGTTCAGAAGTTACATCAATATAAACTTTAATTGTATTATTTCGATGCATTAACTTAAAAACTTGTGTCTTATTATTTCGTTCACTTTGTAGTAAAAAAGTGTAGATAGATTTTAAGGCACAGTCCGGGGCTTCATTTGCCGTTAGGCTTTCTCCACTGACAGTTTCATTTTGACCAAATCTAGCATCAATAATGTCTATGTCTATCGGCGAATGAGTGTGTAAGGTACTGTTAAGTTCATCGATAAGTTTGGTATAGTTGGATATTAAGGGGCATCTATCTTTTACTGGATAGAAGGTAAGAATTACTATGACATTATGCTTGCCAGGGACGCGCGTCAGTTTTTTTGTATGTTTATACAAACTGTATTTCCTCGTACGGAATCTATGGTAACCACGCGTCTTTATAAAAGTTTGGTATAAAATGTATTCAAGTCGTGTTTTATTGATATCAGTTCTGACCTCTTGCTTAAGAATATTTGTATTAGCTTGAATATGTGTTCTCCCACAGTCGCTTTTCAGCATAAATTCCGTTTCTTCGTCAGAGGATATATTAGTGCTTTTATTAACCTTCGATGCAACTTCATTTTTTAAATCAAAACAAGTTTTTTTATAAATATTCTGATAAATGTCCAGTACCTTATTGCTTGGATCTTTGTTGTTCTTCTCGACTTGCAGCGAGTTGGTATCACCACTGAACGATGCACTTTCATGTTGTTTTGCTTTTAAAGTTTCACGCATACAAACACACAAGCTTTTGAGTAGTTGCAGAGAGACGTCCATCAGCCGATCGTCAGTGGTCGCAGCGTCCACTGTTTGCAGAAGCCTCATCAACACGGGGTTCTTCGCCATCAGTCCTACAGCCGTGTCAGTAGTCAGAAAGGCACGGTTTTCGACTACTACCGAAGAGATGAAAATGAACAAATACTTGAACATTTTAGGTTAAAGGTTCGTTCTTGCGTGAGGGCATGTTATCGTGGTGCCGACCGAACAATACCGTTGACGCCGTTGTTTTGGGTAAAATTACGGAAAGGAAACACGCTTAACTGATAAGGGCACTTGGTCTGCAAACATGTATTACTGTGATGTGACTTAATTAGTCTTATCCTTTTCGCTCCTAAGATATAAACGGTAATGAAAGACAGCATAAGAAAGATAATTAAAACATTCAGTGTCCACAAATATTACTGACTTAACTGTAACATCTTATTATGTAATTTATGTTCATGACTATGCAATAAATGAAATGAAATGAATGAAATGAAATGATTTATTTTTAGTTTTATTTGGTCTGGTTTTTACAGGAAATAAGTAAGTAAATATTCTTTATTTTACACCATAAAGTAAAAAAATACACAAACACAGAAAGCGAAACACAAGCTTAAGACTAGGTAACAACAGGCGGTCTTATCGCTAATAAGCTATCTTTTCCAGACAACCCTTCAAATTTCAAGGAAATAGTCTTTCGAACAGCTGAACTTTTAGTAGGTATCTACAGCTATTGTATCGATGAAACACTTTCACTGTGTTATTTTCTGAGTTCAGTTTCAACTTATTATGTATGTATGTAAACACTTTATTATATTAAGATATTTGTTTTGCTTTGACTACTCATCATCACTTGACTGGTGCTGGTAAGCAGAAAGGTCCACGAAGTCTTGTCTTCAGGTTTGCTCGGCAATCTAGAACGGGCAGCTTGGGAAGCTATAAATTCTAGCATAGTAAGTTGCAGCTCCCCCGCAAATTTGTGAATCAATTCTATTGTCAATTGCTTACCCAATTGTCCACCTCCACCCGCCTCGCGAGCAGCGCCGCCTGCAGCTTCGGCCCCGGGTCCTCCAGGAAGGCCTTAGCCAGGGCCCTGGTGTGTTCCAGCTGCGACTGGCTGGAGACCACGGCCGCAGCCATGTCCACGTACGTCTCCAGGGTCGCCTGGAGATCTGGGACGGGTAGCTTCGGGAGCTGCACATTCTGGAAACAGTTTATGTAGATTTAGGAACTTCGTGGAAGCGAATAAATAAGACAATAAGGCCTAAATCATGCGGTAAGTTTTGCAGTAATTTTGCGTGCCTGTAGGAAATCATATCATGCATAGCGACCCGCCCCGGCTTCGCACGGGTTACACAAAATTTTAGCACATTTCTCACCCAAACTTTTCACAAGAAACACTCTATTGATAAGTGAAAACCGCATGAAAATCCTTCAGTACATAGTTATTGAGTTTATCGCGAACATACAGACAGACAGACGCGGCGGGGGACTTTGTTTTATACGGTGTAGTGATTACACAGAATAAAGTGCGCTATAAAAATCATGCTAGTATATGTAGTTACATATATTGAATAGAATTATTTACAATTACATTTTAGGATTAAACCGTGTAACAACTTTCTGAACGAATGACCCTGAAACAATTCTATGCCTATTCAATTTTAAATAAGTAGGTAATTATAGAAACTCAGAAATTCTGAACGCCCTTTAACATAATACCTATGTCATTACGTTTGAAATAGTATTCCTAGAAGCTGTTTTCTTTAGAAATAGAGCTACATTTACCCGATGTTGAGGGAAAAGGTATAGGAACTTAATGTTAGTGTTCTTGGTATTCCAATTATTTATAAACTTGGTCTTATTGATTTTACTAGTGTCATCGAGAGTTGTGTATAAGACCTTAACCTCCTTAAAGCAGAGTCTAGTAAACAACCGGACTTAGACTTCTTTAAGCGCTCTTATGAGCACAAAAGACCCTTTAAAGGACATGAGCAAAAAATTATGAGATGCGCGAGACACATAGGCTGTATGGTTGTTGTCAGTCTTCTATATTTATTAGCTTCCGCTTCTTACTTCGTATTCGTCCTCGTCTCCCTGCTGGCTGAGCCATCGCTTCGGCAGAGACAGCAGCGACTCGCCCCATCCTATAACAAACAAAATACTTATCAAAATGTATTGAAAAACATAAAATAAAATCAAGTTGATTTGTTAATTGGAATGATGGACAAGCACTTGGAATGACTGGCACTGAATATCGTTACGTTATCTTGCAAGCTAAATTAGACCCACTTCCCAATATTCGATTGCAATGGTCATATGAACTCTATGATAAAACAATGCAACTTAATTGTGTTTTAGTTTGTTAGAATTGCCTGTTAAAAATTAGAGTCAGTGATAAAAGCTTGTATCAAAAACGAAATTTTTGATAGAAACCATTCGAAATTTAAAACGGCGCTGACAGTTTCATGTTTTTAATTACCTGTTGATGCGTACCTAGGTTACCAGACGTATCAGGAATTTTCTTGACATGTCAGGAATTTTCCTGACATGTCAGGATTTTTCCCGTTTGTCAGGAATGCGGCCGGAATATGAAGAAGTCAAGAATTTCAAATCAGGAATGTTGTCAGGAAATTCAAAATTTGTATCTGGTAACCCTATGCGTACCTGGCCTGTTCCTACGATGTAATAGGTATAGTATATGCTTTAGCCATTACAATGTCCCTGCGATCGGTCACTGTCGTCCGAGATTCGTCCTCGTTCCTCGCTATACATCTTTTTCCGTGTGACGCCCCCTAATTGATGCATGCATCGACAAATGGCTTTATTACGAGGCACATTGTATTGCGGGGTGTGGGAGCAAAAAAAACAGGCGAATCATTGAAGTAAGTATAAAGAATGGGACAATCTTATTAAGATCAATCTAGCGCTAAATTAATTACACCTTTTAAGTTCTTTAACTTACATATATCCCCCTCTCTGCTCGGTCTCAGCTGCTTTTACAATAAATAAAGATTTATACCGACCTAGCCCCAAACTAAGAAAAGCTACGGGTACTTACTAGGCGGCGATATACATAGGTACATAAATACTTACATTAGTTACATTCATACCATTAACATTTAAAACATCCATAACTCATTAAATATTTTCTTTTTTTTACCAAGCTATATTTACCCACCCAATATTTATATATTGGGTTTAATACCCACAAGTGTCCTTACCGGCATAGTGAAATTACTTGAAATGTGGTTATTTTTATTTAAATCACCTCAATATGACTAGATTTAGACCCAGAAAAGTCTGCAGCTGTTTTGATAGCCCACGCAGTGCAAGTGTTAATTATACGTCATAATTGCATAGAAGTTTGACGTTTAAAATGACACTTGCACTGCGCCTGCGTGGGCTATCAAAATCGCTGCAGACTTTTCTTGGTCTAACTCTATCCTTATTGTAAAACTTTATAAACTTTAAAAGTTCATTTATGTTTTATAACTTAAGTCTTCTTCTTCTTCTACCTAGCGATATCCCGGCCTTTGCCAGGGTCCGCTTTCCTACTTGCTTTCCTCCACTTTGTGCGATCCTGTGCGTCGTCTCGTGTGAGCACGTTCACGCTCATATCTGCTTTCACAACATCGAGCCATCGCTTTTTTGGTCTGCCTTGGGGTCGGGGACCGTCAAGGGTTAGGTTAAGGCATATGTTTCCTACGTAGTCAGCTGGGCTGCGACAAACGTGGCCGAACCACCGGAGGCGACATTCTTGGAGCTTCTCTGCTACGTCACGGACTGCGAGGCTGCCACGGATGTACTCGTTACGGATGCGGTCAGCGCGCGTAACGCCGCACATCCATCGCAGCATCTTCATCTCTGTAACACGAAGCTCCTGAACGTGCCTTCCAAGAACCGGCCGAGTGTCGGCGCCATAAAGTAGGACTGGACGGATAATACACTTTTAAAAAAAAAGAAATTTTAAAATTTAAACTGTTTATTATAAATAAATTTTTACAATATTTTTTATGTACTTAACCTAATCTACACTATAATAGATTATTAGCTAAGTGAGAGGTTTTCTTTTAGTTACATCATTGACGTTATTATTACTATATTTTAATCTAATTTATATAACATAATGTGTATCTATTTTATATTTACTTTTGACTTAACTACTTTATCAGTTCATGCAGTACTTTTTTAACATTAGTTTCAGCTTATGAGGCTTATCTTCTAGGTTATCTATTATATGTCTAGGAAGACTATTTAGGATGTGTGGCAAATAACTCGACCAGACTCTTTGCCCATAAAAGTTGTTACTACTTGGTATATTGAAATGTTTTTTATTTATCAGTACTCTAAGGTTATTTGGCCTATCATACCTATTCAGACTTCCCAGTTTATGTCTATATTCTAATATTATCGCTAGCTTCACTTTATCATATACATTCATTATTTTACAATGCTGAAATAACTTTTCATAATTATGTTTATATTTATATTTGACTTTTAGCGGTACAATGGATTTAAGGATTCTTACCTGTAGGTTATATATTCTTTGTAGGTGAGTTTTGTGGGTTCTACCATAGCTAGATATCCCATAATTTATTACAGAGTCAGCCATAGCCATGTATATTAGGCGGAGTGTATTATACGGCATTTTGTTTTTAAGTATTGTTAGATTACTGAATACGGCTCTTAGTCTCTTACATACATGGTCAATGTGCGGACTCCAGTTAAATTTATTATCTATAATTAATCCAAGGTATGTATGCTGTTCTACTATGTCTAGGGGCTCACAGTTGCAACTCGAACCTGATCCATGCAAACAAGAGTGTTTGTGTTACTTATACACTAGCCCTTTGAGTCTAAGCGGTATTCTGCGATCGCAGATGACTCCTGTGACCTCCCGCCATTTAGACCAAGCCGCGCTGATTCGGGCCCGGATGTCGTGATCAATGATCCCGGACTCATGCAGTACTGATCCCAGGTACTTAAACTTGTCCGTTTTCACGGCAGTTTCGTTCCCTATAGGTATGTATATATTTTATAACTTAAGTACCTTATAATTAATTATTTAAAACAAAATGACAGGTCAAGACAAACGATTTATAATTTAACCACTCACTTGCTTTTGGTAACTGTAGCTACCAGCTGTCACCCTTATTTTATTATAATAATAGAGGTCACTGAAAAATATCAAGCATGTGAGTGGTTAATGAGGTGTGTAATTTATAGCGCGTCTATTGAATAACGCCAAAAATCTACCGTTTAATTTTTTGCTCATCTTACATCGTCCTGTATACTCTGGCTACAATTCCCGCGTCCCTCCCATCGGTCACTTTCGCACCGTAAGCAATTCGATTCGTCGCCGATCGCTATTCCTCCCCGTGACGTGACACCCCTTAATTAAGTAATACGTCGGTGACATTACTCTTTAACGATTGATGACACTACGTAGTCTACGTTCATTTATAACTTGTAGTCTGTAGAGTGTGGCTTATTAAATGTGTACAGTTGCATAATATTTTAGAATCATATATATAAAATTGAAAAACCAGAACGGGATAAAAAACGAGCGAAGAAGAGAGATGGCGCTTTACAAATTTCTAAAAAAGTTTTTGACACGTATCTCGAATACAACGCACGTATGCTAAGAAAAAACTGTTTAAATCTATTATCTACATATGAGAATAAAACTAGAACATAAAAACTATCGCTTTCGATGCGTATTTAATTTACAATAAGGAAAAGAAATTTTCATAACAATTTTCATTTTACGACTTCGACCATTTCTCGGGAACTCTCGGTTGGTTTCGTTTCGAACTTCAAATAACCAAAATTATGTTTGTTATGTTGGTATGCAGTGATTTCGACCTTGTTTACTCGAAGTAAAATAAAAAGTGCTGTCAACCTCAACCTTTTAAGTAGGTACCTTAGTTTATGCCCATACGAGTGACATGCCATATAATGACTGATAATGACTTATCAATATCAATAGTAATTAGTATTTTGTTGTTTTAAATTTCTTTTTGAGTTATGTTATTCAGATTTACTTTCACAGCTTCGGCAAACAAATTCGTCCGGGGACCGGGCTGCCGAGATGGGCCAAAAATACAATTAAAGTTGATAGCAAGTTATAATGTAGGTAGATAAAATTTAAGTGCATGTTCAGATATTTTTGAGCGAAACGACCTGGTGAAAATAAGCAAACGTACAGTCAGCAGTCGGCCAAATATCGTAATATAACTATATATCTGTAGCTATAGAAATAAGGATGTGTTCCGATATACTGGCGGAATACTGAGAGACAAAAGTGGCTAAGCTTACATTGGCTCGGACATTTAGAGAGAATGGGAGAGGATCGTGCCGTGACGAGAGGTCGAGAGCGTACTTGGGACAACGAAATGGGAGACGCCCAATTGGACGTCATAGGTACCTACCGCTGGAACGACCTAGTTGCTCGAGATCTGCTTATCCTCGGCCATGGGGACTGGCGAGAGCTATCGCAAGACCGAGAAACATGGTGTGTTTTGTTTTGTCTTTTCTCGGAGGCCAGGATTCACATAACCGTAGTAAGTAATGTTAGTATTCAGAAAGGGAAATGGGGAGTACGTACGTTTGTACCAAAAGGCGATTTATGGGCGGTGGTCGTCCATATTCGTCTTAAGGCGGAAATTAATCTAATGAACGTTTTTGCAATTAGGCTTATAAAAATAAATAATAATTTTATGTTGAAACGAGTTTTAAATAAATAACTACGTGGATGAAAAAGTATAATTTTGCCTTTTATCAAATCACATAATTTTTTTCAGATATTTTGCGTATTAAGTTATCCAAATAACGGGTACAAATAAGAAATCCCTATCACCGTTATGAACCCTGGCAGGGTTGACACACTCTTTATTTCATTTACGCGAGCGGAGCTGCGGGCCCGTCTAGTTAATATATGAAAATAGATTATTTTTCAAAACACAGTACTTTGTAAAAGTGGTTTTGATGTAGCACCTGTTTGGAGACAGTCCTCCTTTCGGGCAAACTCGGCTCCATTCGGCTCAGTATTGCTCCGAGCAATTATTAGGGTTGACACCACTTGACGTCCTATTGCGTGCATGACCACAGATAAGAAAAGTGTGCTCGTATGTTACATAAAAGACAGATTAGCTTCACATAATTACTAGCCTAAGTGTTGTGAGAGCTATGTTCACGGCTCTAAGTTCCTACTTATCCTACTCTGCTCTGAAGATTTATTTCACACCACACTGTTTTAACCCGCACCCCTACCCCTCAAACATGACCGACTTGGTTGCGCGCAGCAAAGCTGGGGATTACCACACTTGTCAAACAACCACGGTTGACCGACCTACCCTGAAGGCATGTTTACACTAGGAGTGGCATTTGGACTTTAAAAAAATGATATTGATTCGACAATCATTGACGAATTCATATGCAAGTGTATTGCGAGTTACAATACAATTCAATATCAAACAAAAAATTAAGAGTTCGATTGGCTGAATTCGTGAGTGACACCGCTGCATTGGCACCATTCTTAGTGCCCGTAAGGTCTTTAGATATATGTCAATAGTTAGAAACATTAGGTATCTTAGATATACCAATCTAAACTCTTGGAATTCATACTAAGGTACATTTTATATAGGTAACAACCGACCTAAACGCGTTATTACATAGCATGAATAAAACGAGTTTCTATCTTTTTAATGTAACTTAATATTACATAATTTAAGGAAATATGAGTGATTTTCACGTACATTTTCGTATAATTTACCGTCTGCGCGTCCCACGCTCCCATTAGGCCTCTTTTGAAACTGGACCCCTCCCCCCCCCTCGGTCCTCGCAGGTGTGAGTTCGCACGGCGAAAATCGATACAATTTGGCTGCGGGCGAGGTGAAAGTCAGCGTGCAGACGGTTTTAGAAAATATAATGTATTAGTCTGACAAAAAAGACTAGAAATTAAAAAGTGGCTACACTGTATGTAGTGTCGTCCCGTTTTCTTATATAAATTGGTTTGGAAGCGAGACGTGGGCATTAACCAAGCGTGATAGAGACAGATTGAGCGCTTTTGAAATGTGGACATGGAGAAGAATGGAAGGTATAAGTTGGAAAGAGAGGAAAACAAATACGGAAGTATTAAATTGGTAGGTGAGAAGAGATCTCTGCTAAGAACAATTGAAAACAGAAGGGGAAACATGTTGGGGCACCTGATACGTCACGATACTTACATAAAGTCTATAATTGAAGGCAGAATAGAAAAACAGAGAGGCAGAGGAAGACCGAGACGTGCATAATATATTGACCAGGCCAAAGAGAAAATTAACGTAGTGACGTATCAGGAGCTCAAAACAGTGGCAGAGAGAAGAACGGAATGGCGATTAGTCCACCGACAAGAGCTAGGCTCTTAAGAATAATGATGATGTACTTATTCAAACAATAAGTATCTATTTATTATTATTACAGATGTTCTAATTGACCTACGCAATACACTATTAACTGTCCATTGTCAGACTTGATGTTTGAACAATAAAGTGTAAAAGTAAACCTTACAGAGATGAAACCACTCGAACAAATCTATGTTTTGTTAGGGACCAACTGTTCGCAATAAATAAAGTTCTGATTGTAGCAAACATAATCAATTATAATCATAAAACTTAGCAAACTCTTACAAACCTCTGTTAGATTTTCGGCTCGATTCGGGAAATGAATTAGACACTCACTAGATATGAAATAGTAAATATATGTGACGTTCCATAGAAAAAGGTACCTTTATGGCGGCCGGCGCTTACATCGCATAGCGCCGCAATAATATTGGAGCGGCGTTAATAATAGCGTGAGCACCAACCGCCATAAGGTACCTTTACCCGTGGGACGTCACACATCTTTACTATATCGTATCTAGTTAATGACTAATTCATTTCCCGAATCGCGCCGTTTGTCTTATACTAACAAACATTAATGTAAGAAATATTAAGACAAACGATTATCATCAGTTTGTTAGAATTTGACTGACTGATCAGTGATCACACAACTAGCCCCACTAACCCGGGGTTAACCGGTTAAACCGTTAACGCAGTATCAAAAACTACTGGTAACCATGGTAACTCCATGTTTAACCGGTTAACCCGGGTTAGTGGAATGGTGCAAGTGGTCCTTAGACAGACGAACGAACACGGCGTAAGAAACTGTAATGGGGGGCTACTCGGGACCTTAAAAACAGATGATTCCTGTCCGGATATAGTGCTAATGCTAATAGAAAAGAGACCGTTAATATCGCTCCATCGGGGAGCTAATGGGGGCTACTTCCGGTTCCGTTGGCGAGCGCTTCCGGTCGCCATCTCTCTGAAAATGGAGTCTTTGTGGAGGAAGCAATTCATTATTTTTCTTTAAGACACGTCAGATAGATATTAAATAAATCGACATAATAAACAGTAGAGTTAATTTGAAGTAGACACGCCTGCTACATTGTTCTTAAAAATGTATTTATTTGTACAGTGACTATATTAAATATACCTTCCGATGAATTGCTAGTGTCGAACTCGTGTTAAAGCTACTTATATCCATTCTCATAATGGAACGACCTTACTAATGTGAGTGTGTCGTGTTGAGATTGTATCTGTGGCTTTGTCTGCTATACAGACACCCACTCAAATTATCCACACACAACCATTATTATGTATTAAGTACTTACCTATAATATTAAGTACCTATATATAATAACACTTATAAACACTATAGGCTATTATATTTGAAATGTATAAAATGAGGTACTAGCAGTATATTTAGGTACCTAGTTCTTTTCTGCGGTTTACGTTTACGCGATAGTTTTTCATAAAATAAAACAATATGGCTATAATGAATGAATTTTTAAATTCTTTATACTTGCGCGATATAATATAACCCTTTCAAATTACTCTACATATTCCAAAAATATATATTTTAGGGGCGAAATAATTGCCCAAGTGCGGTACCAGTTGAAAATTATAAACAGACAGACCCTTCCGCGGAAACCGAAAAACGATATTTCGTTATCTGCCTCTCTATTGTTCAAATATGCAAGAGTGATAGAAAGGCAGATAACGAAATTACGATTTTAGATTTTCGCGGTAGACCCTCTGTTCTCCCGCAGATAGGTACATACCTATATCTATTCATTTAGATCGTTCCGCCAGACCCAAGGTAAGTACAGACCTGTAAACCTATCCCTATCTTATGCATTCGTCTATAAGTTCATTTTAGGTATTAGTATAGACAAATCCATTCTCAACCAACTCAGGATCAAATCCAGACTATCCACAATCTGTTACCAACGAGTCCTGACCTATTTTGGACATATTGCTCGAAGGCAGCCAGATAACCTAGAGAAACTGGTTGTTGTTGGAAAAGTAGATGGCAAGAGGCCGAGAGGACGGTCACCCACCCGTTGGTCCTATCAAGTAAGGAACATAACAGGACTTACTGTCACTACTGCCCTTAGACAAGCTGAAGACAGGGTGAAATGGAAGCAGCTCGTCGAGGCCTCGGTGAAGGCATTCCAAGACAGACACGACCTTCAGTAATGAAGAACACGAAGAAGAAGATAGATATTGTATTATTCTGTTTTGTTCCTAGTTATACGTAATATTTTTTTGTGATTACTTGATTGATGATTGAGATTAAGATATAAAATGATACTTTATATTTGAATGCCTACTTTCGAAATAACTGTAAAATATGTACTACACAACAGTTTCACCGTAATGGGCGGTTGTCGTGCTGTACGATTGATTGCCGAGTCTAGGCCTTGACCTTAAGTTCATAGATTCTTATCCAAAGGTATTTATTAAACCAGAATACAATGTCGAATTATTCTGTCGTGAGTATCGGAGTGGCTAAGGCGCTCAGAAATATCTGAACACGCCTCTATTGTAAGGGCGTTAGAGTTCGTGTTCAGATATTGTGAACATCTTGGCCGCTCCGACATATCTGAAGGCGACGCACAATAGTAATTTTATATTGAATTTTTACACGTGTTATTCATTAGCAAATGCACACGGAAACAGATACTATCTGGCTACTGAAATATTACACAAATGTTTGGCGGGAAATTCAAAAAATCTTGGGCTGCTCACACTTTGTGTAGTAGGAATTATAGTTTTTGATACTAGAAAATATTTTTGATTTTCTGTGCACACGTAAGGTACCTAAGGATATAAGTTAAATATACGTTGACGTGCACTCAAAGCAGCTCGCATAATTTCTACCGCTATGTAAAGTACAGTCAACGATAAACACATATGTTAACACTTTCTCACCATATACCATTGTAACAAGGCGAAAAATTAAATGTAGTGTAAATAAGACCTAGCTCGATAATACCGTAATATTAATCATCACCAAAAAAAAAAACATAAGTACTATGCCAAATATGCTAAATGCTAAGTATCAAAATATTTATAGAGCACCAACCTCC
Organism: Cydia splendana; assembly: GCF_910591565.1. NCBI lineage: Eukaryota > Metazoa > Arthropoda > Insecta > Lepidoptera > Tortricidae > Cydia > Cydia splendana. Next base: position 30,558,612 of record NC_085961.1, read on the forward strand.
TAATTTGTTTACATTTGTTTAGGAGTTGTAAACATTGCAGTTTTTCGTTATACAACGCTACACGTCGACTTCGCAGATTTTCGTAATTATTTACGAGCTTAAATGATAGTTTGCGAACCTCACTCAGTATAGACATTATTAATATTATTTAAAATAAACCGCAAACGATTTGAATGTATGACACAAATTGACAACTGACGTTTAGCTTCTTTTTGAAATCATAGACAATTGGTGATACAACAACGAAATATCTGTCAACAATTTTTGGCTAGCCAGACTCTATTTGCAAGGGCAGACTCTAACCAAAACCTTAAAGGGTCAAAGTTGGCTCGATTGAAAAAATCACGAAAATACCACCCTTCATACCACGGCAGCGTAATTTTAATAACTAGTGATATATTTTCAGAGTAAATAGAAAAAGGGTAAAAACCCGCGCGAAGGCCTAATCTTTCGTCGCAAGTTCTGTTGTTTTCTTCTAATTTCTTGGTTTTACGCCCCGTTAAGTCCCAAAATTCCGTGTGTCCTTACCTACAATTGATTTCGCACTCAGCAAATATGAATAAAATATTAAGACGTAAATGCTTTTCTTGTTTTGATTACAAAAGCGAGAGCGGTTACAATTTCAACATAATTATATTTTCATTTTTTTAGTTACAATTGTAACCGCCCTGCAAATTAAATAGTAAAAGCTCGTTTAAACACGCCTAGCGTGTATTGTGGGTACTGGGTAGGTTGTATGTTTATAATAAGGGTCGCGGCACACTCGGAGCGCGGGTCGTGGAGACGTGACAGCGAGACGGTGACCTAGGGTTGCCCATGGCTTGTTAGCTACTTATGTTCCGTAGGAAAGTTTCCGGAATTGCAAAATTTCCACATTGAGAAATTTCAGGAACTTCTCATATTTTTCTACAGGCTTAAATTTTTCTTCGTATAAAATTTTCCCGAAATTTCCGAGTACTATTCCAACTTTTCAGAACTTATCCGCAACTTGCGCATCAGGTACTTGTAGTATTATTCATAAGCGTCTGGCAAAAAATCTAAGATGCTGTTGATGATCGTTTGTCTTTCTCCGTAATTTTGGTAAGTATTTACCTATGTTAGAAAGAGGCAAATATTAACACGGTTGGAAACCAGCGAGGTTATCTTGGCCGGAAGCTTTGGAAGCAGTTGGCAACAGTAGCTTAATAAATCAAGTTGAGGTTTTAAATTTAGATTCGGCTTGGTGCCAACCCTGCAATACACCTGCAGCCCTGCAGGCATATAATGGATGACTTTATCCACGTGATATAATACGTAACATTTTTTAACACCACGCAATTGAAAGAGGCAGACACTGTTATGTTGTGTGTGATGTTGTTGTGTTATTGTTGTTCGTTGGTGTTGTGTTTGTTTGTTTGGGTCGTATTTGTGACGTAAACCACGTAGACAAATACGACCACCATCCGATCCGATCGGAATCTATTCAGTGCCATCGTGTCTTCGTAATTTTGGGATCGTGATCCTGAATGTTAAAAATGTATTAAGAGCCAACGGGAGTGGTCATTTCTGCATACAAACGTACTCCTCGTTTTCCTCCGTGGTTTTTGAAGCTAGAGCAATGATTTTTTCAACCCAGATTAATATTGTCAATATCTGTGTCGGACCGTTTTGCTTTTTTTTATATTTTTGTTTTTTAAGGCGCTAGAGCCCTTCAAAAATGGCCAAAATGGCCTAATTGACTATACCGCAATGAGAGGCGTGGCATTCAAAACTGATATCAATTAGCCAAAAAAGCAAAACGGTCCGACACAGATAATTTCATAATCATTTAGATTTCCAAATTTGGTTACGATTGGTTAAGTTTTGGAGGAGGAAACAGAGGAGTACGAAACCTCGATTTTTGAGATTTTTACGCAGGATTTTTCGCCTTGTCCTTATCGCACTACTTTTAGGTGCCGCTTCCGTTAGCGAGACGGGTATATTTACCTAAAATATTTAAAACTCAGCTCCTGTTTCGTCTTAAGCAAATTCCCCCTAATTACCACAAACTTACGAAAAAATCTTATGGATACCTTACGGGCTCGAAGTAGACAAAACGTATGGGCCTTGGAGTAGGTAGGTATATATTTCATGATTTTCATATCGGTCCCTTGAGAAACCTTGTTCAGTATGACCATCTTAATAAATATTTGATATACGGGATCACGACTCCAAAATCACCCAATATACAATACTTACATGTATTATCAAACCTATTAACTGATTTAAACTTAGAATCATCGCCAACCCTGTGCCACACCTGTACGATCGATCGCACCTGGTTGCCTGGCGACGCCCCCCGCTAGTTAAGCGGCCCACTTTTTGACGCTCCTGGCGCGCTGCGGCCCGAGGGTTTGTGTCTGCTGTTGTTTGTAGTTTATGATATTTTTAGCTTTGAAAAGAGTTTGAAGGTTTTAGTTACTTATATTTGACCGTAATATAATCTATAGGTAATATTAATATACTTATAATATAACACTGAACCGATTTGAAGTTTTAGACGCTCATTCGACGTAAAATTTAACCGTTATTAATATTGAATAGAATTACATTTTCCATCGAACGAGGTCTCGAGCTACATACAAGCAAAAAACTGAAAAAAGAGCAAAAATTTATGCACAGCTCCTGGGATTGGTCATACTCGGATTACACGCATTTAGGACCAAATTAACGTATTAAAACGATTTCCAACCTGCTGGAAATTACTTTGTTTGAAAAAAATCTAATTTCACTGGCCTAGTCCACGCGAGATGGGCTCGATAAACGATTGACTATGACGAAGCACCGTGATAAACGAGGGACGTGATATGTATCACAATTTACTTTATTCGTGCCAAATAGAGGCATTCATCTCAATAAATTATCGACAAACGTGGGTAAGATAAAATTCAATGAATAATATAACAGCTTTTTAAGTAAAATGATAGCCGGTCTTGTTTTTTCTCATGTAACATAAAATATCTAGTTATTAGAGTAACAAGAGAGCAAAGTTGTTTTTTTTCTGCGTGAGCTGTTTTCAGTCCCGGAGAAATTGAAAAACATATTTGGATTGGGATCAAGTTAACATTTTTTGTGGTTGCAAATTTTACTATTGAGGCAAATGTAATTCAAGAGCTTTCTCTAATAATAGGTACCTAAAGAAGTTTTCGTCCTGAAAGACTTCTCCATTTATTAAACCTATAATTTTTTATTCGAAATAAAAATACATTATAATCATTTTTCCTTTTACGTTCCGAAAAAGACGATTATTCTAGCAATTTATACCAACGTTAAACCTTTATAAAACAAGAAAGTAAATTAGGTTTTCAAAAGAACGTGCAAATATTTTTTCCCGGACATTATTTATCTACGTAGGTATTGTTTTATCTAGCTCATTCTCGGAATAAATTCGTTCATGTTTTTTACGACACGAGTTTAATTAGAATTCTGTGTGCTGGCGGAACACTGCGTGGGTCGTAATCAAGTTAGGTAGACTCAGGGGCAACGCAAATGGGTTAGTTTATGGGCCGATTTTTATTTGTGGATTTTTCCTTAGATTGGGCTGGTTTGAATAAATACAAAATCAAACCAAACCTCAGGCGCGGGGCAAATCTAGTTTACAACGGATCATCACATTACTTCTTCGAGCAACACCGGCTTCCGACACATCGGAAGGGAGAGGCCCAAGCGATATCTCATCGTACAAATCTTTCTGCCATTTTTCGCGGGGGGAAAGGTGCACACAGTCGCACTTCTCACACACTTACATACAAAATCCAATCTGTAATGACGACACAAATACATAGAAAATGACACACGTCAAAGACAAATCTTGCAAACCTCGATCTCTTTTTGTGTACGGACGAGTGACAAGTGTCACAACACGCACACTAACACATTTTCGTTGAAGTATGTTATTGTATTCTGAGAGATGAGAAGTCGGATTTGTCGCTCGACCGATCCGCAATTTGTACTGAGCGAGCAAAATCGATAAATCCAACAATTACATGAGACTAAAATATAATAATTGTGTTTGAATGTAATTAAACGTATGATATGTAAAAAAAAATATTACATGTGAAATGTAACACTTTCTTTTTGTAAATTTGATGTCCCCGACCTCTTTTTATAACAAAAAACCGAGCAAACAGGCATTTTTGTGCAGCAGTGTTCACGCGCGCGACTGGACTCGGTCTAGTGAAAAATCCAAGTGCAACTAGTTTTATTACCCGCGCTAGATTAGATTGACGCGCTAATCTTGTACCTCGGCAGAGGGGAAATAGTGCAAATGCCGCCTCCCTTCCGTGTTGCTCGAAGCATTACTTGCTCGGTGCCGTGGTGACAGTTTATACCTAGATATAGTTCAATGTTTCCGTAAGGTTAATACGGCTAAGTGTAGCTGCGGGGTAAATGTGGCTGAGAATTGGTCACGTGACGTAGTCCCCTTTTTCATTTCATTTCATTTCATTTATTTATTGCATTCCATGGTATGTACAGATGGTATTGATTCTTCTTAAGTATCATATTTTTTAATAGCGAATTGCCTGTGGTGCCTTGGGCGATTTTTCGCCCCTATCTGTACCTACCGAAGTTTCCGCTCTCTGCGTGGCCGCATGCAGGCGCGGGGCAAATCTAGTTTACGACGCATTATCACATTTCTTGCTCGGTGCCGTGGTGACAGTTTATTCCTAACTCAATGTTTCCTAAGGTAAGGGGGTAAGACTAACATAGTTTATTTTACTCGGGACAAGACAAACAGTATGAGGATTCCATACAAGTGATAGTTTTACTCCGGTGATAGTTTTACCTTACCTTATATATTTATCTATTTTTATCTATCTATTATACACGTCATAAAGTGCTATGATAACATGATATGAGCTTACTGTGGGACTAAGTCGATTTTTGTAGGATTGACGTATTCATATTTGTTTGCATTATGATTTGTTAGTAAATGTTTTACGGGTATATGTGACTCTGCACGGGAAAAGGTGCCTTATGACGGCTGGCGCTTACGTCGCATAGCACCGCAATAGTATTGGAGCGGCGTTAATAATAGCGTAAGCGCCAACCGCCATAAGGTACCTTTACCCGTGGAACGTCACATATATCGTATTTCACGCCCATATCTGTAACCTATCCATAGCTTCAACTACCTTAATCATTTACAAAAACCTTCGGACACCTATGTACACGTTGATTAAAAGGTTTTCCGAACAAGTAAGAGTTCGTTAAAAATAGATGACTCAGCAAACTATTCGTCTACAAAGAACTTCGTTTCGAACGGAAAAACCCGCCAGCTCGCCCGCCCTGTGTTAAACGATACACAGAACAAGTATGGTACAGTTTATTGACTTTAGACAATGTACACAACATACCTCCCTCATCGTCACTATTATACGCCAATATGCGCTGTAGGCACTTGCCTCATATATAAAAATAGGAATCGTTTATTGCGACATAATGTGCAGTTTATTTATTTATATTTAAAAAACGTACAGGTTTTTATTTAGGGCGTACAATAGTTGGCTCGGTTGCTTGGAGCGTGGAGCGGGTTAAGGAAAAATAGTACCTATGAGCAACGCTAACTGGCGTATGCGTCAACATACTGTGTCAATGTTAGTATTATACATATAACACCGCCCAGGCCGGGAATTAACTTTCCAGCCATTTTGTTTCTTGCCCGACTAATGACACTTTTTGCGAACGTATTAGTGCGACGATAGAATCTTTTCTTTTTCATACCAAGAAAATATAAACCTATTTTTTGTAGCTTGTTTTGACTAGGGCCCTTATGCTCCTACTTTATTACAAGCTTTTATTTAGTTTCACCTGACCGTTGTCTGTCTGTAATCAAATCTTGCAAGTTAAATTTGATCCACTTCCCGGTTTCCGATTGAGTTGAAATTTTGCATGCATGTATAAGGGCCGGCACACATACCCACGATACGATGGCGTATCGTGAGACGATGTGACATCGTCTCACGTTGCGACGTCGTGTAACGTTACGACGTCGTATCGTGGCGCGATACGACGTCGTGTCGTTGCACAATACGACGTCGTGTCTGGACATTTTACGACGTCGTGTCACGTTGCGGCGCCGTAACGTGGAAATATGACGTGGTTTCGTATCTGGAGGAGCCCAAACTTGGTATGTTTTGAAAATTATTTTTATTTTAATTGAATGCAAGTGACGGAAATATAATAATGTGATATATTTTTAGAACCGGCTCAAAATGCCCTTTTATTTAATACCACACAAGATAGGTTTCTTAACATTTTTTTTTATTTTTCCATCCAAAAAAAGGATGACGTCATAACTCCTTTCCGCTTGTTTTTCTTTTTTGGTGCTACGGGTCAAATTGATTCAAATGGCCTAAAGATTAATCGTGCCGATTTTCATACCTTTAACACCATTTGCAGCTGATTTTGGTCAACCGCTACTACTAGATGAGTATTAGTTGTCTGTCGTAAGAAAAGTACAGTCAGCGATAAAAGCTTGTACCAAAAATGAAATTTTTGCCAAAAACTTATTTTTCATATGAAGAGCTAATTACGAAATAGAATGTCATTATTCATTAATGTCGAAGTGCATATTTACTCAATTTCTCAAATTGCCACCGCGACGAAATTGCGGACTCTACACATAACTATTTTCTAAATTGATAATTCTAGACATATTTTAATTCACTGCTCCGCTCTCCATTGACCTAGGTAACTATTTATAAGCTATTTATCAATGTAGCCCATAATAACATATTATAGTAGAAATTTTATATATCGTTATTACTGTTTCTACTCGAATATCTGACTATCTGACTTTAGAATCCCTTCGATGCTCATACCATGGTGATTCATTGTGCCAACGTCACGACGTTGTTTCAAGAGCTAATCCCATCGACCGGGGCCTGAACCCTTCGAAGGAACTTTATTTGCTCCCTTTTTGCCTAATTAAAACTTGCCGTGAATTGAGTGAGGGGTAGTAAGGGCTCTTGATTCGGACATGCTTTTTGGTCAAGCTTACAAAACAATTGGTTGTTTTATGTAATTATCCATATTAAAAAAAACACTAGTTACTGTCCAAAAATATAGTGAAACTTTTTTATTGCTGGCTGTGCTTCTTATAATTTTCATGTCTATCAAGTACTCCTCGAGACATTTTTAATGAATCTGAGGTCCTACCGTGAAAAACGAAAATCAAAATTTCTTTATCTCTCTCTCTCTCTCTATCGCTCGAATATGCAAGAGTGATAATGAAAGGCAGATAACGAAATTTCGATTTTAGTTTTTCGCGGTATGCTCTGTGCACTCAATATGCTTGCGTTTTTCCATCAAGGAGTTTCTTATCAGCTTCATGTTATTGGTATTACGGAAGCGATTACAATTTGTAACTGAATTAGATACCAAATAATAAGTGTTTCTAATTTAATAAATTTAAGTTATAAGATTTAAAGCAAATAATCTGGGAGAAAAGTTCGGATAACATATAAAAACTCAATAATGCGCTGTTTCCCAGAGATAAGATCTAGGCTACATCGAATTTCGCCCCCAAAAATCCCAATATAGCAAAATTTATTGAAATCGTTAGAGCCGTTTCCGAGATCTCCGAAATATATATGTCGGAGCGTGACTCCAGAAGGACGTATTGCAGCGTTACAGTTTCATAGTTTTAGACGCCTGTATCAAATCGATTAGCAATGTTTGGCTACGTATTACTTGGTTGTAACGGAATAATAGAGTAGCGTAAAGAGTGGCGCCATCTATTGGCGTGTGGTTAAACTAAGATGACAGGTAGAAGGCTTTGGAACGTCAAGAGGTTTCTCTTGGGTGAACGTAGGCACGATTTGGCAGTTTTGTCGTTATGTTGGTAGACCGGTCGAGCAGGTTTGCCTACTTGACTTAAAGGCGGGAGCGGGGAGGCTCCTCGAGCAAAATTGATCGAGCCGCGCTACAGATCGGACGTTAGCCAACCTCGTGCCTAATTCGCCACGTTCCTGAAGGCTTATACCTGAAGGATTATTCTGAAAGCTTATAGAATCCAACGTTCTTTAACCATTTAGCTAAGTGTTTTATTCCAAGTGTTATTTTGATTTCTTACGTGTGATTAGAAGCTTACCTTTGTAAAATAAAGCGAAGTGTTGTTTTGAAAAGATGTGTCCCGCCGAGTTTGTTGCCGGTCCCATATTGGGATACCCTTCTCCAATTGAGAAGGAATTAAATCTTCTCGGGTCAGAGGTGTACGGTTGGAGCCGGCCTAGCTTGATTTGAATAAAGACTTGAACGATTTTATGCGATCCTTTTATTTGAGTGCAATCCAAATACATCCCAATAGCGACTAGATATTTTAGTAGGCACTAGTATGGTTAACAAGTCCGAAAGTTTATTTCATGCACTGGTAGCATACTGAGTTTAGCTGTGAAGTAATACATTGAGATACTACGCCACCCGCCATCCTGTGTACAACACCCATGCCTGCTGCCTCCGTCATATATACATATACAAAAAATGATCGTTTAAAGGTATAAATAATAATACGCAGTGAAGTTAAATAAAAATGTGTAAAAATCCCAACGGCTTGAGAACCCTCTAAATTTGGAAGTCTGTTAATTCTCCCTTCGATTGAGACGTCCGCCTGAGCGGTCCCCCTCGCAGGCGCGGGTCAAACGGTCGTGAAAATTTAACGAGCCTCCTATTACTACATTATCGAATACCTTAGTATTTTTCAAGTGTTTCTTTAATATTTTAACGGTCAAATTATACAGGTCAATTATTTTGACTTCTATTTGAAAGGTCAGGTTGTAGGACGTCGCTTGAATATTTTATGATTGCATGATGATTAGTCCAAAGTAAGACAAATTCAAATTCAAACACAATTAGACTAATAATCATTCATTTTTTTAGTATAAATGAATGTTTCAAAAATACTTAGTTAAACCATGAATAGGGAGCCTATTTATTTAACTTTACAAGAAATAATAGTATGTACCATATCTCGAAAAACAGAAAATAACGTCATGAAAACCTGCCTCTTTGTATTTTAATTGTGACTAGCACTAAATTTGTTAAGAAAAACGATTTTCTTGATATATCACTTGCAGCTCACAATACATCTCCGCACTAATATACAGCAGCAATAGTAATAGAACATTGTACCAGCAGCACAAAAACTGCAATCCCGCGCTCCCCTCCGCCTCCGCCCGTGAGTGATGTTTTCATTATGGCGGGTGGTTTCGTAGCGCTACGCCGCGTAGCACCCTCGTAGCGCTCATTATGTGCTACGCGTGGACAAGATCTAAATTCTAATGTTTGATTAGAATTTAGATCCGGCCCAATTCGAACATTGCTTATAATATATGTCACAGCGATACTGTCACACTGACAGATGGGTATCGTATCGCTGTGACATATTATAAGCATTGTTCGAATTGGGCCGCTACTCTTAATGAGCCCGATTCAGATTTTATAATTTGTTATGGTTTTGAACAGATTTTGATACGACCTTGAAGATCGCTCACGCTGACTGGTGCATGCGAAATGAAGGGAAGTCGTGCGTGATATGCGCCAATCGCCAAGACGACCGTCAAGGTCAAAACCAGTTCAACACCATTACAAATTGCTTATTATGAATCAAGCTCACTGCTATAGTTAGATTTGTTGAAATGTCCGAATGGTACGAAAAGCTCTTAATATCTATACATATAATAACGAAGTTCACTTATTATTTTATCTATTGACTATAACTATCAAGTAAAGAAAGAGAGTAAAAAACCTGAATTGCCAACTAGCTTGAATATATTTTATGGAAAATCTTATCGATTCATTTGCTATCTTAACCAAACCAATAAATTACTAACAAGGCCTCGACAAAACCCTAAAAACATTATTGTCCCTCGAGTAATTACTTAATTTTCCTCCCCGAACCCCGACCCGCGCTAATTTGACTAATTAACGGAACAGAACACCCCAGTCTCCCCTTTGCCAAGTAAATATTACCCTTAGAGCGTTATCACGTTGTCCGGTCCGATATCGGATCTGCAATGTCGAGCCGTCGCGCCTCCTTCAGCAGTTACGCACACTACAGCAAACATTATGGGCCCGATTCGGATTTTGAAATAGACATCTATTAGGCATCTTTTAGACATCACCAAGATACGATAACGATATGTTTAAGATCTAACCTGTCAAATTTGACATTTGTGCGATTCTGCAGATACTGTTGAACGATTTCCACAGGATATGACTAACAGCCGGTATTCGAACAATGAGATACGTCAAATACTAGATATTGAAACGATATGGATTGGATATGTCAGTGTCAAACAAGTGACAAAAGTGACGTTTTTGTTTGAAGAAACCTCACTTTTGACACTTGTTTGACACTGACATATCCAATCCATATCGTTTCAATATCTAGTATTTGACGTATCTCATTGTTCGAATACGGCTGTTAGAGATCCAATTCACATCTAATAGATATCTTACTCTATCTAACGTAAAAGTGACATTGGTTGCCCGAATTGCGCTGCAAAAGAGAACTAGTTGATATCTAAACTATAACGTATCTAGAATGGATCTAGTACGTGTCGTCTCTTGTGAATATCTTGAAGGTCGAATACGGCAGTATGCCTACATATTTATACGTACATGAACTAAAATTATCGGTTCGACAGGTAACGGGAGTTCCGACATTAAGTGCCAATCCGATATCGGATGCGAGAACAGTTGTTAGAAAGTTGCATAGAGTCCGCCTTTATTACGTTACCCATATTTTTTTTGCAATAATAAATTCCTTAAATTAAAAAACGTTATATAGAAAAACTCATTTTACTTTGACCCAATATCCGATATCGTATCGGGCAATGTGAAATCGCTCTTACACCAACCACATAACAAAATCGATCAAACATAAACCGCCAAATCAAATTGAACCATAATACAATAGAATTAAAGTCTTAAATTAACTGGATTGTGTTTATAGAATTTGCGTTTTGAGTTTGTTGAGTAAGTGTTGTTTGAAATTGAATTTTGTGGCTTTGATGTTATGGTGTAGAATCGTGTGGAGGTAATTTTGTGTCGTGGCTAATGGTTTGAGAGATAAACATCTCATATTATTGTAATCACTGTAATGAGTAGATATTATGTTTGGAAAGTTCAATTTACTAGTTGGAGTAGTGGGTAATGAATTTGTGGGTTTGAACTTGGTTTAAATATTTTATTATGTAAGTATGTTTTGTTTTAATATCGTCATAAGGCCCACGATACAAAATGTTCCTATTTTTACGAGTAATGTGAGCCATGTATATAGTAAATTGGGATTAAATACGTTTGTTTGAAAAAGAAAGAAAGAAACAAAAGATATGGTACTCTATTTGGTTAATGATGGTCCCAATTAGATTTTAACGGTGGTAGCTCATCTGTCCAATATCTTGCTATTTATCTTTTATAAGCGGATAAACAAGAATAATCACAATAATACAATATTAAAACTAAAGTTAAAACTAGAAATAAAATAAAAATACAAACTATAAAATATACTTACCTACAAAAAACCAAACCAATTTTAACTGAGTGTACTATATTGTAATGCACTTTGGCCCTTACGAGTTTAAAGACGTAGATACGTTTACTACTACCAAAGACATATGTAACTTCGTATAAGACGAATAAAGTCTAAGGAAAAAACGTGCCTCGGAATTCAAGTAAAAGTCATTCTCGAATAGATGCCGCACACACCTTTAGCCTATCCTCGGCTAGATGGCGTGACGACACCGTTTCATATATAACAATTTTAACACATAGATATCAGTGAATGAACATGGATCAAAATGATATAAAAATAATAAAATCATTTATCCATATATATACATTTTTTGATAACTTTATACGTTTTCATTTTGAGTTTTAGTCGTGTGTCGATAGATGGCAGTAAATTTACAGTGACTACAAAATTTACATTGACAGGACCCCTCTATACTATCTATTATTTTTGCTACTACGTTACTCTACACTATTTTACATATGTAGTATTTTTTCATGCCCTTTTGTGGTCAATGTCAAATGTAACTTTTTGGATTGACAGAACTTGATTTTTTTCTAATCGACAATTAACAATTATATGAAATCAACAATTTAATCCAATGACGCCTATATTTTGAATATTTAATTATTTGAAAGGCCGCACGAATTTAATCCTGGACACAAATTAACCAAATTGTAACTCCAAAAACGTTCCACCTCGCCTGGGACTAAACGAAGTGTATTCATAAATAAATTCATTTTCAGACCTGTCCTTATCATATTAAGACGGTCCACACCGCACCGTACGTAACTACGTTTATGCTAGTTTTGCAACGTAAACGTTGCGTTAACATCTTTTACGCTACGGTGTGGACGGTCCTTTATGGTTAAATTCTGATTACCTACTCCAAAATAAGAATCCAGTTTTTCGAAAAACTCTGTCAAAAGTTGTAGATCAAAGCTGTTGGAAAGGTTTTTGCGTAAGAAAAAGGTATATAAGTATAGTAAGGTTTCTGGCTGTAGGTTTCCGTAGGTACATGAGTTCATCCATCTTCTGTCTCTTTCTCATAGTAGAAGTTGGTAAACACTGCCTACTTCCTTCTTGTACTAGATTGCAACCCCTATTGCACCCCTTTAGGGGATCAGTTCTGAGATATAAACGTATCTATATGTTTTTGTATAGGTTATTAATGTTATTATTATTAATAATCTGTCTGCCAAATTGCACCGGAATCCGTTGAATCATTTTTGTATGATGAGGGGCACACATCCAAATATTCAAACCTTAATACCATATGTAATTAGGTTTTCTATAATATGTTTATATGTTTTATGTATTGTTTTTGTATGTGTTTTTGCATTTTACTTTTATATTCATATTATAAACAACCTAACTTAAGAATAAAAAGTATGATAAATTAATAAAACTCGGTTTGGTGTAACAATTTTATTTGATTCGATCACTGAATTCCCACTTAGATACAACTAGATAGAATATATCGCTTATGTTATGTATAATCTGACAGTTTCGTTACATCTTACTCCTACTACGGTACAGTTACTGGAATATCTTGCGTCCTTTTTGCACTAGACTAACCAGAAAGAGATCGAGAAATTACTACAATCTCAAATATATATATATATATATATATATATATATATATATATATAGGTTCACAAAATTTTAGTAGAGTCCGTCTAATCTAAGTTAACATTGCACAGACTTGAATAGGATAAAATGAGTGTTATTATCAACATGTTATTTTCATAGAAATATGACATTAATTATGATATTACCACACTTTGCCATTACAAATACCACGCAGAGTTAGCTTGGTCTGAGTCTACACTGATTTGTCATTTATTACGACAAATCATTAAAAAAAATATTTTTCCATTTTGCGTGAACTTAAGCCATTTTGATATGCATCAGCACAATGTGATGTTGTTTTAAACGGCCCGATTGGAACTTTAAGATACATCAATTAATAGATCTAGAAACGATATGGATTAGATGTGTCAGTGTCAAATGTGACGTTTCTTCAGACAAAAACGTCAGTTTTGACACCGACACATCTAATCCATATCGTTTCTAGATCTATTAATTGACGTATCTTAAAGTTCGAATCGGGCAGAAATATTTGTGTCATCTCACTTGTTGATCTCAAATAGAGGAGACGTTAAATATGTATATAAAAATTGGAGGCGTGTCCGGAAACACAAAATAGGATACTAACTTGACATCGATATGAGTGCGTCTGGCTTCCACAAATATATGCGTTAGAGCGACAAGCCCTGGCATTGGATTCTAAACAGTATCATATTTCTCATTTCCAAATATGCCTCCGGATATTACTTTGTGGTCTAAATTAGAGATTTCATTTCTTATTACTCTAGTGCAAAAACTCAAGAAACGATAAAGGAATTTCTAATATCATTCAATTACGTATGTTTTAGTTAGGGTGACCAGAATGACACATAATTACAGGATATTCCATCAACTTGATAACTTGGAACGATTACATCAAACGATTACATTTATAATTTATTTAAAAAGCTTTATATTATATTTTATACTGAGTGCCTAGCCAAGATGCCAATCGTTTGCACCGTAGCGTACGAAACGGTAATGTCCCTCTAACACTCTTCCATATAAGTGCGACAGAGTTACATTAGCGTTTCGTTCGCTACGGCGCAAACCATTGGCATCTTGGCTAGGCCCTCTGATAACGGAACTCGAACAAATCAATAGAGATTGTAACCATCAACAGTCATCACTACTAACTAAATGCTATATTACATTAATTTTATATGATTCAAGTGATCTACATAATTGTTAACTTCTAATGTGTAATATAGAGTATGCTTCATGAGTATATATAATGACGCGATTATTGAAATACATTTAGAGTTGTCATTAATAAGTTACGTTGAAGGAATTTTCAAGGCGATGACTAAGCCGGTACAATCGAAAATATCAATTTCGGCTTAGGCATATTTCGCTATAATCAACATTGATTTATCTAAAACCGAGTGAATAAAATTAATCAATTTTCAAAACGGATGAATACTCGTAATAAAAATATTTTATTTAATAAATAATGATAAAGAAAGAAACAAAACTGAGGTATTCCTTGAATCCATTTATAACATATATTTATAAATCGACTTATAGTTTACAACTTATGCTTTATTTGGTTAACTAAGATTCAACTAATTTCTAAGTATTCATTACCTACCGAGCCAAATATTAACAGCCTATAATCATATTACAATGATGTTGATTGCACTCTACTTATTTATATTATATTATATTATAGGATTATTATATCATAGAATTTGAATAAATCAAATAATTTAGGCGATTAGGTTTCAAACGCGTTAAATGAGTATAAGGGTTAATTCATTCAAAATGGAACATATTTAAGTATTATTTTAATTTTAATTACATTTAAGCTTATAAGGGTTGTTAATTTGCGTAATAAGAATATATTTTTATTTGTTGATTACTGTTAACACTACTTGAAGAATTCTATGTGTGAGAGAGGAAGGGAGATAGCAAGGATTTGATTAGTCTACTATGTTTGATACTCATATCTATCACTCATACTTGCGTGGGCCTCCGATTGCTATATTTACATTATATGCCTACTTATCATGTTTATAGCTATGTTATGATTAATATGGTACATTGGAAAAATGCACGGTACGATTTCGTCGACTTATTTCCTAACCTAAGATGTTCTTAACGTACTAATGAGATAACTTTGTATACCAACACGCGTTACTACACATGTAGTCGTTAATAAGAAGCTTAATAATATTTTCAAAATTTGTCCCAAAAGCGACTCATGGTCACCCTAGTCAAACAAAAGAAGCGTATAGGGATTCTATAGTTATTTAATAATATGAGATAATCCCATTATATCTTGATAAATTGGTGTTAACTTATTGGAAACATGAAACTAAAATAATATAACTCAACTAAATCTAACCTTTTTTTTCAATATTTATCTAACTATTATATACTTCATATTTATACTTACGGACTGCAAAATCACTATTTTTTACGAAATAAAATGTAGGTAACCCAGGAAATAAAGCACATTGATGACTCCCAAAAAAAACGATAAATGACTAACTGATATCTGCGAATAGCATTTCAGGTAAATACGAGGTTTAAACCTAAACTTTATAATATTTTAGTTTTTATTTAGTTTATTTATTAAATGTTTTTGTATAGAATATTCACCTTTTGTTTAAGATAAAATAAAGTAATAATATTAAAGTGTCATGTTTGTAATATGTTGGGTTGAATATTTGATACATGGTAAACATTTACCCCCATATTCATAAAACTTTAGTTTTTAGTTAAATTATGTTTTATCCTTTTCTGACAAATTTAAAAGTCAAAATGACAGAGAAGGACAAACAATTATTAGCTAATTGATAGGTTTGTAGCGCGTTTATGAATAAGGGAGTAAATCAATTGAGAATTATATATATTTGGAAGCCGCAACGAACAACCAGATGGAGTTTTCGCTTGTATTTTATAACTTTTAAATTTAGCTTTTTCAGTCGCCAAATTTTTAATGAGAAATAAATAAGTAAGAATAATAATTACATGAATATAAAACAAGGAAACGCTTGAAGAGTACTTCAAGTTATAGCTAAGAGGAAAGTTATAATTTTGAAGATATACAATAAATTTAATATAGGTATATAGTTATGAAATGTTAAGATACAGTACTAACGGACGGGTGCTGATCTAATTTTGGAAATCCAACGGCAAACTTTTCTAGATAGATTAACTTTTACACTTAAATTTGAAATCAATACTAAGTATGTATTATATTAAGTAATTCGAATTTATTTAGAATTCATCAATCAGACGCCAAATAAACATATATTTATACAATATTAATAATTTTAATATAAGTAGCTAAGAAGCAAAGTTGTTGATAATAAATATATTATGAAGATTGCTGTTAGATTTCATGCAATAGTATCATAGTGACATAGAATTAACATTCGAACCAGAAATGCATGTGATATTTGTTTTATAACTTATTTCCCATACATTTTAATGTTTATATTTCATGCGTAAATACGAGTGATTATAATATAGATTTCAAAATATTTTATATAAGTACAAGTAGTATTTATAAAGTACATTTTGTGGGTATCCGTTTTCTATCATAATGAAAACTGATAAATTGAAATAAAATTCATAAAAACGTTATTTATATGTTAAACATACCTACATGCATTTCTAATTGAATTGAATTATGATAAATTATTTAATGATTTTGTGAAACAGCCAATCAGTTACCTACACTTACATTCCCAAATCAACACGCACATTCATGAAGATCGAATAATATCTAATAAATTACTATTTATAGGTTATTTAGAATGAACTAAATTCATACCATCCATTTATTCAATCACAAGACATATTAAAAAAAAATGTAGATATTAATAAAAGATATGACGTCATAGTTCCCTTACCGACAATAACTATTAATAAGTAAATTTGTTCAAAAATTTTGTAAAATTTTGATATGTTTACGATTTTTGAGCATAAGGAAATTGATGTCGTCACTCTTTTATTTATAAATAATGTTATAGACATAATTAATTAAAAAACGAATGATATTTCATACACATTTTAAGGATATTAAATAAATGTTAAAGCACTATAAATAAGACATATGTGACGTTCCACGAGAAAAGGTACCTTATGAGGGTTTCTAGTTTCGGAGATATTAAATGTTTTGTAAAGTGGTGAAAAAATGCTCAATTTTTTTTTATTGTGTGATCTGAAACCTTAATGCGTAACGTTTGTTTACCTGTTTTTATTTTTGTTATAAGTTAGTTATAAGCCTAGTAATGTCGTCTCAGAGTTTAGTAGAAAAGGTACCTTATGGAAAAAAGATTGAAAATTCCCAAAAAATCTAGTCAATACGGGAAAAGAAGTTTGGTAGAGAACTGTATTAGCATTCTGCAAAACTAATTTGATAATTTCAGTTCTGGTTGGAGCGCCTCGCAAATATTATAACCGTACATAGACCGACATCACAAATCCAAGTAGACTGTTATTATACCAAAGTTACTCTCGTCAAGTCTTTCTTAACTAGAATAATCTTCATTTGGTTTGGTCGCATGCAGTAAATCAGCCATTGGTTTGCTGAAAAATGCCAATACCCGACGCATTACCTTATGGAATATCTGAGGTCATTGAACCTCAATGCCGCTTATCTTCAATAGCAACCGAAATATATTATTGATAAGAAATAGACGATTTATACCATCTTAACCCCAAAATATTATTAGTTTATCCTAACTGTTCCATCATCATCATGCCTCATCATGTAACTTGACCACAAGGTACCTTTTCATTACATACAAATTATTGGTCTTTTTTAAGATTATTATGACGAAGAACTAATTAAATTGGGGGCAGTTTAATGTAAATTAATATTTTCTATTCATAAAAGATAAACTATAATATGATTGATATTTTGTAGTGATGTATTATTAGATTTATTTCCATAAGGTACCTTTTCGTAAATGTATGGAGCAAATACTGTTATTGTTATGTAAGTTTAAAGTGGCATAAGGGGTTAAATATAGTATTTAGTTGGGGTTTTAGGATTTATTTCATTTGAATGACAGAATTTCTTTCATATGTGCTCAGAAAAATTGATTGTGTGTCACATTAAAAGTAAAAATATTCAATTTTGTGATTTTATATGAAAAAGTCAGAAAATACATTTTCACCTCTAAATCGGTATTGTTTTTTGCTTAAACTGTCTGTCAGTGTCGTTTTCTAATAGATAAAATTTAAATCTTGAGAGCTCATTGCAATCAATCGTGAAAATGATATAAAACTTTATTTTCAAGAGATTGGTTAGTATACACATAAATCAGTCGATATCAAAAGTTTCTATTTGCATTACAGAACAAGTCGCAATATTTTTTTAATCTCAGATATATAAGGCATTATTATTTGTAGTCAACTATGTAACTTACTTCAGGAACATAGTTTTTTAGGCGGCTAAACTTAAAACTTCTCTATCGTAAAGTTGCTCATTTCACAACATTATTTTCAAAAAATCATATCTCTGTAACTACGCAACCTAGAAGGTTGATCTTTTGTGTTATCGATAGCTTATTTATTGTAGATTACTGGGGTATGCATAACTCCATACCCGCCATAAGGTACCTTTGACCGTGGGACGTCACATATTTTTAATAACACTAAATAATACCTAAAGTGTAAATGTGCGTCTCTCTTCGACAAGCCCTACCAACTAGCAACATATGTTATTTTTTATAATTATAGAGAGGAGTTTGCTTAAGGTGAGGTAATTACTTTGAATATTTTAAGCTAATGAATACTAATGAACTGATTAGGTTAGTTAATTGTTTTTGTTGTAACAAATTCAAATTAATTATCTGTAACATAAACATCAGATCACCTTAAGCATAATTATTATATTACGTAAATAAAGAAAGATGCAATAAAATTAAAGGCTGGCCGTCTTTCCAACTTTATAGTTACAAGTGTAATTGTAATATTTTAAACTTTCGCGTTTTGAACACATATTAACTCACATTTATAGACGGGTCTAACGCAAATTTTATTCAATTACCTTGATTTACCGACGTTTCGACACAGATTTCACTGGTCGTGGTCAAGGCTGACTGATGTCCCAGCAAAATGTCAAAACAGAGATTTGTGCAACTACCCGACGAAAAGTGTATTCGCGTTAGACCCGTCTATAAATGTGAGTTAATAAGTGTAATTGTATTAAATCTTGAAAATATTTATTTAAAACAAATATACATATAATAGTTTAAAATGCCACAGTCACGCAATATATGACTAAGTCTCCAAAAGCTATCTTACATAAACCACAATATCGATATAGCTCTACGTAAAGAGATAATATATAAAACTAGCGCAGTATATGTATATCCTTACATCTAATGATATGTATGTGATATCGGTTCCTTTATTGCTAACAGTAATTTGCACGATATAAAATATAACGCACACCTAACTACTACGTACTAAACACATTGACTAGCGTTCATGACTGAATTGACATAAATCATGCAATACAAATTTTAATTTTGCTTTAGAAGCTGGCAACTTTGTACAAACTCGTCAGAAATAAATAGATGTCGTAAACAATGATTTTCCCGAGTTAGTACTTATACAAATTTTACATTTTGTGCTTGTATTAGTTATTGATATCACTTTATTTTACTCAATATGTAGTAGATATTTTTACTTGGCTACTTAAAGTATAAAATTAGTGTACTTTCATTTTCTTATTCTTTTTAGCTTTGCCCATTTTCTTGTAGTTTGCCTCTACTAGATCGTGAATTTTATTGTATACGTCGTCATCTTGTATCTTAATTTTTTTGTGAATTATCTTTATTCATGTTCCCTTGTGGGTTTATCATTAATATTATCCATATACGAGCCCCGATGCACATGTTTTCGTCAAGTGAGACCATTTTTTGAGGATCTCGCGTTTGTTCAATAATAATGTTTTTGTTTAAAAATTACTAATATTTAATGCTTATACTAATGTAATTTAATTTTATATGGTAATACTCTGCAATAACTAAATCCAAATACAAGAAATACCGTTTGTACTGATAGAAAAAAAAATGATTTTTTTATTGACGGGTAGGATTACAACATATGTGAAAAGAGCTATTACTAGGGAAAGCAATAGGGCTCTGCCAATGTACTGAGAATTTTGTTTCGA
This sequence comes from Cydia splendana, assembly GCF_910591565.1. Classification (NCBI taxonomy): domain Eukaryota; kingdom Metazoa; phylum Arthropoda; class Insecta; order Lepidoptera; family Tortricidae; genus Cydia; species Cydia splendana. The sequence continues at coordinate 30,578,915 of NC_085961.1, forward strand.
GTCCATGCATGCAGCAGTGCTGTAGGAGAGGACAATATGATTTGGACAACGTTTTTGAAAAGTCCTTTTTTTTCAGCAATAAAAGTCTCATGCAATTTTATTATACGATCAAAATAAACTACATTAAACATTGCTATTATGGTTCCCATTACTGGGTCATTTTATGTTCATGTGTGAAATTTATTAGAATAAAAAAAATTGTTGTGTGGAACTAGACGAAATAATTTGCATCGGGGCTCGTATATCTTTAAACATATACAAATCACTGTTTACGACACATATATAAGTAGAACTTAATTTTGTCTTTTAGACATTCACTCAAGTACAACTTAAAAAATTTAATCGTCATATTCAAGTCAATTGCACCCACGAACGCCTCACTAACGACAAATGTCACCTTGTGCTACTAATTAATTGAATTTCGGGAGAATTTGACACAAAAATTGACTCTAAACTTACATTATATTTTAAAGTGTCAGTCAAAATGTCTGATTAGACCGCTCCATGGCGGTTATGTGCACTTTTTAATGTTATGTTATATGTGCATAACAAGTTGTGCGAACAGAAAGTGCAGGAGGAGCTCTAACATTGCTATTGTACTCTCCAGGCTATGACTAAGTCCAACACTTCAACTCAAACGGTACCATCATGGTATATTTAGAGTAAGGTACCCAGTAACGTCCCCTGAGGCACTCCAAAATTGTGCGATATGTATGTACTAGCGATTTTACTATCCAATTGCGAATTATAATTACTTTAGAGGAATAATTGAACGTTTTTGGTAACTATACTGAATAAATTAATTAATTTATAACAGTAACCATATCCAAAGCTATAGCAAGGTCACAATGTATTTTAGCAATTAGATTACGACACAATATATTGTTTAAATACATTATTCATAGTTTTTATATCTGAATTTAAGCTTTTATTGTTTAAAACAAAAATATTAGAGCGAATAATTGATGTTGGATTCACCAAAAAACATGCATAGGTCACCTCATGGCATATGTTATCCGCACATTTTGTTACTCGATATTGTTGATCACTTATATTGGGTGTTATCCTTTCAGCTCAGTCTCTAGAAATGTTTCACCCTGTAAAGGTACATAATTCTAGCACAGTTCTAATTACTGGTTAGTTAATGGGTGCCTTACAGTTTCGGGGATCTGTCGTCAGAACAACTGAATTTCTAGCCGTCATAAGAACGACAATATTCATAATAGGATTCACTTTTATCTTTATATACTCTTTCAATTGACATATCGGGCGCGTCACTTTTTCTTGTACAATTATCTTTAGTTTCCTTTATTTTGACTCTGTGATACAGTCGACCGTTAAAATTATCCTCGGAGAGTAGAAACAGTTAGTAAAATTTGGATTCAAATGTCTTATTTGTGACCTGCTTTATGATATGCTTTATAGTATATGACATCAATTTATCGTTACACGCTTAAGCAGGGTGTTTCTCTCCACCGAAGGAAGCAATCTCTTGTCCTCCCGCGTTTCTACCATCAATATACCAAAACACAGACTACACTGTACACTTAGAAATAATTTAAAACTACAATTATCCTACGTGAATCAAAAGATTCTGATATGTTTCGTTACCTTGGTTGCAACTTTATCACAAGTTGGTTGAACCTAAATTAATTGATATAATAATTGAATATGTTTATGAGAATTGATATAAGCAATACACTCTAATAATCTTACTCTAATATTGCTGATATAGCATAGGATACATCTTAATCTGTATCTTAAATAGTAAAGATATATTCACAGTCAAAGGCGACAAAATGACGGCAATGAACCTTATGTACAAAACATATTATATGTACTTTTTGATAATTTTACTTTTATTTTAAATAGGTAATACGATTAAGCGAGTCTATCAACACATATGTAATTTCGGTCACATGTCAAAACATTTACAACATGATAGCGCTTGAATTTTCTAACGCGGTATTATTCAACAATGTGACAAAAATTAACTACAGTAAGTGCCAGAAGATTTGTAATATATATGACATCTTAGGCCCTCACGTGATTTTGAGTGCGTTGACCCCACTGCTCCCCAAACATTAATATGTAAAAATAAACATCTACCTTAAACCGAGACTATTTGCTACCTAGATTCAGGGATATTAATGTACCATTTAAATATAGTTTGATCCGATTAATAACTATGTCTAGTCGAAGGCAAATTCAACAGTGGTATGTATTAGTATATATCCAGAACAATACAGATCAACAAGAAACAGGCAACTGCTCGCCCCGCAGCGCACGCCGTAGCCTTCTGTTTAAAGTATTTTTGACGCTAGTTTGCTGCCTGAGATTTCACATAATTATGTAATTATGTAAATTCCACTGCCTATGCACAAATATTTGAAAGGGTCTAATATGTCTTCTCAAGACGATAAATCTTGTCTTCCCTTTGAAACCCTTGACGTTAAATAATTCTCCATTGTGTAACTTTTATAGCCCAAAACCCAAAATGATGTTTCACTATAAAAAAAATTTGTTAGGTACGATAAAATTATTAACAAGACTACCAAGAGAGAATAAGAGGCAGTTTTTATGGAAAATCGACATTATACTATAAACGATAATATTACGACTATTATTAAGGCATTTGGGACTTTGACTACATGAATAAGCTATTTATAGCGGTAATGTATGTCATATCTCAGCAACCTAACCCAGTGTTTCCTCATGAATTGTCTTTACGACGCAATCAGTTTAAAATAACTTCTTTCAAAGTGGTATGCACAATTGCAGTGCAAGTTATATAAAGCATTTTGGTAAAAGACGGGGTCTCGGACGCGACGAGGCGAGCAGCGTAAAATTTATCTACAATACGTTATTTATTACAAGCACAGCTATGATAGACATCTAGTCAGACACGAAACAACCGCCGCCGCCGCGGCTCAGTGATCGAAGTTATACCCAAATATTATAATTACACAACAAGTAAATTCAAAAAAGACAACAACACCGAATGAGGGCTCTAGAAGCCTTGCCGGAAGGGGTTCTTAACCGGGGCCGGTCCGGCGGGGGCGGCCGGCGCGGCGGGGGCCGCTCGGAATGGGTTCGAGGCCGGCGGCTGCGACGGCAGCTGCCGCGGCTGATTGTACTCCTGTTGTTGATACTCCTGCTGATAGCCTTGCTGTTGCTGCTGGTCATAACCCTGGCTATAACCCTGGTTGTTCTGGTACCCACCCTGCTGATACGATTGGTCGTAAGAGTAGTTGCCCGCGTCTACGCTGGTCTCCTGCACCTGCTCTCCACCTACGTTCGAGTACTCCAGATGATTCTTATAGTCACCATTCACTGGTCGCTGCTCCTGCAGGCTGTACGTCTGGTACTCTTTGTCGGGCGGGTCTGCCATTAATATGTTGGCTTCGTTCTCGAACGGCTTGAAGTCGTAGATGTGCCGCAGGTACATGAGCACTGGCGCGTACATGAGATTACTGAATGCGATGAACAGGTTGAGTGCTGTGAAGCCGATCGCTTCTACCACCTCACCGGCGATAATCGGGCCAACGGCGTACGCGAACGAGTACGAGATGTCGGCGATGGCGTAAATACTTCCATATACGGAAACATAGCGCACATCCACTAAGTACCCTAGCATTGGGAGCAAAGCTGTGTCAATCAACGCTATTCCAAAGCATATTCCGCAGATTGGGATCATCAGCATCTTGTATGAACTAGCGAATGGGATGATGAAGCAGCACAAGCCTTCGAGTGCTAACCCACCCGCCGCCATCAACCACTGGTGTTGAGGGTACTTTCTCGCCATCTTGACCGTTATAATCACACCGAGCACGTGCGGGAAGAACGCCGGCAACCATATCATACCGATTTTCCAGTTATCTTTAGTGAGGTTATCTTCCATCCAGAAGGAGATCGTTGGCTCGAGGAAAGCCAAGGCCACGTTAGACATCATCAGCGCGCCGGCGCAGACGGCGATATATGGGTCCATGAGAAGTTTCCAGATCGGTGTGCCGGCCACTTTCGGCTGGTTGGCTTCCTTTATTTGCGTTTTGAGCGGCTTCATCACAAGTAATAACATAAATCCGTCAAGAAGTGAAATCAGAGCCAGGATTAAAAATGGTACTTCTTTTCCCGCAAACTGATAGAGTGCTCCTCCGAAAGGTGGAGCGACGAGACATCCGAAGCTGATGAAAGCGAGAGCGATACCCAAGGCCTTAGACCGTTCCTGCTCCTCTGTAAACCTGTCGGCAATCATCGCCAGACCTGCCGTGTCCGCGAACGCGGAACCCACCCCCTGCAGACTCCTCGCGAAGAACAGCATGCTGTAGCTCCGACCGCACGCGAATATCGACGTAGACAAGAACATTATAATGAGCCCGATCATCATAGGCACATCGTATCCTATACGATCGATTAAGGCACCAGAAAACGGGTTGATCATGAGCTGAACGATCGCTTTTGAAGCGAAGAGCACGCCTGTGGCGGAGTCTTGGCCCTCGTGCGACGCCGGTATGATTTTGGTCGGAATGATGGTGCGGTTGCCTTCTATGATGGGGTCGAGGGTGACGACGTGGTCGTAGCCCGCCTCGCCCCACGCGCCGATGTAGCGCAGGTAGTCGGGGATGATCGGTACAATAACCATGTACAACATGTTGTCTAAGAGCAGCGCTATAGACACGATAACCAGGATAATCTTTCTCTGCGCGCTCGGCTCCTGAGTCTTCTCCCAAATTATCTCCCGCACTTCTTTCACCTCCAGGTTGACCATGGGGATGGTGGTGCTGTCGATCTTTTGCCATATCGATTGCGGTCCCTCAGCCATCTTGAAGGTTTCTCACAGTTCGGCTAAATACAATGTGTGTCGCGAGGATCTGTTACCATATTCGGAGGGGCCCGAGTCCCCGTCCTGTCGACTCGTGTCTGCGTTTCTCAGTGATCATTGGCCCCGCCTCCGACGCGACCCTTCGGGACTTCGGAACCTGACAACAAACAGAAATGATCATTGAGTTATCATTTCCTTGGCATACGGGGCAGGTGAGAATTGTTTCAAAAGGATTTTGAGTCGATCTTTGTTTCTGTTAGTTGAGTGGTTCCTTAGTCCCGAGCGGTAAAGTCAACATCTTCTATCCAAAGACGATTCAGAGTCCTTTTGAACAAAGCACAGTTAAATTTTGATATAAGAGGGGTGCACAATTAACACATAGGGTAATCACTATTGATAAGAAGTAATAATTTGTAATCATAGATTAGGCACAAAAACCTTCAATGTCGAAAATGTTTAAAATATTTTTACTAGAAACGTATGTAAAAATATTAAATGAAAAAGTCTTCCCCCACAATCTGGTCCAATAGTCTTTTTGAAAACATGCGACCGTCTGGAGCAGTGAATAGAATATTTATTAATAGAAGTATATTATTTTGATACTTAATTGATAATTGAATTTGTTTCTGTTTTTGTACCGTTGGCATGTAATTTTATAGTGTAATTGTAACATAGCATGTATAATATTAAACATTACTTATAAGCGCCTTGGTTCATCAGACTGTAAGCTTATTCGTGAATAAATAAATTAAATTAAATTAATTAAGTGTAAAAGACTTTCAGGCCTATAAAAGCAATGCTAATTTAAGTAGCTACACCAAGCTATCCATTCCATAACTTAACCGTATAAGTATTAATGCTCAATTTAAAGCACGTTTTTTAAAAAAAATCTTCTTTCCAGTATCAAACATAACGAGCATGAATTTGTTTCATCGCTGAAGGGTCACGGGAAAATTGTAAGTACGTCCATCTTTCAATTATACATTCTGTCGGAGGCATAACGGCCTGTTTGCAATCCAATTTGCATGGAGACGGTGCAGGTCATTCCCATCGCTAATTAAACAAGGGGGGTTTATGTTTAAACGAACCAGGATATTGCAAACATCAAAGTGCAGATGCGGGTGAAAAACTTGAGTAAAAATACATCAGTAATTCAGTATAACGTGATCTAGATACGTCCGAATTAAATTATAATAATAAAATAATAATTTCAGCCTATATATATGTCCCATTGCTGGGCACAGGCCTTCTCTCGTGCGCGAGAGGGCGAATTAAATTAATCCTCGATAAAATGAGTGACATTCGCCGCCGCGTTACTTGCGATTATGACGTTCATACCGTTCATTGTTTCCGCCGCAGTATCTGTCAATTTCGTGATAAAATGAACGTCACAATCGCGGCAGTAATGCTGTGGCAAACGTCAATCGACTGCAACTTGTCATTACTTCCTTATCTTATACTTAGTACCTCTAAACGAGCAATTCTTGTATAATATACCTATATATTTAAACATTTCAGGCATCTCGGAAACGGCTCTAACGATTTCGATTAAATTTGCTATATGGGGGTTTTCGGGGGCGAAAAATCAATCTAGCTAGATCTTATCTCAGGAAAAACGCGCATTTTTGTTTTTATGAGCAAAGCTCGGTCTCCCAGATATTAAAATATATCCATAAATCAGGAACAGACACAAAAAAAATACAATTTAAGCTGTCACTTACATTATTATTACCTTTCCCAAGAATACACTCGAAAATGACAAAAAATATATGATAATAACCGGAGCCTTATAAGATCTTATATTATTCCAATTCTATATGATAATATGACAGCTCATATGGGGATGTGGGGACACATCTCAATCTTATGAAGCCTCATTCGTGCGTACATCAAACATCAAAGGAAATAAAAGATCGTCAGTTTATGAAACATGAGTCATGAGGGGCCCAATTTGAGACAAGAAAGTTATGTAGTCATGACTAAGTAACAGGATAACTTTAATACTGCGTTAACAAAAACACGTGTTACAGATAAAATATTTTTAAGGTACGCGCCATAACTACCAATTTTTTTTTATATCTAATTGGGTGTATTGCGTTTTTAGATGAGTGTGTATTGCCGTGCCGTTCTGACCTTCTCTTCTCAATCATATTTTTACATACCTAAATGTATCTGAATCAAAAAACTTTTTTACAAAGTGATGTCGGATTACACTTATGAACCTTTAAACCTTTTGAAACCACTTCTTAAACATATTTATTGTGTCAAAAGCTGTGGATAAGCGTTCGTTCTGGCCGGCAGCCAAGTGGGCCAAGTCAAGAGCCAAGATCTTGACATCCTTCAGCCAATGGCTCTCGATCTTGGCCCGCCGGGCTTTAACTTTATAAACTCGATTTAAGATTACTGAACCAACTATACCGTGGTGTGTATTTTAAATATTCATTGACTTTATGTAACTGTACGTAATTAGAAATTGAAAAACTCATGTGATGTTTTTATAAAATTCGCTTTGAGATGGTTTCATAAACCCACGTATTATAATGTCTTCTATCATGTAGCAGTCACATAAACTACTATTAAAATCACTCATTAAACATTATATTATTGAAGCATCAAAAGCTGCGCATAAGCATGGACGGCAGCCAAGTGGGGCAAGTCAAGAGCCAAGATCTTGACATCCTCCAGCCGATGGCTCTCGGGGTTGGCCCGGGCTTTAACTTTTTAAACTTGATTCAATAAGTGATACAATTGCTAAGGTGTACACAACAGGGTATATAAAGTTGATTAGATTGATTTTATTGTTGGTCGATTTAAGTGAGGTTTGAGAGTCAACTAACGGTGCCCATTTCATGTTTGTATGTTTATATGTCACATAGACCATAAAAACAATTGATTGACACCCTATTCATAAAAACGTGCACTGTAGTTTTGACGCTACGGTAAATCATAGTAAAATAAAAATACCTACATACACTAAATAAAATCATATCCCCTTCTTTTAAAAAAGTTTCACCAGTTTTATGAAGGAAAATATTGTTACAATATCAGCATATCAACCCCACAATTATAATATTATTATAATGTTTCCACCAGAGGAAATATGGCGTGCTTTCCTATCGTGCACCATAACTGATTACATCTGCCTCTTTACAAATATACTGACATTTCGTGAACCTTATATCAAACACATAGAGTTCAATTATGATTTGTGAAGTTGTTCGCGCCCTTGGGCATCGAGTGTTCGTTCGTGCTAGAGCGGTGAAAAACGCCCCTGCGTCGCATGTTCGAGAGGCTATTATGTAACGGCGTTTTTTCGATGGTCGACTAAAGTAATTAGTTTATATATTTGTGAGTCAAGGTGTGTTTTCACGGCTGTAATCATGGTTTAGCTCTTAAGAAAAAGTTCACTCTTTTGCTTTTTATGTAGGTATTGTAAATTAAATAGTACCTATTAGCTAAGTAAGAATAAGAAACCTAACCCTTAAATGCATGTTTTTTTCTTTTTGCCCGAAATTAATATATATATCACATAATTGTTTGCTGATTCTAGGAAAAATAGTAAAAAATATATAACTTCGATTTTCACTGCGAAATCAGTGTTAGAAGTTGAATTGGCTAAATAATTTTTATGTAAATATGTAATTTTCAGTAAGAGATACATGATTTTTAGGGTTCCGTACCCAAAGGGTAAAAACGGGACCCTATTACTAAGGCTCCGCTGTCCGTCCGTCCGTCCGTCCGTCCGTCCGTCTGTCACCAGGCTGTATCTCACGAACCGTGATAGCTAGACAGTTGAAATTTTCACAGATGATGTATTTCTGTTGCCGCTATAACAACAAATACTAAAAACAGAATAAACTAAAGATTTAAGTGGGGCTCCCATACAACAAACGTGATTTTTGACCGAAGTTAAGCAACGTCGGGCGGGGTCAGTACTTGGATGGGTGACCGGTTTTTTTGCTTGTTTTGTGGCTCGATATTGATAACGGCAACAGGCAGATTCTTGAAATATTCACAGAATATTTGGTTATATATTCACTTTAAAAATAAATAATTAAATTTTAATTAAATTTATATTTACGAAGGGCTCCCATACAAAAACGTGTTTTTTTTGCGCGTTTTCGCTCAATATTGATAATGGCAACAAGGTGGACGCTTGAAATATTCACAGAATATTTAGTTATATATTCACTTTACAAATAAATATTTTTTTTCTCAGGTCCAGTAATGATAACAGGTAGAAACTTGAAATATTTAATTTAAAGTTCAAATTAAGATGTAGGATTCGACTATTCGACAGCACTGGGACTGTACTTCGTAGTAGGTACAACTGTTACACGTGATTCGCTATCTGTATACAGAAGTCAATGTTGATAGGTATACATTACGAAGGTAATAGGCGTGTAAATGTCAAGTTTCAATTAAAATTTTAGGTGAAAATGTTTGATTAAAATTATGGAATGCTTAAAGAATTAAAATAATAAATCAACATGGTTTAATACAAATATTCCCGAAAAACGAGTTCAAATTTTGAAAAGCACTCGAGAACTACAGAATATGGATCCTAAATCCAGCGACATAATAATTATTTATGCCTAATCTGATCGATCACTATGTCAATCGTCCATCTACTGAAGAATTTGAAAACATGAGCCTTGCTTATTTTGCTGCATTTTACATGTTTTCCAAAAAAGGTAATAAGCGGGGTGGAACATCTTTAGGGGATGAAAGTAATGAAAATGAAGACTGTGAAACGATATTATCAGGGAATTGTGGAAATGAAGAAACAGTGGGTAATTGCGTAGCGCTGTTAAACAATGATGGTTACATAAGGCGTAGACAGAAGCCCCGAGTTATCCGGTTTTGCCGTTTCAGTCGTACCACAGACTCGGAACAGTTTTATAGAGAACAACTAATGTTATATCTACCTTGGAGAAATGAAGAAGAAGAACTTTTGACAGATTCAATTAATTTAGAAGCCAAGTTCCATTTAGCAGCTGACACAATACGATCAAACAGTATCGCTTTTAATCAACTCGGAGGCGCTGAAGAGTTTGAAGCTCTTCTAGATGCCATAAGGCAAGCTGAGGTAGAAAGTGAAGAAAGTGATAAGGTGGCTGTAGGTCAGGGAAACAGAAGGCCTTTAGAGGGTTACGAGTACGAAGACCAAATTGCAGATGTTGCAGATGATATTTTGCCTGGGGGAAATGCTGGACCAAACCAAGGTGAACCTGCTACATTTGTTGCACCTGTTCTTATACCCGAGGAAGCGTATTTGGAACTAACTCGAAAATTAAATGTAGACCAACGCGACTTTCTGATTCATGTCTTACAATACTTTCATAATAATCAGGATCCTGAATGGAAGCCAGTTTACTTATTTTTAAGTGCTCCAGCAGGAGTGGGAAAAAGCTTACTCATAACCAGCTTATTTCAATTGAAGATTGATGAAATTAAGTTCTTTTGATTTAAAAGGAGTTCGAATTATTGGCATTTATAGATCGCCTCGATGTAATTGGAACGATTTTTTAGATGCAATGAATAATGTCATTTTTGATGGCAGAACACTCCCGTTGCCTCCGACTATAGTATGCGGGGATTTTAATATAGATTTACTGGAATCTAAAGAGAATGAATCTTTAAAAAAATATTTCGACCATATTGGCTTAAAGTCAAAACTTCCTCGTATTGTTACCACAACGGGTTATACTCAAATAGATAATGTGTTTAGCAATATCGACTTGAATGCTGGCACATACTGCGCCCCTTTAGTTACCATAACCCTTTATGGATACAATTTCGCATTGAGCATTAGACATAAATAAAATTCTGAAACAATGTTATTGTTCTTTGCTCTTGTTGGATAAAAAAGAAAGTACTTAGATCAATTTGAGCAGCAGCGTCTGGAAGACGCGGATACTAAGCGTCAAGACGCGACCCAAGCCCCGCCCGCAACTCGACTGGACAGCTCCATTGCGCATCGTGTGACCGCATCTTCAAGACAAAACTTGTAACGTTATCTATAAAAAGGGACCTTATTGTCGATGGCGCTTACGCCATTATTAACGATGCTCCGATATGAATACAATGCCGCGCGACGCTGTGCAGCGTAAGCGCCATGACAATAAGGTCCCTTTTCATAGATAATGCCCCATTTGGTTTAGTGAGCCACATTAGGGCATTTCATAATCCGGATAAGAATTGTTGCGTTACCTTTTTTAGGGTTCCGTACCCAAAGGGTAAAAACGGGACCCTATTAGGTACTAAGACTCCACTGTCCATCTGTCTGTCTGTTCGTCCGTCTGTCTGTCACCAGGCTGTATCTCATTAACCGTGATACTACTTATCAGCTAGCTACAGTTGAAATTTTCACAGATGATGTATTTCTGTTGCAGCTATAACAACAAATACTAATAAAAACAGAATAAAATATTAAGTGGGGCTTCCATTCAACAAACGAGATTTTTTTGCGTAATGGTACGGAACCCTTCGTGCGCGAGTCCGACTCGCACTTGGCCGGTTTTTTTTAAATCTGTGAGCTGTCTAATGCTTTGTAGACATTTGGTAACACTATGCATTTAAGTATTAATATAAATAAAGTCTTAAATCTCTTGGAAGTCACTAATATTCTAGATGGCGCCCAAAACATGGTCTGCAGGTCAACAGCTTACATTAGTCAGGTACAGAGAATTGTGAATCTGTTTTGTACACGTACTAATAAGTACAAATATAATCGAGTATCCTAAATTAGTAAAAGAGAAACACAACATAACACATAAATCTACTTAAGTATATAATAAATAGATATAACAAAGTCTGCTAATGTTGATTCAGTCTTCAGAACTTTTTCCAAACCGAATCCAAATGGGCATATCATGTCGTGGAAATCTTAAAAGTAAGATCTTTCTTGAATTACCCAGCCACGAGCATGGAAGACTTTCTCGTGGAGTGTTTGCGATCGCGTTACCCGAGAATCCCTTGGGTACACGGATGCATTACGGTACCCCTAGTGCAGCTGAGGTGAGTAGGTACCTACACCGTATACGTCTACGGATTTCAGTAAAGGGGTGGCATTATTTTTAGAAGATAATAAGCAAAATGTATGAAATAATAATCAAAAAATGTTTCAGTCGGAGTTAATTTTTACAAACTTTTATTTAACGATTGTAGGTGGTACGAATTTTTGGGTCAAATCTTGCAAGCTAAAGTAAACCCACTTGCCAATATTCTATTGAGCTGAAACTTCACATACCTAATAATATTATGTAAGCTGGGTGACAATGCAATATCATGGTACCATCGAGCTGATCTGATGATGGACACAGGAGGTGGCCATTAGAACTCTGTGATAAAACAACGGAACAACAGTTTTTGGATGTGTTCAGTTGTCTCGGTGAGTACCTATATTAGTTGCCTGTTGAAAAAAGTACAGTCGGCGATAAAAGCTTGTATTCAACAAAAATCTTTAATATATATTATTTATCTAGTCTATTTGAGACATTTTAGTAAACCTATTTGTCGCAGGTGCAGTTCCGTCTGAGCAATTTTCTGTCTAGTGCAACAGCGTCCGAGATAAACGGCTCGATTCGGAAAATGAATTAGATTTCTACTAGACTTCAACAAGTTACGATACGGATAATTTAAAGATATTTGTAAGGTAGATATGTCAAATTTGACGTTTCCCCGATTCTGGAGGTCCTCTTGAACGATTTCGACAAGTTATGACTTAGATATCCAAGTCACATCTAGTCGATATCTAATGTAGATCTAGTTAATCTCTAAATCGTCTCAACATCTTGTGATTATCTCGAAATCCGAATAGGCATGAAAGAAGATTTTCACGTAAAACTTTGCTTGGATCAAAAATACCAGAAAGAACAACTTCAATGGAATTCATTGATTACCTATGTCATTGAAGTTATAAGGTTTTGGCTGTTTTTTTTTTTCATTATTAAACCCCTATAAATATCAGTAAGTACCTATACGAGTAACAGTTTATAGGTATACCGGGTGGAACAGAACGAAGGACTTTTACGTAAACTGGGAATTGTTCAGACTACGTACTTTATTTTTCACTTATTAATCCCGTTAATATTTCTAACCGTTTTTGAGATACAGTTTGTTAAACATTAGTGCGAAAATCTGTATGTTTCAACTTCAACCCTAGCAAGTAGATCGTATGAATGACATGACATGTGTCAATTGAAAATGTAAATAACTTTGTAGGGTTGTCACTGATATAAAAATATTTCATTTTATTGATTTTGTTTTACTATTAAATCCAGCTTTACGATTATAATAACTCGATTGTAGATCACTTAGATAACACTATCCTTTCAGCTCAGTCTCTAGAAATGTTCCACCCTGTATAATTTGCCTTACAATGTCTCGCGATTTCTTTAAGAGCAAATTTTGTAAAATGCTACATAAATGATGAATACAAATCCAATTACCAAACCTACAAAATAATGTTACTTACACTCTTATGAAGGGCTTTACTTAACAAAAAATCAAATACCTACTTACTTATTTTACAAAAAGTTTACTTCTATTATTAGAAAGCCTTAAAACTTTCAGTATAAACTAAAAATACGAGTGAGCATACCTGCTTTGCTAGTCTCGAATAATTGGACCATTCGCGGTGACCTCGGGGCCAGACAGGTCGATAGCGACGTTTAAAATAACCCGCGACGTGGCTTAACATTGCTCCAGTGAGCGTGTGTTGTAGGTTTTTTATGATATAGGAGGCGAATAAACAGACGTATCGCCTGGGGTCTAGCGAAGATGAGAAACGATTACCCTATAATTCGCACGTAATTGGCCACCGGCCAATAACAGGCCACCCTAAACTAAAAATGAATTATATTCACCTATAAACAGAATTCATTTTAGTATAAGGTTCCGATAACTGGCCAGCCTTCAATAACTAGCTACCTTATACTAACATGAATTCTGTTTATAGGTGAATAAATTCATTTTTAGTTTAGGGTGGCCAGTTACTAACAGGTGGCCAGTTACTGGTGAATTACCCTATGCAGAAAACGAAACGAAGCGCTAAGTTAAACGTAAATAATGTATGGAAACGTTTCGTTATCTGCAAACGATCGCCATCTTGGCTATGTCCCCTTGGAAAGCTGGTTATTAATTGCTTTCATCACATGTGATAATGATAAATTATAGATAAAGAGAACGACAAGTAATGAAACAATGTTGTTTTTTTATCTTCTTGTTATCATATTACCACATTTCAAATTTTGGTTTCTCTCAACCTAATCCTGCCTTTCAAGTAACAATACCTCTCTGAGGCAATCTAACTCAAAAATTCTTATTATTATTAAAAGAGCCTACTTAAAAATTGCCGACGCGATTTTTCTTCTCTAAGCCCGCTTAGCACAATTTTCCAATATTATTCTTTTCGTATAACTTTTTCGCCTTGTTTGGAATAATCGGGCCCTTAGCAGTGAAAACACCGGGACACGGGGTCGGAATTTGAATTAGATGGGGCGCTAACTAGATTTGTATTAAAGCAAACAGAGGCATTAGGGGCGGAATTACTATGTTGTTGCATCTTTGTACCTGACGTCAATCTTTTTAAAATATTTTTTGTGATTTTTCTTTGTAATTATATCTATCTACATATTTTAGACTATAGAAAAAAGAAAAAATATTTAGTATAATTAACATAAAAAAAGGTATACAAGTAACAAACGATGAAAAGGACGTCTACTAGGCGTTTTCGTATACTATATAGCACTTCAATGCTAAAGTGTTGGGTTGAATGATGCAAACGCTAATTGGTTATTTTATTACAATTCGAAATACAAAAATACCATTGCAATCACAAGGTCCAAAAGAACACACTGTTAATAAAAACATTGTGAAACGAATTTGAATCTTGCAAATTACCTATTAAATGAATTACGAAAAATAAATTACACAGGTATACAGACGCTTGTTGAAATACAAAAAGAATATACATACCTATAAAATATTTGTAATCCCCGTTCATTTCGCGTCGGCCCCTCAAAGGGCAGGTAGGGCGAGGTAATTTGAGGGCCCGCCGTGCCCTCAGGGCCGCGGGGGTGCCAGATTCAGACTGTAGCTGAATCAACCGTGGTAGAAAAAAATGCAGTGTTTTTAATACAAGACTGATGGCAAAGAGGTTATGTTTAAAGTGTATAAAACAATTGTAATATATTGAGAGAAACTGTAGTCTCGTTTTAGTATGTGGAATTTAAAAACGTAGAATATCCGTGGGTTATATTAGTTGCGAATATTTTTAATATAATATTTACGCATGACTAATTTTGTTCATTTTTTTATAATTTTTAGAGTTCCGTAACCAAAATGGCAAAAACAGAGCTCTTATAGTTTCATCGCGTACGTCTGTCCGCCCGTCCGTCCGTCTGTCAGTATGTATGTCACAGCCATTTTATTCGAAAGCTATAAGCTATAGATTTTTCAAAGTATCTTTTAAGTAGTAGGAGTAAGTAGGAGACTCTCATGCATTTCTAAAAATTTCAAAAAAAATAGCTTAATAAATAAATTCTACAAAAATATTTTTGAACATAATATTTTTTCCCGGAAGCTTATTGTTTGTGCCGTGAAGGTACGCCCTTTAGCTTATATGGCTTTTTCATATCGTATAAGGGCACGGAACCATTCATTATGCGTGGCCAAACACACCCTTGGCCAGTTTTTCATTAGTTCTTCCTCGTGTGCCATGCATTTAATTGGTTTGTTTTGAAAAATAGTATATGCACGAGTATGTCATATTGTGTTATATTGTATGTTCCACCAACCCTATTGATTCACACCAGTAATTGTCAGAGAATTTCCTGCCAACAACAGTCTTCAGAACAAAAGCTAACCTGCACCGTTCATTCCTATCCAGGCTAAAACAAACCTTAAAGCGTTAGCATAAGGTAAACTATTTAATAACTCGTGCTAGTAATTGCTACTGTATTTGCTGCCACCGGCAGATCCGGGGACAAAAGGCAAAGCTGCTATGTTTCCACACTGTTGATTCCATGCCAGGCAGATATGGACCTTAGTTTACTGCATTAAGGGCTTAGTTTAAATGCAAGACAATTATTAGATTGTGGCTATTAATGAATTTTCTATTCAGTACGACTTAGACCCAAACTAAGCGTATCGGGTACAATGGGTACTAGGCTACGATAGGTATTATACACACTTCAATGGATAAATCAAATTAAAAATCATTTATTGTCAGGCAATAAAGGCCCAAATACCTTAAGACGTACAATAACTCTATAATATTAATAACTGAAAATCATTTTGGCGACACGACAGTTTTTTGCTACGTCACGTGTAGGATTCGGCCTGATTCGGCACATTCCCATCGAACTTGCGAAATACCACATCCTGGGCAAAAGTCCGCGCTTGCAATGGTTTCTATAAAATAGCAACAATCTATAGAATGTAACTACATCTTCATAATTAAACAATTATTTTCCATTCCTTCATTCCATTCCTTAATTTAAACAAGGCCTTGAATTTATTAAATAAATGCGCTTTTAGCACAAATCCCGTTGGACCCACTGAACCAAACGCACTGCAGGCGATATCAAAACAATTACTCCTTGCCGCCATAATGGTCGGGTGGAGACGATCAAAGAGCTGTAGAGCTCTGCGTGTACTGTGTAACCTAGATACCTACAGATTGATAAAGACATATTTAATAGTATACCTACCGTTACTTTATATTTGCTTCTTATTGTCTTTTGTTAAAATCCATTTTAAAATATCAATATATTAAGTAAATAAATAAACTATTGGGACAATTTAGAAAATGTAGAGGAGCTGGGTTGTTACCTACAGGCTATTTTCCTAATCCTAAGCCATCTGCGATGTCAAACTGACGACTTTAGCACTAACTTCGATCGCGAAAAAATTGGCTTTGGCTGAAAAACTATCCGGTAAGGTGCATTGGGATAACTTCGGAAGCGAGGTGAACTAGAAGAATTTTCTTCTGTAGCCACGGTAAGCTGCAATAGGGTACCTGTGTTACTAAAATATGAAGTGCTTCTGGTTCTATATAGACATTTGGCATTTTCATATGCATCATACGATTAATATGCAACATATACATAACATACAGCAATATTATAGGTTACCTAAATATTTATTGCTCTTTGACAGATTTCAAACGCACGAGTGAAGCGCAGCGGGAGGTTAAATAATTACGGCTCAGTAGAGACGATCAAAGCCCTGCAGGGTTCTGCGTTGAGTCGGTAAAGAAGTATTTATGAAAGCTTTAGGACTGCGTATATAGGATATTTACCTGAAGCATTGAAAAGCAATATAAACGGTATGATTTTATTGTCATTGACAAGTACCTGGTAGTTTAGCGAACGATGGTAAGTACATACAAGAGAATGCGTAAAGCCACTAAATTAGAAGAAAACAAAAGATATACGCGCGAAACTTGTGACGGATATATGTAACTTACATATCTGTGAGAAATACAGATTTTAAACAAAAACAAAACGTTAATCTGCTTTTTTTTAAACCTTTGCGTTTTCTACTTTGGTTAACATAAAAAAGAAGCGTCACCGTTGCATGCATTACTGTAGACTCTATTTACTTCCCGGCGCCCGATTCAGACTTGCTACGGTTTAGACCTTATTTTGATACTACCTTGATCTTGAACGCCTCTCACGCTGATTTTTGAACGCGAAATTAGCTGAAAGCTTAAAGCATTTATTAATCGGAGTCGCTTTAAGAGCTTACCCCTCTGCCGAAAACCTTGCACAATTGTGCAAACTTTTGTATGGACTGACGTTTATCTGACATGGCTATTTGTACCTTACGTACAAATCATGTACAAATAACCATACATTTGACGTGCCCCTTCCCCGCAAAAATCGGCAGACTGTTTTGTAGGTACAGAAAATGACAGCCATGGCGTCTCCAGTTACTAAATGCTCTAAGGTTGAAAGTCGTGAGTGAGATGCGCGCCAATCACCAAGACGATCGCCACTGTGGTATCAAAACCATAACAAGTAATTAAATATGAATTGTCCTCCCAGTCTCCCCTAACCCTAGCGCCGCGGGGCCTTTGTCCGCAACTCGTAATTTAGTTACCGTTTCCATACCGGATACGGGGAAGTGAATAAAAAATACCATTCGCCTCCCTTTTTCATTAGTCGAAGTCAAAAATGAAGGCAGCAACGCACTTACAACTCCACTGGTATCGCGGGTGTTCTTGGGCGAAGGTAATCGCTTACCATCAGGTGATTCGTCTGCTAGTTTGCCTCTTATACCATGAAACAAATAATTATCTCAATAAGTATGAACTGGTGACTATATTTAGGTATAATAATTTAACAAGGGACTTATAATTTCTTCTTCATTGTGTTTTAAATTTTATATTATTTTATAGTGTTGTATTTTATTGTACTGTACTGTATGAGTTTAAGACTTGAAATAAACAATATTATTATTATTATTACATATTTGTATGTCTTTGCCATATCTCGGGACCATGGGGTCCCGGAGCTTTGGGAGGCTTACGTGGGGCCGAAGCCAACAGCGCAGAGGCCCTTTAAGACACTTTAATCTAAAAGTAAGGGATACACGTGGCGGATACCATCCCCGAACGCACAATGTGATACATCCGGAGATGGTCCCCGCCAGGTGCAAAGACTATTGCAGTGCAGCACTTTTGTGCTGCGATGGGAACTAAGGTCATGGGCTATAGATTTGAAAGTTGGATGGACTGGATAATGGGCTATGGGAGAGACTAGCGAACACCTGCCGTGACAATTAGTCTCAAAATTGTATAAGACAGGTGGTGACTCGCCAACTCATTGAGTGGGCCCCGCAATGGCCGCACGCACAGTGCGACAACAGGGCAACACTTTGGAGTGGCTATGAGGTTGTCGAGAGGTGAGTCTGCGGTAGCCAGATCCCGGTAATCCGTTCAGCGGGCCGCCGGCGTTATGACATTTTACACTTCCAACCTGGAGCATAGGTCCCGCTCTTGCGACTCCACTCTGGCCGGCCAATCAAGGCAAGCACAGAGGCGAGGGCCAGATGAAAGTGCCCTCTGGAATAGGGGTCCGCGGTGTCGCCACTCACCGTCAGCTCGCCACAAGCTGCCCCCGCGGGGTTATTATTATTATTATTATATTTACCTAATTAGGTACTTATGTTAATATTATGTTTACGAAATTATGATAATTTATAAGATAAGCGGTCTTCACACGGACGCAAATTTGCACGTCACTCTGGGGTGTGAGCGGAACATCGCTATATGCATGAATGTCACGTGACTGTCACGCACATACACCGGAGCGACAATGAATTCGCATTGTTAACCAGGTTTGTCTGTACCTTGTCTACCTTGTAGGAACATAATTAAACCTTAGGTACAAAAATAGTATACCTAGATTTGAAATAAGTGTTTGGCAAAAATTTCATTTTTGGTACAAGCTTTTATCGCTGACTGTACTTTTCTTACGACAGACAACTAATACTCGTCGAGACAATTCTAAAAACCCCTAATACACTTAGGTTGCGTTGTTTCATCACAGAGTTCCTATGGCCACCTCCTGTCTCCATCATCAGATCAGCTCTATGGTACCATAATATTGCATTGTCATCCGATTTATACATGCATGCACAATTTCAGCTCAATCGGAAACCGGGAAGTGGATCAAATTTAACTTGCAAGATTTTATTACAGACAGACAGACAGACAACGGTCAGGTGAAACTAAATAAAAGCTTGTAAAAGAAGAACGTTATTAAATTGTACTCGTATGTACTTATTCAAACAAAAACACAACCGAATTGAAAGCCTCCTCCGCTCCGATTCCTCAGCGACGCTTTTCAAAATATAACCTAGAAAATGTCGCCTTTTCGCCTGCCATACTTGTCATTCTTTTATATTACTAAGCCGAAACATCGTTAGCTCCGTTACATCATTCATTCCAATCCTATGAATGTTAAGAAGACTCCCAACAAGACCATCCAATCTCCAAGCCAAATGGAAAAGGAAAACAACACTTATTTTCTCAACCTTTTCATTACAAACATACTCCAAAAAATCTGCGTAAGCCCTAAGTCAAACCGATAAAGTCTAAAGTTAAACGAAAAGATCTCGATTGACGGTAAAGATAAATTGGTCGCTCGCTTTTTGAGGGGAGAATGGGCGAAAATGGATTATATCGCCGGGCTCAGGGGACAGGGTAGAACGGGGCGCGGTGAGAAAAGTTTGCGTAAGTCAGCTGTAATCTGGTTTCGTCTACAGTTTTTGAGGCTATAGCAAAATTTTAAATTTTATAATGACCGGAAAAGATGTTTTTTATTCATTTAGGTATAGCATTTGTTGATCTCATAACTAAAGTTATGGCTTGCACGTGTGTAAGAGCTAAGTACCTATATTTTATATTAAGTAGCTATAAGAATTATTAAGTAGGTACCTACATGGTAAATGATTAAAAATAACTATACAAATCTGAACAGCTGTCTTCGGGAATTCTGGGATATCACTAGGAAACAAATTAAATTAATTTATGAAAACATTTTGATGTGACCCATCCGCCGTGACTTGGGTGGCCGAGTAGTTAAGGCATCTTCCGCGAATGCAGATGAAGCTAGTTCGTTTCCAACCCTGGGCACTTAGGGCCTTGGTCACTTGTTTTCTTATATGACATCTATATCAGTTTAATTGTGGAATATACATACAAAAAATAACAAATTGAGAACCTCTCTTTGAAGTCCGTTAATAAATGAATAATCCTGTTAACCCTTCAAACCGAAGGGTTTTCGTTGCGATAGGCCACGCGTCGGTTCAGCCAAGTGCTCTTGTTACCGATACCCATTGTTTTCGAGGTGGGGTTAACAATGCCCGTTGTGATCATTGGAGGGTTAAGGCACTTGTGAGGGCATTTGTCAAGGTAAATCTAACAATGAGCGAGTTTTCATTGCCACTTAACCCTTACCCAGTCTGACGGTTCATAAGTGACAATAGAATGTCATTGTTATTCAATCAATAATGAACATACATCGGGGTTTTCGGGCCGGGAAAGATTTTGTGTATTTATAACTTTGTTTATTGTAAAATAATTACCAGACTATGAATTAGTAGTAGTAGTAGTAATCACTTTATTGTACACAACACAGGTTTACATAATATTTACAGAAATAAAGGTACAAAGGCGAACTTATCCCTGTAAGGGATCTCTTCCAGCTATTAAACGAAGGTAAGGGTCAAATGTGCTTAGAAATGTTAAATTTCCCGTCTCCGCCGTTTTGTCGACTAAATAGTGTTTAGTTTTAAGTTTATAAAATACATATGTATGTTAGTCTGTAAGGTATTTGTAATATGGGCCTTGTTGCCTGAATTAAATTTCTAAATAAATAAATAAATAAATAAAAAAATAAATTACTATCGTTGTTTACAGTTTTTACCTGTTATTTGGCTAGTGTAAAACATACCCGGCCCGAAAACCCCGATGTATGATAATGAATATAGTGAGAACACATATTTGAAGTGTGCAAGTGGTAGCTAACTTGCACGAAAATTGCGACGGAAGATATGGATTTTATCTCAATAAATTTTAAAATTTATATTTCTTTAATTTTGCTAGTTAGGTCCCTCGACTATATCACTAGATATTTTCTTTAGAAATTATACAGCCTCGGTATGCAGAGTAACCATATACAACTGTAAATAAATGAAATTAGACTTGTTTTTGTGATATTTTCTATCGTACAACTCATTGATAAAAGCTTTTGGAGTTAGCCCTTATGCCCTTATAAATATAGTTAAGTTCTTGTGCGATTTTTATTCATTTATTTATTTATGATTTACTATCAAAACTAGAATTTTGCGTTAACCCCCTTTTGTGATAATTCTACTACTCGTCTCGGCTCGCGCACGCAATGAGAATACTAAATATTATAGTTAGTTATCATCTCGGCTTCCTCCCTCACACAAGGGAGACATGTGTAGATTGAGTAATGGGGGTAACAAGATACCTACAGAAGGATATTAATTGTGTGTCATGTTACTCATGTTTGCGGTCATACGATGACGTGTTGAGTTTGCGATTGTTGGTATAATTGACATTGCTAATAGCAAAGACATATGTAATTCCGTATAAGATGAATAAAGTCTAAGAAGCAAACGTGCCTCGGAAATCAAGAAAAAGTCATTCTCGGATAGATGACGCAACACACCTTTGGCCTATGGTCGGCTAGATAGCGTTGACGACACCGTTTCATATTTAACAATTTTAACACATAGGTATCAGTGAATGAACATGGGTCAAAATGATATAAAAATAATAAAATGATTTATCCATATATATAATTTTTTTCGATAGTTTTATACGTTTTCATTTTGAGTTTTAGTCGTATGTCGATAGATGGCAGTAAATTTACTGTGACTACAAAATTTTGTATGACAGGACCCCTCTATACTATCTATTCTCTTTGCTAATAGTTTATATTATTAGTTTAAAACACGTGGGTTAAAACAGATGGCAGCATGATCTTAACATTGCAGTGAGACATTTAGCTCGGGTAAATTAATTAGTTATAAATAATTATAAAGCCGAGTAGCTTAACCTTTCATAATTATGTGTGGTGATGGTCATAAATTGCGGGTTCAAACCTCGGTTGCGCTGTATAGCAGGAAAAATCGTTAGTCTGTGCGGAAAGAGAAGAGTCGTGGAATGTATGGGGCCAATACATTCTACACGAGTCTTCTCTTTTCGAACAGACTCTTTCGAAAAAGATGCAATAAGTGACTAAAAGTTTGGTCAGGATCCTTACCCTACATAGACAAGAGGTTAAGTTTTCCAAATTAGAATATTGGCTCATACTAATGAATCACAATTTTTGTACATGCCAAATGTAGTACTGAAATAAGGCCTTGTTGACTTTTAAATAAGCTAATTTTCTTGTCAAAGTATTTCTGAACCTCCGACGAACTCACAACAACCTCCAAGTCTAAGTCAGATCACGCTTTACCGTTATTGTTACTATATAGGTAACTTTATAATTTTTGCCAGTAATACCATTTTCGCTCGCTTAGTTTACATTTTTAATTATTTAATTGAACGTGAGTCGATTAAACAGAAATTATAATCAAATAAGTAAATACTCTAGTTCAATACTATACCTTAGAAAATAAGTAAATTTGAGAGAGACAAACCGTTAGTCATTAAATTTTCACGGGCGGGGGCGCCGAGTAATTGAGAGGGGACCGGGCCGAAGGAACCCTCGCAATACACGTGGATACATTCTTTTCATATTTGTATAATAATTAATAAAGGTTCGCAGGTACAGGACTTCAGGGTTTATGAACTCTGGAATATGAATAGCAAACTCAACACCTTCCTGGCTCGTACCAAAGAGAATTTAGACTACAGGAATATTGTCAAAGTAAATTATGTAGTCAGTACATTTACTGCCATCTTTCGACACAAATTATTAAAACTTTTAGAACGCGATTTGTCTTTGATCCTAATTTTTCACTGATATGTGTTAAATTTGTTAGAGGATTGGCCAAAGGTATGGTGCCATCTTTTCGAGCGATGGCGCCATACCTTTGGCCTACTCTCGAGTAGATGGCGATACTTTTTGACAAATGGCGTTCTAAAAGTTTTAATCATTAGTGTTGAAAGAGGGCAGTAAATGTACTGACTACATAATTTACTTTGACAATATTCCTCTATTTCAAATTCTCTTCGCTCGTACCATGAACCCTCTTGTGTATGAGAAGAGGCCTGTGCCCAGCAGTGGGCCATATAGGCTGAATTATTATTATTATACCCCAGGCATCAGTTTCGGGGTGTGTACGCTCGGAAAACATTATACGTTTCCTCTATCCGTCGGGAACTATAAACTGTCTGGATACTTTCCTTTCACGTTTATTCACACAACATTTTGTATCCGACATCCGACCAGCACCACCTAGTTTAAATCGATCCCTGTATCAGAATCTCTTTTTGGTAAAAGTAACTCAAGCTTATACTGGTTTCTCCGTAACGAATTAGTTAAAACGCTGTATATAAATAATAGTGTAATGTAGGGAGGTCGTTAGGAGCGTCTTGTGGGGAGACTAATGTAGGTGAAACTAAGTAAAACAGGCTTACAGGGTGTTGTATAGCTTGCTTCGTATGAGTATAGCCTTGTTAGGGATTTTTGGGATGGTTTACTAAATACTATGTATACATTACATAGAATTGTTGCTTGTTTTGTAGTTGTTGCTTTTTAGGGTTCCGTACCCAAAGGGTAAAAACGGGACCCTATTACTAAGACTCCACTGTCCGTCTGTCTGTCCGTCTGTATGTCTATCTGTCACCGGGCTGTATCTCATGAACCGTGATAGCTAGACAGTTGAAATTTTCAAAAAATTACGGCACCCTCAAATACAAAAAGTGGGTGAGTCGGACTCGCACTTGTCCGGTTTATAATTTTTTTTATTTTTTGTGCACACAGTTCGTCACAAAAAGAATTAAAGGAAACAACGAGTATAACGAAGTTTTAGATAAAACTAGTGCAAGTATACGTGAGTGGAAGTGTTAATGAAGATAAAATAAGATTATTGGAAGCAATACCGTTGCTAGATAGCAATAAACGTCTTTATTGCCCCTGCAAGTGCCCTCAGGGGGGCTTTAAATAAGCTGTGACCTTTCCATTGCAAATACTGCGTTGCACTTTTAGATCCTCATAAAAGTCAACTTAGAAATCACACGGAATATTAATTTGTTACGATTCATTTAAGGAATAAGCAAAAAACTAAAATAAATAATTAGGTAAAAAAAACATCCTGGTCCCTAGTAGTTGTGAGTGCTAATAATTATAATATATGATTAATATGTGTCTGTCGGAGTTCTCTCGGGAGACACATCTATCCTAATATCCTATATCCTAATAGATATATCTATAGGTACACTGACAGATTAGTCCGTCAGTTACATATTGTACCTACATTGCTCTAATAATATTTCTCACTTCTTATATTTATAGTAATACCTAATCCAGGAAATACCCACAAAATATCTTTGGAATATGTTGTACATTATTCGGTCGATTAGGCGCGCGCCGGTCGGGCCATAACTGTCGGATGTTATCGGTTTACAAGCGGCCTATTAGGCTGCAAATCATCGCGGGAAGGGTGGACTACACACTAGCGAAAATATAAGAGTTTTTTTTATGTTTATGGAACGTTACTTACTTATTTTAGCGTTTTTTTTATTGTGCCCTTATGGCCTTTTTTTGAATTCCACGGGGCCAAACAAGCATACGGCCCGCCTGATGGCAAGTGGTCACTGTAGCCTATGGACGCCTGCAACTCCAGGAGTGGTACATACACGTAGCCGACCCTTTGAAAAACTGTACACTCCATTTTTGTAGAACCCCAAACTGTAGTCCCTCGAGAAAACCTCAGCAGGCTCATTTCACAGCAAGAGCGTCCGCGGGAAGAAATTTCTCCTAACACTAACTAAACTGCTAAATGCTAATTTTGAATCAAATTTGCATCATTACATTTTTTGTGGGCAGTAAAGTAATAGTACCTACATTTTGTATAAAGGGCAAAGGGCGGTAAACAAGAACTTACGATCGAGTGTGAGGGATTGATTAACATGAGTTCGTTAGTCCTGAAAAAAAAACGAGTAAAAAGTAAAACTTCTGCCTAATTTCGGACGTACATTACAGCCCTAGGTCGAAATTTAGAATTTACGGACCTCATCGCCTACGTGTAATAACACCTTTTCAAGCAAGTGTGATGAAAAAAGAATATGTTACAGTCAATTGTTACATCACACTTGTAATACCACAGCCACTAATAAAGCGTTCAATGCGTCTGCAAGCCTAAAGAGGATAAATCAACGAAGGGCCCCCTCCTTGATATTATCGTAATGAGCCTGCCGCCTCGCGTCATTGCCTCGCCGCATCGCTGCCTCGCAAAGAATTGGTCGCCATGAATTATTCACTAGGTGTGAGAAACTTTTCTAGGCGTTTAGGAACTTTGAATTTATGGATTCTTTTTTTAAATAGAATGGGTTGGTGTAGTGTAACACTTGAACGGCAATGTTAAAAGATATAAAAAGATGGCAGGAGGGCTGAAAATATCAGCCTTTCTTCTACAAAAGCCTAAGTAAAGTTTTTAGTGTCGATTAGCAAAAAAAATAATGAAAAAAATCGATTAGGACTTACTTCGCGGGAAAATGTTCTTATAAGTATTGGTGTTTGCAAAATTAACCACTTTGAGCTTGCAAATTCACCCAGATATTTTATGTCGAAGTTACATTTTGATACAAAAGTAATTTGTAACTTGTAATTCGCCCGTTTTGTGTTTAAATAGAAATTCGTTTTAAATTAGTCAATGGAAAAACAATGAAAACCTACTTAATTCAAATGAACATAAATCTACCTCTCAACCTTTAAATAACCCGTATGCAATAAAGTGTTCAATACTCGTAAAGCAGACCACAAAAGTTAGTGATCCAATCTACCCCACACTCCCCTAACAATAAGCCGGGGAATGAACTAAAAGAAAATGGCGGTAATTTTGGACCGGGCCGCAATCGCCTGAAGACATTCGGGGGTGCGCGGATCTATACTGTGTTGATAATGTTTTAACTTTCTCTGGTGAATGCAAAATGTACCTATTTACACAAATGTTTTTTTTTTATATTTCATCATACTTTTCGGTCGTCATTATTTTCTTTGAAATTACACTAACATAAAATTAGCTGTTTAAAGATTTCAGCCGGTATCGATATTTTTTAGAATAGAATAGAATAGAAATAATTTATTCAGATAACACATCAATACAAATAACACATCTATATACAAGTACAAGGCAAAGATAAACAATGCAGGGAAATAGAGATGTGAAGCCGAAATGGTCTCCACTCAGCGATGCAGCTGGCACGACTAGCGTGGTCAACGGCGCTGGTTTTCTGTGAAGCCAGCGGAGTGTGCGGGGTCAGCATAGTGCGGGACATTTTTTATCGACCAGAAAAATATTTTAGAACAATCGATAAGTCTGCGTAAGATGCCCTAATTGAGAGTAATATCAAATCCAGATCAGATCCTATTCTAGTAGGTACTCGTAAGTATACCACACTACACAATTTTCTCGATAATATTGCATAATATTTTTGAATTTTTGTTGCTGATAAAGTATAGTAGATGCAAAAGTGTTCATTCATAAAGTGAGTCTGCATTTTTGCAGCTGGGAATACCTACATGAAATTAATCTTGCATCTACAATGTATCTATTTCTACGTGTCTATTTATAGAAGACCCCTAAACATCCTTATCCTGCCAACCATAATGCCAACATACCAATACTGTCGAAACAATCTCGATAACCGGGGGATGTGGGGCAACATCGCACAAGCGCCGGAACGGAACGGACACACTACAAGTGTCAAATTACGCAAACGATCTCGATAAGCCGGGGACACAGGGGTGAGTGGGGTACGCTGATTACTCTACTAGATGTAGCATATGAAATTAACCTAAGTTATCAAACATTGTACTCCTATATTTATCGACCGATACGACCTTCAAACCTTCAAGAAAAGAGCGTAGGTACTCCCATCTTAAAGTCTGGCAACGTTTTTGCAACCCCTCTGATGTTACAGGTTATTGATCCGTGGCCATTTGCCTACCATTAGACAGGTCGTATGCTTGTCTGCCACCGACTTCCTACTAAACTACTACTACTATTAGATACTGCCCGTCCCTCTCTAATTTAGAAAAAGACAGGTGGTCTATCTTGCGGCCCAGATACAGTCGCGCCCCTCCTGTGCTAGGCCTACTGGTATCCATTTCATTTATTTTGTTAAACATAGGTTACATGAATGATGGTAGATACATAAATAATACATTAATACAAGTTTTGTTTTATTTTGGAGCTAGCTCGATATATTTGATATTATTTGATAAATGCGAAATCTACTGTTGGGTAGTCTCGAGAGGGTAGGCCACGCGCCGCGGGTGCCGGCGCCACGCTTGCTGTGACAACCAGGATGGATGCGGAGGATGCTGTAATTGGGGGAACACAGATATAAATATCTGCGTAGAATAAAGATCACTCTGATTGTGTTGTGTGTTGTTTATTTAGTATACTAAATATAATTGGTAGTAGTTTAAAACGCTTTATTTTACAAAAAGAAAAAGAAAACAGGAAAAATCACATCATGATCACAAAGGCGAATTTATCCCTTTAAGGAATCTATTCCAGTTGGTTAACTTGTTAGAGTTAAATTTATTGTTTTTTTTTTAATTAACCTTAAAAATTAATTAATTAATTAATTGTTACCTTAAAAATTTAGACTAAGTTACATAGTAATAATGGTTTTAGTATGAGTTGTATGTTCATGTAGCTGAAATACAATACTGTACAATATTACTAGATTTAGTTCATCTAGAATAAAGGTAACTTGTTAAATTAAAAAAACTACGATCGATTCATAAAATTTAAAAATGTTTTTTTTTTTATACTCAAGGAATTTAATTTATAAACCATTTGGTAACATGTCATAGTGACAAACAATATGAAAGCTGCTAGAGAGATCTCATATGTGATTATAACTGTGACGAGGAACGAAATCGTACAAAAACCAAATTCCTCGACCGTACTTATTGCTTACTGTGTGCTTGTTATTTTTCCTTTACTATATTTATCCGAGAAAATCCGTTATTTAACACGCATAATTACAGCAAAATGCTAAATTTAGAGCTGACCGGTAGTCAAAAGGGGGCCCAAATTACCCGCAATACAAAACGTATAAGCTTTACAACCTACTCATTGTCCAGAACTAATGCTACGACACATTCCTCTAATACGAAACGCTGAATGTAAAAGCAAAAAAATCACACTTAAGCTGTTACGTAACAAATTCGATACAGTACACTCGGTTGTAAAATGTCATATGTCAGTTTTATCATACTGTCACATATGCTCATTTAGAAATAGGGAACCAGGATTGAGATTGCATCCGCATCGTAATCAGCGCCCTCTGGCCCGAGCACCATTTATCGCCGTAACTAACCGTTTCCTGAGCCGACCTGCCCCGCTCTCCCCTTCGGACGTGATGTAGTTTTCGATTTGCAATGGCCTGGGGTGCTGATGGGTATATATGCATTTATTTTTAGAGATACAATTCTATCTCTGCATCCATGTTTTTTGGAATACTGTAAGTAATACAAACAAAGCCGAATGCCAAATGTATTAAGGTTCAATATCATTGTTGTAACATCTCATGTACCATATGTTCTTGTGAATAAATGACAATTCAATTCAATTCAAAGTAGGTACCTATAGATCACTATGGGCTTTTTTCAAAAGTGTTCCTTTTGTATAGACAACACATAAAATAAGTAATGTACAAAGAAACTTGTTGACGTAACTGGTGACCGAAGAGCTGGCGGCAACCCTGCACAACATATCAGCATTGCGATACAGCGAGGAAATGCCGCCAGCATCCTTGGTACAATGCCTCAAGGGCCTATTTTAGATTTAAGCTAGTAATTAATTTTTTTAGTAATACCACTGTATATATCTTGTTTGTAATTAAATGACTTTATTTAATTCGTAATGAATTAGACTTACCTCGACGATACATTGTGGAAGTTATTTTAACTACAAAACTCCCGTGAATTTATTATATTAGTTTTTCCAACAATAATCGCCTATTAATTTTAAAATTAAAGTGCTTTGACTTAAACTAGAATAATTTCTAATCTAGTTACCTTCTATTATAATAAGTACCTATCTAGCGATCTGGTCTACCTACCTACTAATAAGGGGTCATCCATTAATTACGTCACACGGTTAGGGGGTTGGGAGGGGGTCCAGAAAATGTGACATATTGTGACATGGGGGAGGGGGGAGACACAAACTTTGTGACGTCACTTTAACTTCATCAGTAACCGAATTTTTTTTTTGATTATTTTATTCGCTGTACATTTAAATAACAAGTTTTAAAACGATAATCGTTTTATTCTTTTAATTTTCTTTCCTAAGCAGTTTTGGGTTATAAAATTACTAATATTTATATCGTCAAAAATATTTTGATAAAATATTAATAATACTTAGGTACTTACTTAATTCGATTTGGCGATTTCGTAGAAAAAATGTGACGTCACACTAGGGGGGAGGGGTTTGCCAAATGTGACCAAATGTGACAAGGGGGGGGTCAAAAAACCTAGAAATTCGTGTGACGTAATTAATGGATGACCCCTAAATATTACATTAGCTGCACCCTACTTAATTAAAAACAAATAAATTCCATACACATAAAAGTTTTAACAAAAAATTAAGCTTAGCTCCCCTCAACCATCGCCCCTGTCTCCCCGCATTGTGGTACAACGGCAATAAATGTAAGGGGAGAGCGGGGTGTTCATTAAAAGTAGGATTAAGTGTGTTTGGTGGCACAATAAAGCTACACAGAACGGAAAGGGCTTAAGTCTTTTGTTAATAAAAGGGAAATCTGCCAAATTGTTTTAAGCAACATAACGTTTGTTAGAGCAACCGGAACAATTTGGTATTGCTTTGTCTGAAGATCTTTACAAGTTTGCGGTTTAGATTGCTTTTGAGATGTGGGTTGATATAAAGTAGAAATGTTTCAAGTACTTTGTTTTTTACACGTGAAGTATTTATTATTTAATACTTATAGACAATGCAATGCACTTACGAATGTCAGAAACTACGACCGGTTCTAACTCTACACCACAGCCACAAGCAAATACTGGTGCAAGAAACTCAACGGGACTTATTTACAGCATATCGTCAGGTGTCAAGCAAAACTCACTAAGTACCACCACAAGTTCATAGCCGTACCATATTAGTACTAAAAGAAGGTCGATTTTTGTTTAAATTTTTTTTTAGTTATTAGTGACTTTTGCTTGTCACCTGACGATATTAGATATACTTAAAGAAGTAATAACTTACAGATAGATATTTGGTATCGATCTTATATAGTTCGATTTAGCCCTAAACTAAGTAAATCTAGTACTATGAGTACCTAATAGGCATACGTCGCACTCCAGCGGGCAGTTTGGGGGCAGGTTGTTAAGGTTTACAAAATAAAATCTTAACTTACGAGTATATGTACCTACTTAGTATTTGTAACATACCCGTTATCATGGTCTAATAAAACATGGTCTTCCATTCCCAGAGTGACACGGGCCTACGTCACAATAACATTGCCACTTTATTTCAACATAACATGTTACATGGGTACATTATACCTATGGTTAATAAGTTAAAATATTTCTTTATAATATTATAATTTTCATTTATATGTATTTTATCTTAAATTTTACAATAACACGTCATTTTTAATTATTCGTTAGCAATATCTTCCGATTCACGAATGAAATTTCAGACGTTCGGGTAATTCTGTTTACATTACTGGCAACACAGGATAGCGCTGTCACATTTGACAATTCGGATCTAGATAACTTCATGCCCTGACCGTCATCCTTGTCGAACGCGTGTTAATTGTTATTTCCTTCTCGCTCAGTGTCAGCAGTCGCAGTGTTTTCCAAACTTTTCACGTCGTAAGCTTGGTAATTAATGTGTAACTGTGAATTAGTTTTTCAAACGTTTGTCTTGTATAGATAAATAAAGTTTAATTTAATACATTCGATTTGTTTTATTTTACTATGTTTCTACATGAATAACTTAAAATTAATGCCGTTAAAATAATTTTCACCGTTGGTTAAAATTCTCCCACATTTTAAAGTTTGAGAACCTGTAAACAGCATGATGACGTAGGCCCGTGTCAGTTAGGTCATACGCGAATCTCGGAATAGAGTACCAGGCGGAGTATATTATTATACCATGCCCGTTATCATGTATCAATCTTAAATGTATAAATACTCTGAAGTGATAAGTCCATTTAAGTGGCCACTTAAAAAATCAAATAAATAGCTGACATGACGAAGAACCTTTACTGCCAAAAATTTGGAAAAAATATTAATAATATATTCGCATAATATGCTTAAGTAAGTTGTTATATCAAATATACTTACTACATATTATTCAACCTTATTTTTATTTAAAATATAATGGATATAAAAAATAGATACCTAACTAACGTACAACTTTAGTTGATAAGGTAGGTATTTGGAATCGCACATTACAAATACTAGGTACCAAATACTAAGTACAAATACTTTATTCTGACAACTCGAAAATTGATTTGTGAACCTTACCAATGACATGCCCGCAAAATGCCCGCTGGAGTGCGACGTATGCTAATAGGCGTTGATATAAGTAGGTATACGTACATACCATAATATTTACTCACGACAAAATACATGTTTCATTAGGTACACTTTATGATTTTTATGCAAGTATACGAAGAAGATAAATAGATCTAGTAAAAGATGAAACTTTTACTAGTGAGAAGACTTTTAGCATAAAAGGCAAAGAACGTCCGATAATCCAATGCCCAAAGGGGTTTATGATGGGTATGAAAGTTTTTAGGGAACTACGTAAAATGTTTATCAAACACGATATTTTTTGTAGGGCCGCAAGTTTGCTTATTCTTTCGCGTTTTGTTGTGCAAGATATTACTACATGTGACTCTGTAATAATATGTGTCATACATTCAAGCTTATTTTCTACTACACAGACAATGTCGTCAGCGTATTTTAAGCTAGCTTTAATTGATTAAAATTAATCTGGTTGTACTAAATCATCCGTTCATTTCAGCGCCATCTACCGGAATTGAAACGCGAAGTCACGTAACGATTTATTGTCAGCGCGGGGCCAACCCCGAGTTCCCGCGAGTGTCGTAAAAGACCGGGGATTGGTTCGGAGCTATTACTGCAATGCCTCGGTGAGCAGTATTTTTATATCTCGTTAAAATTCGTTTAAGTTAATTCTCTTTATCGTTTACTTTTAGCAAAGATTCATAAACTGTATTCGATTTTTCAATTCTAATATAAATTGGTCCATTGAATTTGACCGCTATTGTAAATTGTATAATAACTCTGGTTCTCTAAAGTTTTTTTCTTTAGTTGCCAAACTCAGCTACACGACTTTTTTTTACACATGACTCATTACTATTTGATGAATCTATGTTTTTACATATTATAATGCTTTAACCGTCGTTGATAAACCTTGGAATTCCTTTTATTTAATATTGTAGAAATCTACTAAAAGAAAAGTTTTTCGAAATTCAACCCCCAAAGAAATGAAAATATGGTTGAATTTTTTAACACCGATGAGGCTAATTACATATAATTATTATAAAATATATAAACTACATCTTCAAATGTGACACGTAACGCAACATACCCCAATCGATACATCCCGCTATTTAAATAATAAATAAGCCGCTCCCACCCCCGCCCCGACCCGACTAGGGGAACACACCTTGGCTTTCGGTGATTCTGTATTTGCATTAAGTGCCAAATATTGACGGGTACGGTTAACATGTGTGTATAATATACGATTTTTTTATTTATTTTGGACTTGTTTTCAACAAAAGTCAATTTTCAGTAAAAAAATTAACTATGAAACAAATTTAATTATTATTACCTACTAAGATACAATACAACACTCTTTATTGCACACCTCACATACTCGTAGTTTACAATAAATGTACAGTAACATAAACAAAGACAATAGAGATAACAACAGGCGGTCTTATCTTTTAAGAGCGATGTCTTCCAGACAACGAAACAAAGACAATTATAGATAAAGATAATTATTTTCATTAAAATAATTTGATTGATGTTTTTCGTTAGGAAACCAGACTAATCCCAATAAGGCCTAGTTATCTCTCTGGGTTTGAAGGGCAGGACCCTATGAACCGTGGCAAAAAGCCGGGGCAATACGAGGAAGATGATTTTGATTTGTGTTATTCTAAGTAGGTAAGCTTACTCGTAACTTACGTATATTTTCTCATAAACTCGACACAACCTCACCGCAATTTTTCACCTTGATCCAAACATATTTCCCGTCCATTTGAACTCCGTCGTTTCCAACTGTACGGGTAGGTCGGGGCCCGTCGGCATCAAATATTCATATCCCAGGAGTGCCCGATCCCACTCCCCCCTCTGTTGCCATGTTGGGTAAATGTATGGAGAAAGTTAGGCCCAAACGTACTTAGTTCGCGTCTGAATGCCAGTGAGGGTAAAATAGAATATACATAGTTTGATATTTTTAAGCCTGACAATAAATTTCAGTATAAAACTGGCCTATAAGTGTAGGGTTCTGTTTACACAATTCGGGTAATTTCTGTGTTCAATAGCTTTGGTTTTGACTTGAATAATGATTCTGTGACGCAAATAATTCAGGACTATTAAAATATATTTAAAACAGACCAGTGAGGTAATTAAAGGTTGTCAGATTTCGATTGATATGTGTGTGTGCGTGTATGTGAGTGATATGTGGTGACAGGTGTCTGGACTAATCCCAATAAAGCCTAGTTTACCCTCTGGGTTGGAATGTCAGATGGCAGATTCGTAAAAACTAGGGCCTATGCCAATTCTTGGGATTAGTTGTCAAGCGGACCCCAGGCTCCCATGAGACGTGGCAAAATGCCGGGACAACGTGAGGAAGATGATGTGGTGACAGGTGTGTTTTAATTTTTAATTTAAGTGTGTAACGGTATTTTTAAAGTTAAACATATAATTCGGGACTTATTCAGCTATACCTCTTATTATCCATTAAAATCATAGTCACAAACTAAGCTCTCTTTAAGTACTACAATTAACTAGAAATTAAAATCAATTACCCTAATACATAATATTCCAAATTACTTTAATAACCAGAAACCTTACCCAAGAAACAAGAACGTCCCTTTCCTGAACCGTAATTGATGCAATTACGCCGGGGGATCGCGGAGTTCGGAAACTATGATGAGCTAACGATAATTGACAAGCGTGTCAATTTCTGTCAATTATGGCGGTCGGAAGTGGTATGGTTTAGTAGTCTTCCCTCTGTTACGCAGCGTACTTCATAGGCGAACAACACGCGAACGCGAAACGAAGCGATGCGGCGCGGGGTGAATCAATCCTATGATACCTATAGAAGTGTCCTACGTGGGCGATCTCGTTGCGAACGCGAATGCCTCGCGTCTGAATGCCAGTGAGGGTAAAATAGAATATACATAGTTTGATATTTTTAAGCCTGACAATAAATTTCAGTATAAAACTGGCCTATAAGTGTAGGGTTCTGTTTACACAATTCGGGTAATTTCTGTGTTCAATAGCTTTGGTTTTGACTTGAATAATGATTCTGTGACGCAAATAATTCAGGACTATTAAAATATATTTAAAACAGACCAGTGAGGTAATTAAAGGTTGTCAGATTTCGATTGATATGTGTGTGTGCGTGTATGTGAGTGATATGTGGTGACAGGTGTCTGGACTAATCCCAATAAAGCCTAGTTTACCCTCTGGGTTGGAATGTCAGATGGCAGATTCGTAAAAACTAGGGCCTATGCCAATTCTTGGGATTAGTTGTCAAGCGGACCCCAGGCTCCCATGAGACGTGGCAAAATGCCGGGACAACGTGAGGAAGATGATGTGGTGACAGGTGTGTTTTAATTTTTAATTTAAGTGTGTAACGGTATTTTTAAAGTTAAACATATAATTCGGGACTTATTCAGCTATACCTCTTATTATCCATTAAAATCATAGTCACAAACTAAGCTCTCTTTAAGTACTACAATTAACTAGAAATTAAAATCAATTACCCTAATACATAATATTCCAAATTACTTTAATAACCAGAAACCTTACCCAAGAAACAAGAACGTCCCTTTCCTGAACCGTAATTGATGCAATTACGCCGGGGGATCGCGGAGTTCGGAAACTATGATGAGCTAACGATAATTGACAAGCGTGTCAATTTCTGTCAATTATGGCGGTCGGAAGTGGTATGGTTTAGTAGTCTTCCCTCTGTTACGCAGCGTACTTCATAGGCGAACAACACGCGAACGCGAAACGAAGCGATGCGGCGCGGGGTGAATCAATCCTATGATACCTATAGAAGTGTCCTACGTGGGCGATCTCGTTGCGAACGCGAATGCATTGGGCCCGCCGCGCCGCGCCGCGTCGCGTTCGCGAGTTGTTCGCTTACGTAAGACGCAGCGTTATAGCCGTTATAGGGGAAATCAGATTAGCCGGTAATCGTTTTAAAGTGATTAGCCTAGAGAAAATATATTATGATTTAGTATACTTATCTTCAAATCTTAAAAGGTCTCAAAACGAAAGTAACAGGGCTTTTAAAAACATAACAGAAGAAAAATAATTCCGAATCATAAAGCAAATTACAGAATTTTTCTATTTATTTTCCCAAGTCTCAACCAACACGACTGCTCCTTTGCTAATGACATATCGCACCCTGTTCGCCCAGTCTGTGCAAATATTTGCTCGTTAGCTGCAGCTGGCCCTTAATGCAATGACGTAAGGTTCATTATTGCAGTGTGCAGAGGCTGTTTGCTCGTATTTATGAGTTGTTTGACATTGGGCTTGTTGTTGGTAAAAAGTTTAGATGAAATGTAAACTGGGAGGATCTGGCGGATAAAACTGTATTTTTTGTGCTTTGTATAGAACATTTGGTTTTAAAATTTGTGCTTTGTTTTATTTTTAATGTGAACATCGAAAGATATTATTGGTAAGGTAATACAAATAAACAACATCAATTACCTAAGTTTGGTATTTGTGGTATTTTCCCTAAATCGGCCAAGTAGAATTTAAATAAGTGTTTTCCAGCGAGAGATCAAAATCAGACACAAGTTGACCGAAAAGAGGAAAACCTTTCACTAAATAAATGCGGCAATTTTGTACGTTGAAATCATACGAAGAGTAAGTATTTACACACATCTGTAAAATTGCATACCCCAATAAAGTGGGTATACACTTTTGCAGCTTGCTGTACGTCAGCATCAAATAGACAGAGACTGGCAAACTATCTATATGAATAAACATGTCGGTCGGTTTGTCTGAATACAGATATGGTAGCTGTATAAATAATTATTCAAAAGTGCCTAAATTCTGCAGTGCCGCTAGAGCAATAGCAGTGATAAAACTCCGAGCTTCAATATACTCGCCATTATAAAGTTAAACTTTAGTCCTATAAATAGTGGATAGTTACAGCTGCAGGCGACGTCACTCAACCGCTGCACCAACGTTGCGACGGTCGTTATATAACACACGGATCAATAGACCCCTTTATATTACCTTTCACTTTGTTCATACACAGATTTATGTTCACATGTGTCTTTTCACAATGTTATTGCAACTGCAATGTTGACTTAAAATTATGTTTCGCAATGTCCTTATTATATCATCAAACCTGCGTAACAATGTGAACATCGAAAGATATTAGATACGAAGATACTAGTACTTCCAAATACTGATTGTACAATATCTGTATCCCTGCCTGCATAAACCAAACTTTTTTCTCAGGTAGCCAGAGCTGGCCACGCACTCCCCAGTGCCTAGATTCCCCGCTTATCCCCTCTACAGAGTTCATTATCTATATCTACTGGGCATCATACTCGTAACATACCTGTGTCATTGAGTAGCAGTGTTCCAACCTTGTTGGGCGGGTATCCGGGGATGGTCTACGCACACCACAGCGTCTAACTCATTATGACTTATTATTACTAAATGCAGGGTTTATATCATCACATACCTGAGTCCCCGAGGTGCAGCGACCCGACCTTGTTGGTCAGGTACCCGCGGATGGAGCTGGCCACGCGCGCCGGCGACGCCGTCCCCCGCAGCGCCTGCAGCCGCCCCAACAGCGCGCCTTCCTCCTCCACTTTCACCAGGGGGCGCCCCCCACGTAAACTCTTGTAACTAGCCTAGTATAGTTTGTTTGGTTAAGCTATCAGTGCATGGTTTGATATGTATTTGTTTTGGTTCAGTTGCCGCTCATGGTGTGCTCTGTAACAATATAAAGCCCTTTGAAAAATCTGCTGTAGGATAATTAGAATAAAGAACGTGCAAGTTGAAGACTGCTATCCTTTAGCTTAAATAAAAAATGTTCTCGTTAATTATGACATTGATACTTCGAGCATACTGAGAAAAAAGTCGTTTAAAACAATTGAAATTGCATTAACGTTTAATGCTTTAAACAGTTCCATATGAGCCTATCGAACCAAGCAGTAAAGTTTACTGTTCGTACATTACGTACGAACGAACGTACATTAGTTGATATTGTAATGGCAGTTAATCTTAATGAAATCACTTTATTGTGTGCTCGATAGATCATATTTTTTTCAGTGATACCTAGACATATTCTGCCTCCTACTGTTCACAACATGATCCATATAGGTTGCCATTGACATATATCTAAAGACGAGCCTTACGGCACTAAGAATGGTGGTATCATCGGAGTCACTCACAAATTCGAGCCAATCGTGCAGTCTTATTATTTTCACTCACAACTTGCAGTTTTCACTTTTAAAAAGCGCAAACTATTCGTTGTGACGTACTGAATAACAGCTCTTTCCCACTGACGTCCAGTTTTTTGCGGGTACAGTTTTCTGAAGGATCCCGTTTTAGTAATACGTGCTACTATAGTAAGCTTCACATGAGCATTCTGTTTGCGGGATATTGCACGCATACTACAGAAAACTGGATCCTGCAAAAAGCTGGACGTCAGTGGGAAGGAGCTCTAATCAGCAAAGCTCTTTGGTATGCACCCGGTATTCGAGGTGCGATTTAAAAGTGAGATC
Organism: Cydia splendana; assembly: GCF_910591565.1. Classification (NCBI taxonomy): domain Eukaryota; kingdom Metazoa; phylum Arthropoda; class Insecta; order Lepidoptera; family Tortricidae; genus Cydia; species Cydia splendana. The sequence continues at coordinate 30,617,452 of NC_085961.1, forward strand.
CTGACGTGACGAAATGTCGAGTCCTATTCTGATTCAACTATTTTGGTTTGGTTTTGTTTCGTCATCTTGGCGAGTGTTTTGTTTTCACTTTATTTCGCATGCACCAATGAGTGTGAGCGATCTTCAAGGTCGTATCTAATAAGTTCAAAACGGTGAAATTGTTGACGGCAAAGGCCGACTTTATAGGTATTATCACTATATTTAGAAACTACATAATTTACTTTACACTTAGTTTACACTAATCTCATATTTAAATTAATCTTAATTGATAATTATGTCGTTTTTTTAATCAAAATATAACCAAAAATAACAAAAGGAAGCGAGAGACAAGTATTTAAACAAAATAATTTTTATTTTATTTTAACTTGATGTGGGGAAAATTGTAGGTATGCTCAGTAAAAATAAGAATAGAATGGAGACCAATTTTGGGCTTACAATTGCATATGATATTAGGTACTTCCCGTGACTTCTTCTACATAAAATTAATATTTCCATAAACCACTTCCACAGTAAATTCAGTCCGTCTTTTTCATCCCTTAAGGGGCTTAAGGGGATGATTCTGAGATAAAAATTATCCTGTCCTTTCCCGGGACTCAAAATATCTTTATACCAAATTTCATCTAAATCGATTCAGCGGTTATAAAAAACCAGACAGAGTAACTTCCGCATTTATAATATTAGTATGGATCATTGGCCTATGCATCTTATTCGTACTTATGTATTATGTATGTATATTGGTCTGAGCCAGATGCATTTCGAGTAATACATGTCATATAAAGAATACATATTTTATAATCCAAATGCCGCTCGACGTTAAATCGTTATCGTGGGTAAAAAAAATTATTTCTTCTTAACTGACTCTTTTCACAAATGCACAAGTTTTTACTTTATTAGCATATAATGTGACTCATGTAATGCCCTTGTGCTGGTCTCACAAGTCTCACAAGTCTCACAAGTCTCACAAGTCTCACAAGTCCACAAAGGCAAACAACGTTAAGGCTCAAGTTCCGTCGCAAGTTTGTCTCGAGCGGAACCGGAAACGCGGCACTCCGCCACTTCCGGCCCGGGCCGCTTCCGGCACCTAGCGAAAATGACGCGAGTTTTACGTTAAAGGAAAAATTTGCATGTGGATAAAGATTTTATGTTGCAGTGTAATTTTGAAAAGATGTTTTTGTTATTTGTATGAATTTGCAATGCCAGGCAATGCATGCCATATTAAAAAAAACTGTTCTTGATTTGACATTGAGCATGCAGCGCGAGTAATGTTGAAGGAATAGTTTAAACTAGCGACCCGCCCCGGCTTCGCAGGGGTTACACAAAACCTTAACAAATTTAATTTAAACCTTCCTCAAGAATCACTGTATTGATAGGTGAAAGCCGCATGAAAATACGTTCAGTAGTTTTTGAGTTTATCGCGAACATACAAACACACAAACCGACAGACGCGGCGGGGGACTTTGTTTCATAAGGTATAGTGGTGCCACTTCTGTGCATCTTTGCTACAGCCCGATAAAAACTTAAATAATGTATGGAAACAGCCACATGACTTTTCGTACTAGTCGTCCCGATGCATTTTTCTTTTCGTTGGGCGTTTGTCGATGTACGATTATCGTCTTGGCTAGGCCCCCAGATGCGACGAAAAGTCACGACAGCATTTCAGTACATTGTTTAAGTATCGTTTGGAGTTTTTTTATATACTATTGTTGGCTTTGTTAGCCTTAAGGTCTCATTTAGACATTTAAAATTTGGCGTCATTTACAGCCGATTTGATAATCGTCTCTAGTATAGTACTTTATGTGACTGCTACATAATAAAAGGCATTAAACACACGAGTGTAAGTTTATTATTATTAAACGGGCTGAAAGCGAGTTTCATAAAACACCACCACGAGTGATTCACTGCCTAATTATGTACAGTTACATGCACTGTTTTATCTACACATCCTCGTATACAGGCCAATTCGAGTTTTTAATTATTCGATCTGTTTCCAATATTGTACTGATCTGTCAGTGTCAAAACTCACATTTCTTCAACCAAAAACGTCACTTTGACACTGACAGATCAATATCACATTGTAATCGCCCTAATATTCCGATGTTTAAAATTTGAATGGCATTATTATAATCGATATCGGCGATATTATCAAAATAATAATATTATCACAGAAAAAAATATTTTCTTTTGGCTGACCGTAATTTTCGGTTATTGAATGCATCATAGAGGGTTGATGATATGTGTAGATACACCAAATTCATTCTACCAAATACTGTCACTTATGGTGGCTAACAGGTTGATTTATGATCATTGATCTAATAAGAAATTAGGCACTTACAGCATACTTATACAATCAGATTTATTGTTGTTTGAAAAATGGGTTTTACCTATTGAGTTATAATACTTTATGTTTTGGCTTCATTCTTGCAACAATTTCTCGAATTAGTTCTGTCTCTTTTCTTTATAGGTTTAATTATTTTTATTTTTATTTTATAAATGCTTAAGATCAGACTTTTAAAATAAATATAACACTGGATTGATTAATTATATTTTTAAATAAAATATGAATTTAATATGCTTCATTCCTATCAAACCTACAAAACATTATTTCTTTAATTAAAGGTTATATGAATAGGTTACATATATTATTTTCCCCTTTTAAAATTAATTTTCAAACTTTGTTTAGGAACTTGTTGTCGTCGCGTCATAGTTGTCACATTTTCACTTTAATTAACTATATTTGTTTTAGTGTTTTCAGCCTTTATAAGGCAGATATATACTTTGCACCCAATTTTGAACTTTATTTTAAAGGGATAGCGTTCAATTTTGCATAATTTCTGTCACCCTTATGCCTTATAAAGGGTTAATACAAAATAATCAACTAAAAGTCAACGTTGATATTTTATTTCCACAAGCAACCATTTTGATTTCAGTGTCTCGTAGCGCCTACGCCCGCGGGCGCTACGCGCCGCTACGCCGCTACGGCTCGTAGACCCGACGGTAAACGAACTTTTCCATCTTGAATTGAAATTCCTACTAATATCATAAATTTCAAAGTAACGCTGTTTGTCTGTCAGTCTATCTTTAACTAAAACTACTGAACAGATTTAAATATATGAAATTTATTGTAGAGAGTGTTAGTCCCGGGGAAGGACACGACAATTTTTATTGCAGAAATAATTTTATCAGACGAGGTCGGGGTCAGAAACTAGTTAATATAAGTATATAGAGTCTAACTAATCTTACTCTGCATGAAAGTGCCATATTAAAAGTCATGTGAATTTTAATAGGAATTTGATGTACGCTGACAAATGGTAGAGTTATCTTGAACTGACTATACTTACTTGATTATTATTATTAATTTATTACAGTTTAAAGTTAGGCTATACCATAGCAGTATAGTTTTAAAATAAAATAGCCACTAATATTTTCGAGAGATAGATCGAGTATATTTTAAACATAATTAAATATTTTTAGTTATTATTCAGATAAAAAAAATATTTCGTCGCAAATTTCTCGCGGCGCGCTATATTTTTTGTCCCCTTCTAATTTCTTGGCTTTCGATACGGTATGTTTGTTATAATTTGGTTTACAAATGAGAATGTGTTGGATATAGGTAATTTTTCTTAAAATTCCTATTTCTACTTGGCACTATGAAAAATGGTTAGTGAAGTCTAGAATCTTATTTTGATTAGAATTTAGGAGTTAGGGCACTAAAGCTATGGACACTATATGTATCTAAGTCGATTTTTAACCAACTTTATTCTTACGACCGTTTTTTTATTCTTACGTTTTAGAAATGAATTTAATTATTTAATATTAGATTTTTCGGGTTATAAATTAAGATCATTTTTACGCAAGTTGTTAGACATCTTACAAGTTTTAAATATTTGTTTTGTAATTGTTGTAAAAAATAATTGTTGTTTGTTTCTTAATTGCCATATGACACTTTTGATTGCTCGTCAATTAATAATCAAAATTCCATTCCATCATTGAGTCAATAGTTAACGATCGACCGCAACACTTTAACCTTACTACCATATATATAAGGACCACTTTTGTATACACTCCATGTACCGCATTCACGACCTTCACTAATATCACGACTGCCCTCTCACTCACTCCCATATCTCCCTCGCACATCACATAACCCTTACGTAAAAATTACGCAACTTCTCATAAAAAGCACTAACATTTAAGCACTTAAAACTACACAAAGGAAAACACTACTCGGAACGGGTTGAAAGATGAAACGTTCTAAATTCAAAAATCAAAAATGGCGGATTAACTATTGACCTTAAAATTGTGATGGCGGTAGCTTGGCACACCTGGTCGCGGCAGGCCCGGACTGGTTCCAAGCGCCATCGCCTTCGCAAGCCTCCACCAGCCATGCGCAGAACCCATCCACGCCATTGGTCGATACGTTTCCGTGACGTCATACCGCTTCAGCCAATGGGGCGGTCCTGAAAATTTCAAGTAGGTATGGAAGATGGGTCGATAGCTAAAAATAGGCGATGGGCCTAGGGTCGATACTGGGCGACGTTTGACCCTATAAAAGTGGTGAGGAGATTTCTTTTTGTAACGATAGCCGGTCTTTATTCCTGTAAGTTAGTGGCTTTGAGTAATTTTGTTTGAGGGATGTATCTAATTCAATGTAACTTATTGTTGCTTGACGAACTACATACAATTTCTATGAATATATATGTTAAAAGTCCATGGTCATTTTTAGAGTTATAAATGTTATAATTTAAATGTAGAGTGAAAGGCTAACGTGCAAATATTTAAGACTTCCTTCGACGTTTCAGTGACCCATTGATCTAAGAAGGCTCCGCTTTAATTGCTTGGTACTTTTCAAAAAGGATATGCGTAGTGTAAAAATTACAAAATGTACGTTTATGAATAAGTAATTAAATGGAATTGATATTGGAAGTGCGCGTTTAAATAAAAGCTTCCAATCACTACACCTTATAAAACAAAGTCACCCGCCGCGTCTGTCTGTTTGTACGATCGCGATAAACTCAAAAACTACTGAACAGATTTTCATGCAGTTTCCTCCTATCAATAGAGTGATCTTTGAGGAAGGTTTAGGTGTATAGTTTGTTAAGGTTTTGTGTAACCCGTGCGAAGCTAGGGCGGGTCGCTAGTTCTTATAATAATTAAAACACGAACGAACAATAAACGAAGAGGCATAGGGGCTGTCCATAAATTACGTCATCGATTTTTGACATTTTTGGACACCCCCCCCCCCCCCCCCCCCTCATCGTCATCGTCATCCCCTTTCGTCTTAACCTTTCTGTGCCCCCTGGCTCCTTGCGCAACCTGTCCATTTCTAAAGGTCACAATTTTGATTTATTTATTTTATGTATAACGTTCTTTTTATATAAAACTGTCGCGTTTTATACAGGAGGCTCAGAAATACTTACGTTGACGTATTGTTGACAAACATTTGCTTTTGTGTATCAAAGCTAAAAAAGAATATTTGCAAGATAACGAATTTTGTTTTGCAAACGAAATCGCACTCTAAGGCTAGTTATTAATAACCCACCGTTATTAATTAAGCAAAATCTTTTTCATCGCTTTACTACGTGTTGCTACGTGTAATAAAAATAAAATAACCCCCATTTTCCTTTCTCATTACACTTGCCTTCAATTGCCCGAAAACCCACAAATATCAATATAAGTGGGCTCCATTTTGAGTCGGCAGATTTGTTCGGAACTGGGTCAGTGACTAATCAGACATCTACTCGTAATTCCTTCCGAGGTGTAATGTGAGAGGAAAATGTCTAATATCCAACGAAAGTGAGATTAATGGGGACGTAAGAAGGTAGCCAGCGTAGGGGCAGGTGTGCAGACTGCGATGTATACTTAGCAAATTATTATTTTTTTATTTTAGGGCAGGAATAATTTTATTGACAAAAATTTCAGCTATATAATATTTAAAACTTCCGCGTTTTGAACACATATTAACTCACATTTATAGACGGGTCTAACGCGAAATTTATTCAATTACCTTTATTTACCGACGTTTCGACACAGGTTTCACTGGTCCACCACCACCACCACCACCACCCACCACCACCACCACCCACCACGACCAGTGAAACCTGTATCGAAACGTAGGTAAATAAAGGTAATTGAATAGATTTCGCATTAGACCCGTCTATAAATGTGAGTTAAAAATTTCAGTTTTCATACAAACTTTTGTCGCAAACTAAACTTTTCTTTCAACAGGCTACTAACACTCATCAAGACAATTCAAACATAATTAATTGTGTTGTTCTAATATCACAGAGTTCCTATGGCCACCTCCTGTGTTCGTCATCAGATCAGCTCGCTGGTACCATGATATTGCATTATCACCCAACTTACATAATGTATGTGGATTAGGGTGGTACAACTTTGTATGGTGAAAAAAAGTATAATAAAGTTTATCTCCACAAGGCCCCATTCTATGATGTAATGTATTATACATACATATATGCCAAATCTGAACTTATTCGCTAATGATTTAGTGGTCGCTATGAGTAATTGAATAGCTTCACATTGCTTTTGAGAATTTTTCTTTAATTTTATCGTAAGAATTTCAACCTCAAGAGCCCTTTAATTCTTGTAAAGCTAATTAAAGTCAAAAAGTGATCCCGAAGGAAAAAGAACAGGAAAAATACTTGAAAAGTGTAATGGAACGGAACCTGGAATAAAACGTGCCCGGAATTAAGCAGTTTGCGTGAAAATGCTAATTCTCTCTTCAGCAAACAAAAAAATATACCGACCGTGTATTTGAAAAGATCCTTACTTTAACCGACTCCAAAATATGTAACAAGGATAAGTTAGACTTTTTTATTTCTTTATAGTTCTAGACTATTTTAATATCCAAAAATGCCGCTCACACGCCATCATCATTTGCAGAAACGAAGCGAATATGAAATGTAAGTTAAGCGTATAGGTAACTATTTTGCAAGCACGATGCAACATCTAAGTATTTAATCAAGAGACGTATTTATTACAGTATTGCCTTAAATCGTATGATATTTGTAGATACATGTAGACTATTGCCTGATATGACATTGACATAAATAAGGTTTGGTAAAATTAAAATTAAATCAAGTATTAATCAAGAACATTACGAACCCATTTATTTTAGAAAAATTACAAAAAATTAAAAGGAAATTCACGAAGATCTTTGACAACACGAAGAGCTTTGTCAACCACGTATTTGAACCATCTATAGTTTCAATACTTGAAGAATACTAATTAATAGTAATCACACTTAACTATTACTGGTTTACAAGTCATCAGGCGATCATAAAAACAAGGGTGTATTTTCAATTAGTGTTTTAATTATTATATTGTATACTGTAGTGGCGCCCTCTTGGCGGTTATGCGAAATATTTGGTTGGACTGTTGATAGGTATTAAGTCCAACATATTTACTCGGCCCAAGTCCAATTCGCACGTAGCTCATGTTGTGCGTAGTGCCACACTGCGAAGCACTGCTGTGAAGTGCGATCTCGCATCACTGTGATAACTGCGTAATGCTATAGGGACCGTGCGCGTTGAAGGGTCTGCCATCTTGTGGCCTGAATCTGAAACATATGTGCACATGTACATTGCCAAAGCAATCTACCGTTCTCGTTGGAAAAAAGACGACATTTAATAAAACTTGAGCGCTGTTCACCCCTCAATGACTGCAACGTTGCTGACAAATTGCCGAGTGACGACGAAGCTTGGTCGAGTGCCGACAGCGACAGGCCGCCGTCACCCGACGGAGCTGGTGCAGCTACGGGTTCCGCGGCAAACTCGCAACCACATACGGAAAAATCTCGCGAACCTAGACAAGCAGCGGTTAAGGCACGCATTAATATGAAAAACTATATTTAATTCATTAATTTTTCCAGGCCAGTGAAAGAAGTTCCGCTTAAAGTTATTGTAAATCATAATTAAAAATAATGTAAAAAAAAAGAAGGAAAATATAAGTAATAAAATAAATACTTCAAGTTAAGTTACGTGCATGCAGATATGTATATTACGGAGTCAAGAATTATGAATAGTTATTTTGTAATACTCGCATGCGTCAGCTCAGCTTCTATTGATAGATAAGATTTAAGTAATGTGGATGTTATTATTGTTATAAATTTAAATAATTATTTAAGATAATAAATATAATGCAATCTTGTTTACTATTTTGTTAAGATAGTAAGTAATATGCTCGCAGCAGCATAAGTGTATTATTATTAATTCGTAACAATCATACTATTACGTCATTAATATAAACATCAATTATTAATGCAATAATTATAACTATTATACAACAATATGATTATACTTACTTTATACTTTTGTAAAGTTAGCTTTCATTTCCACTGTAATTATAATAATGTACTTTAGGCATAAGTACTTATGGTTTACTTTTGTAACGGGGAAGATGTTGTGTGGGTATTCATATAAATATGTACTAGCGGGTAGATCAATAAAATCAGTTGCTATCGAATACGCTTTTCATTCACTTCAGTCCATAGCATGGTATAATAATATACTCCGCCTGGTACTCCATTCCCGTCTTTTCTAGGTCACCTAACTGACACGGGCCTACGTCATCATGCGACAGCGCTATATGATAATATGCGATAGCGCTATATATAGCGGCCATGTTGTTGTGACGTAGGCCCGTGTCACTCTGGGAATGGAAGACCATGTTTTATTAGACTATGGTCCATAGTAAGTTCGGCCATCTTGTGGGCTCCATCGGAAGCATAAACGACACTTTTACGCGTCGCGCCAAATAATGCTACCCCCTATAGTTCATGCGCGGGGCCTATTTAAAACATCTGAAAATATGCTGGTGTCGACATATGTATTTAAACTTAATTATAGGAAATCCTTTGACAACCGGAACGCAAATGGGGTTAGCGTTCGCTTCATTTGCCAATCGGCCGCTCGATCGAGTGCGGTTTCGTGCAAACAGCTCTGGAGCCCGTTCTGATTTACAAACTTGTTACCGTTTTGATCTCTCTTTGATACGACCCTGAAGATCGCTCACGCTGATTGATGCATGTGAAATGAGGTGAAAGTCGTGCGTGAGATGAGCATCAATCCCCAAGAAGATCGTGAAGGTCATATCAAAACAATAACAAATTGTTACTCAATTAGAATCTACCTCATACGGCCCGATTCGACACTGACACATCTAATCCATATCGTTTCTAGATCTATTAATTGACATATCTTAAAGTTCGAATCGGGCAGATAGGCTCTTTCACAAGTCAAAACAAATACTTCATTGGCAGGTTAGGATATATAATATTTAAAACTTTCGCGTTTTGAACACATATTAACTCACATTTATAGACGGGTCTATCGCGAATTTATTTGATTACCTTTATTTACCGACGTTTCGACACAGGTTTCACTGGTCGTGGTCGCGGCTGACTGATGTCCCAGCAAAATGTCAAAACAGAGATTTGTGCAACTACCCGACGAAAAGTGTATGAAAAAGTTTGGGGTGGACATCACATTTTCAAACCTCCCACTACGTCGATAAATAAAGGTAATAAAATAAATTCGCTATAGACCCGTCTATAAATGTGAGTTAATAAGTTAGGGTACTTTTTATACCCCAACTTCCCTTCGCCTATTATATTTTTTTTATTATGAATATTACCTACTAAAAATTATTCCAAATCTCTTCATATTGAATAACATAATAAACGGTCATAAGGACAAGTTATAGTAGAACTATGTTTTTGTGCTAAATAGTTAAGCCGAAGTTATTATATGTACCTACTATTAAAGGAGTATTTAGGGTACGTATTTTCCAACCACCAACCCTTATTGCCTACAAACTGCAACATTAACGGGGTTTGCTTATCAACGTTCAAAAATTTGAAAAGTAGAAGGATGCCGATGTGATTTCCGGCGGAAGTGAGAAGCGCGTGCGCGGCGCCATCGACCGCGGGGCAATATGGGCCCGAGATCGTGTTGATACCGAAACGAGTTTTATGGTTTCTCAAGACGGTTTTTGGCACAGATTAAGGAATAATAATTCATTCAGAATAGACACCTTCCGGCATACCTACACTCCGCTGCCAATCGAATTCAAAATGACAGAGTGCTTGTCAATTTCAAGTTTCAATAAATTCCATCCAACTTTTCACCCCCTTAGGAGATGATTTTTGGGATGAAAACTAACCTATGTGACCTATGTCCTTACTCAGGACTCAAATCAGGATTATTTTTTTATTATACAGAAGTTTACGCGTGAAGAGGTAACAGCCAGACTGACAGACAGACAGAGAAGTTACTTTCGCATTTATAATAATTAATATAAGAACCAAAGCAGCTTACAGTCTGCAATTCTGTACCAGTAACCGAAATCTATGTTACCAATGTGAAAAACTTTTGAATAGATTTCATGTTAGTCATTTTCATGACGAAGCTGGAAATATCCGGTTTATCGGCAAGAAACAGAAACGGACAACACTCGTAATCCTTTATCTAGCTCTGGGAAGGCCTTTGCATTTACCACAATCTGGTAATCTAGTAATCTATATCCAACCGTATGCCGTCATAATACGATTCAAATTCCAGTCACACATTTATTGCTTAAGACCTTTTTGAATGTCACTGCAAATTCTATGCTAATTTGAATTTGGACTTAAAGTCGCTGTAGATAAACATGTTTTTGGCTTGTTAGCATCCGAAAATTATAGGTACCTATGTTTTGCTGGAGCACTTTTGGTGAGAATTAGGGTTTTATCTCTGTGGTTAAGTCTGGTTTTTATTCTAGACCAGATTTATAAATAAATTCCATCAGAATATTTTATTTCTGAACGTTAAAGATGTAAGGTTCTCTTTTCTTTCTTTTTCACCTTAAGTGTTAAGGATCAAAAACACGTCGTCATAGGTATGTACGTACACGTGTGACTTTCCAATTAATTTAAATTAAAAAATATAATTCAAAGGTATTTTTAGCTATTCAGTGTGACAACGCAGCTGGCATATTTGGGACGTTTGGGCCGGGCAGGAAACAGTTCGGGGCTTAATTGTTAAAATAGGTAATTTTTGACGAGACTTAAATTAGTCGGTTTTAAGTTTTTGTATTTTTTAACAAAGCATGTTGTCGCTGTCATTTTTGGGTATAGCAACCATGACGAAGCCTGCGCTGAGTATTGATATTGTACTTATTTTGTATTCTTACAACTATGTCTTACTTACATCGTGTTTTCGTGCTCCTCATATTTTACTTTATTGCCTAACCTCTAACCCTTCACAAAGTCATCTAAATCCAAATCAAATTCTACCCTGTCCCAAATCCCAACGCTCATACATCACTGGACGGATCAAAATCGCTTGTTTGATATCTTACGACGCCTGCAGAATTGTTAGTAGCAAGCGATAGTGGACACGCTATTATCGTCCTTAAGGCGGTTATCACATTTGATGCGATTCGCACATCGCTCAGGTGTTTGATGGGATTTTCACTTAACTGTGTACCATTAATGGTACACCATTAACGACGGTCAATGTCAAATCCCATACATTTTGTCAGGAATGTGACGGTTATAGTCTGTGCGGAAAGAGAAGAGTCGTGAGTTGTATGGGGCCCAATACATTCCGCGACTCTTCTCTTTCCGAACAGACTCTAGACGTTACTGAAACACGACTTAAGTCGCGCTTTAAAATACAAGTTAAAATGAAATTACCCTTGAGCGAGACAACGCTATGCGCGTATTATAGCGACATCCCGCTCGCACATCGGAGCGACGTGCAAACCGCATCCAGTGTGATAACCGCCTAAGGTTGAAGGTTATTGACGAACGTGTGGCTACCCTATTCGGTTGATAGTATAGCCATATATTGGATTATTGTCGGACGTGTTTGGGGACACACTTTATGAAGTGTTACGACAATATACGACGACCGGTCTGGCCTAGTGGGTAGTGACCCTGCCTGCGAAGCCGATGGTCCTGGGTTCGAATCCCAGTATGGGCATTTATTTGTGTGATGAACACCCCATATAACCATTCCAGTCGCAGAATCACAAAGTGGTAACTAAATGTCAGATGTGTCGTAACAGAGTCCACACAATGTGTCTAGAATTGTTTCGAAACAAAGTGTCGTCGCCGTGTCTACACTTTTCCGTAACAAGGTGTCGACACATTTGTGTGCACTTTGCGTGCGGTTTGCGACTAAATCTGACAGCAAATTTGTGACAGCAAATGTCAATATAAAATACCTCTTGAAAACCAAGGTTTGTCAAACTACTATTAGTGTCTCGTGTGCTCGTAATTCTAGTAAGTCATCATGGGCAATGCAAATGATAATAATCGACCGAAACCATATAAACACCCAACACCCGTCAACCTTTTACAGAAAAGTTTTTAAAGAAATGCAATAAGCTACTTAGGTCAGGCAACGAATGCTCCAAAAGTTGTAGAGGGAAATGCTCGGAACACAATTTTTGACTCCGTAACTCGGTTTGACAAGTTAGGAGGTGAACATATCAAAAGTCCCCGGCCGTAGCCCTTGAGCGGGGGGGAGAGAGGGGGCTTTGAAGGTCCCATTTTCCGGTTTTTCGATTATATCTCGGAAACTATGCATCTCAGCGACATGGCCACTTATACAAAATGAAAGTTAATTTAATTTGTTACAAGTTTATTCAGTCAATTTTTTCGATATGTTGAATAGTTTTTGAGATATCCGCTCTTGAAAGTTTATTTAGGGCTCTCAATTTTATCTTGATATATCTATATCAGTGAAGGTGCTAGGCCGTGTTTGGTATCGTTTTCGTATAAATCTGGGGTGCTGAATCCATTTAAGGTATCACATTGACACCATTCCACAAAATAAAAAAAAATCTTTTTAGGGTTCTTTACCTCAAAAGGAAAAAACGGAACCCTTATAGGATCACTCGTGCGTCTGTATGTATGTCCGTCTGAATACACAAAATAGTTCTTTACCTATAGATGACAGGAAAACCTATTAGAAATGTGCAGTCAAGCGCGAGTCGGACTTAATGTACGGAACCCTTAATACGCAAGTCCGACTCGCACTTGGCCGGTTTTTTTGAAACTCCTCTTGACGCTTAACCGCTGAACCGATTTCGTTGAAATTTGGTATAGAAATAGTTTGCGTCCCGGAACAGGACATAGGATAGATCTTATAACCAAAATCATCTTTTGAAGGTGTGAAAAGTGGCGTGGAAATTTGTACGGGAAATCAATAACCGCTGAACCGATTTATATGAAATTTGGGATGGTCTACATCTTTGATTTAGTTAAAAATGATAAAAAAACATGACTTCAAACCTAAACTTAAACAGTATTAACTTCAAGAAGTCAATTCTGAATTCCCCCCTACACCTCATTTCACACCTTTAAAGGATGATTTTTCAGATAACTTATTATGTCCTGTCTCGGGACCCAAAATATATGTGTACCAAATTTAAATTTTAAACTGTTCAGCAGTTTAAGCGTGAAGAGGAGTTTAAAAGCAGTGTGGGCCGAAAGTTAATTCAAATTGAAAATGCTGGCCATTAACCATTATAAATTGAATCGTAAACTGTAATCGTCCGTTACGGTGTAAGGTTCAATTTATAATGGTTAATGGCCAACATTTTCAATTCGCATTAACTTTCGGCCAACACTGTTTAAAAGAAAGTATTTTAATAAGTTTATATGTTTTTACTTCGGAATGGTGTCAATGTGATACCTTAACTAAATTTGGTACTGCGAATTTATACGAAAACGATACCAAACATGGCCTCGTAGCTTTACTGTTGTAGAAGTCAAAATAAAATTGAGAGCCCTAAATTCTTATTACTTGGCCAAACTTGTGTAGAAGGAAAAGGTAAAATAAAAGTCTTCGGCAGGAATATAAGACACAAATATATATTTTTTTTGCGTTACTATTTCAATCATCAAATATAAACATACCTTGATTATATTATTCTAGTGAGATCCTCATAGATAAACAAAAGCATTTACTTAAAAAATTACAAGGTCGAAATGTCACGGAACTTGTGAGAGTAATATATGAAAAATAAAAACTTTTATGACAAAAAAATCTGGACACAATTTAAGAATCACCCAATTGCGTCGAGGAATCATCTGTATTTTTGCTTGTTTCATTACCTCCTCGCTTCTTTTTTGTCCTTTGTATTCTGTAGCAATTTGTTAGATCTGAAAATAAAGATAACTTGCGTCGTCACGGATGTCGATTTATAGGTTTTAGGGAGTGCAGAATTCGAAAACGATGATCATTTTATAATCCAAGATGGCGGCTACGTATTTTGTCATAAAAGTCGTCATGAATATCGTTTTATAGGTTTTAGGAAGTGCCGATTTCGAAAATGATGACCAGTTTGGAATCCAAGATAACTGCCGTGCACTTTGTCATAAAAGTCGTCATGGATATCGTTTTATAGGTTTAAGGGAGTGCAGAATTCGAAAATGATGACCATTTTGGATTCCAAGATGTCTGCCGTGCACTTTGTCATATGACCCGTCATGGATGTTGATTTATAGGTGTTAGGAAGAGTAGAATTCGAAAATGATGACCATGACCAACGTGCACGGCAGACATCTTAGATTCTAAAACGGTCATAATTTTCGAATTCTCCACTCCCTAATACCTATAAATCGAGATCCATGACGACTTTTATGACAAAGTGTACGGTAGACATCTTGGTTTCCAAAATGGTCATCATTTTCGAATTCTGCACACCCTAAAACCTATACATCGCCCCGAACTGTGAACTCGCGGTTCGCCAAACAGATCAATTGAATGCAGTGCTACTTAGTCTGAGATGGGCATTTCGTAATTGATTCCTGATTCCACGATTACTTGAAATTACTTTGTAATCTGATTAGCGATTCCTAGATTACTTTGTAATCTAACAATACCGAATTACCAAGTACAATTCCATTTGAGGAATCAGGAATCAATTTTTCGAATACTACAATTACTAGTAATAGAAATCAATGTCGATTCTTCATTAGGTACAGGAATATATATTACTTGATTCCTTTCAGATTACATTTCGTACTACTACATAAGTACTATCAAAAGTACATTTCGATAGTAGATATAGATGTTGTTGACTTAGGGTCGGTTGCACCAAACTGTTCGTATCGTTAAAGAGTTCGCTAAATTTTTATGTATGGAAAGTTTCATAGTAAAGTGCCGGGGCGCGCCGGCTGACGTTGATCAGTCTGTCAAATGTGGTTGGTGCAACTGGCCCTTACTAGGATGCATCTACCGATACCTTATTTGAAACAGGTGTGCAGATTTCGAAATTGATGACCATGACCAATAAAACGACATCCATGACGACTTTTAACATAGTGCATGGCGGCCATCTTGGATTCCAAAATAGTTATTACATATTTTCGAAATCTGCGCTCCCTAAAACCTATAAAACGACAGCCATGACGACTTTTATGACATACTGCATGGCCGCCATTTTGGAATCCAAAATGGTTATCATTTTCTAAATCTGCGCCCCCCAAAACCTATAAAACGACACCCATGACGACTTTTATGACATAGTGCATGGCCGCCATTTTGGATTTCAAAATGGTCATCATTTTCTAAATCGGGGCCCCCTAAAACCTATAAAACGACATCCATGACGACTTTTATGACATAGTGCATGGCCGCCATCTTGGAATCCAAAATGGTCATCATTTTCGAAATCTGCGCCCCCTAAAACCTATAAAACGACACCCATGACGACTTTTATGGCATAGTGCATAGCCGCCATTTTGGATTCCAAAATGGTCATCATTTTCAAAATTGGGGCCCCCTAAAACGTATAAAACGACATCCATGACGACTTTTATGACACAGTGCATGGCCGCCATTTCGGATTCCAAAATGGTCATTATTTTCGAAATCGGCACTCCCTAAAACCTATATATCGACACCCATCTCGACTTTTATGACAAAGTGTTTTGCTACCATCTGCATGCAAGACATTTCTATTATTTTTACGTACAAAAATGGCCCCCTGTCAACTTTCAATCGAGATTTAATCGATAATTTATTCGATTAATATTCAGATTAATTCAATTTCAATCTATGTTAGGTCGACTAACCTAATCGCGATTAAAATTTGAGAATTAACTTTTTTTATTCCATTAATTAGTCGAATAAACAGTTAATCGATGAATGCCCATCTCTGACCACGGCATTTTTACACTTTGAGAATATCTGAAAACAAATCAACACAAGGAGCCATTTTGCAAATCCAGTAACATACCAGTAACTTTGTTATTACTTTTGACAGCGCGTGTCATGTGTCAACACAGAGTCGACACAAAGTCGAAACATTGCAACTACTTTGTGACTGCAATATTTCTCGGCCTTAAACCATATTTATACATCATAATTAACAAGTTTCGTAGTATGTAAAGCGTTATTTCTGTTATTTAAGTATAGTATACGCATCGAAGTACTAAAAATGCTTCAAATAATATAGTTATGAACACAGGCACTGAGAAGTAAACAATTTCATTTCCGGCTAAACTAAAACAATGTGGTGGCGCGTTGATTATATTACACTTAGTTTATCAAATCACTCGAGCAGTTTAATTCCCCATAATAATTTAAGTCCTATTGTAATATAAATGCAAACAATATATAATTACGTCTTGTAATCCGTTTTAGAGATGGCGTATTAATGTCACTTATTTTTATTTAAGTATTTTTCCATCTGACAGTTTCCATTTGACAGGAACAAAATGAACGAATGAACGAATGATTTTGGCATAAAGTAGTCGCAAACCCGAAACAATGTGTGCACACGGCGACCACACTTTATGTCACTTTGTGTCATGTGTCGACCCTTCCCCATTTCTGGTAACTGTGTCGACACGGCGACGACTCTGCGACTGGAATTGTGACCGAAACAGACGGTGTCGACACAAGATGTGTCAACACCGCGTCGTAACGGCGACTGGAAATGGTTGTATGGGACTAATATTTGTTCCTGAGTCATGGGTGTTTTCTATGTATATAAGTATGTATTTCTCTATATAAGTATGTATATCGTCGTCTAGCACCCATAGTACAAGCTTTGCTTAGTTTGGGGCTAGGTTGATCTGTGTAAGATGTCCCCAATATTTATTTATTTATTATTATTTATTGAACGTAGCGTATTTGTGTCTAGGTTTAGGAAGGTATAGGTCACTGTAGTAATACTAGGTAATATTTATGAAATTGGAGATCGCGAGTTCAAATCCTGGCTCGTACCAATGAGATTTTCGGAACTTAACTATGTAATAGTACCTCTTTATTGTAGAATAAAGAAAAAAACACTCGTCATTATCGAGAACTTAACACTTTGTTCAATGTTTTCGAGATTTCTTCAGTAGAAAAAGTAGGCAGAAATAGTTTTTCAGTAGAAAACTGTTAGAAGAACCACCACAAGATAAATTTGAAACCCACCGGCAAACTCGGCCAGCCGTGGACGCTTTTCTCCTCGCCGTCGCCTGAAAGCTGAAAGAGATTCATTAGTGTCTTCAAAAGAATTCAACACTGAATTGAGGACGACCTGAAAATCCTGAAATAAAATAAAGAAGGATTCTCTCTAATATAATTTGCTAAGACTACGTGTATAGACATAGACCGAAAGAAAGTTCAAATAAGTATATATACCTATCGAATTAAGAGAGAAAAGCTGACTATTTTTTTTAAATACCGTAAAATGGGGTGAGTAGGGATTGCGTGGAGAGTTGGGTTATGAATGGGGAGAGAAGGGATGCCAGGGAGTGAGATGGTTTTTAAAGGCTACTGCTACCTAAATAATGTATTCGTATTACAAATGGAGCTATAGTGATATTCATAAGAAAAAAAAATCGATCCAACAATGTTCCAAAATCACCTTTGTATGAAATTTCATCTCACCCCAACTACGAGGTACTACGGGGTGAGGAGGGATTTTGTGTTTATCGGTAAAGTTATGAAATGGCACTACCTAAAATCATAAAAAACTAGAATACAAACGGCCGGAACATTTATTAACAAAATTAAGTTTGCATAAAATGTAAAAATATAATGTTATCGAGGTTTGAATGTCAGTTTTGTCCCTACTCACCCCATTTTACGGTATATTTCTTAAATCTTCATTGGCTTGCTTTAGAAATGTTATTTATTTTAATATTTTAATTCTTGTATATATTAATATGTATATAGTATAGTTTATTGTTTATAATTGCAAACATACAATACAATAGACGTTACAATGGAAAAAGATCACATGGCACCCTGGTAGGGTATATGGCAATATCCTTAAAACTACATTAACTAAATATAATATTTAGTACCTACAGATAAATACTTACAGGCCTATTCGGATTTCGAGATAATCACAAGATCTTGAGACGATTTAGAGATCAACTAGATCTACATTAGATATCGACTAGATGTGACTTGGATATCTAAGTCATAACTTGTCGAAATCGTTCAAGAGGACCTCCAGAATCGCGGAAACGTCAAATTTGACATATCTTACAAATATCTTTAAATTATCCGTATCGTAACTTGTTGCAGTCTAGTAGAAATCTAATTCATTTTCCGAATCGAGCCGTTAGTCTTTGACTTAACTTTATATTATTATTACATATTTGTTACTATATGTATATTTAATATATTCTCGGAAACGGCTCCAACGATTTCGATGAATTTTGCTATATGGGGGTTTTAGGGGGCGAAAAATCGATCTAGCTAGGTCTTATCTCTGGGATTACGCACATTTCTGAGTTTTTATTTTTTCGGCGCAAAGGTCTCCCGGGTACTTTAATATAGTAATAGTAACTACCGTAAAATGGTCCTACCTTGCACCAAATTAAGGAAATTGTGAACATTGGAATAGAATAGAAACACTTTATTGACGAACTGCCGTGTACAGAGGATGACATTTATACAAGGACATTGTTTACTTATCTACAGTTTATTTTTTTACAGTAGGCAGTAGGTACAAGTTTAATAGATTTATAAATAGATTTTTTTCTCCCACTCATTTAAAAGAACCGTCTTGATTTACCTACCTAGGTATAAAGATTGCTCATAATGAACATTTTCTTCCGCTGTAGGTAAGACTAGCAAATTAACTATTCATCATTACATTACTCACTGTTAAGTAACTTTCAGTAGTAATGTGCCGGGAAATATTCTTGTTCCCAAAAATATCCCAGTTGACAAATTACTGAGATATTCCTGTTTTCCCAATTTCATTCCCTAAAGATTCCTGTTTTTGGCAGTATTGTCGGAAAGCTCAACATATATCAAAAAGCAAATATAAATTATGAACAGGTACCACTGAGACTTAAGGTACAACTTAGATATGTCGGAGAATGGCTGAAATGTGCCATCTATCGCCTTCAAGAGGCGTTTTATCGCGCAGACTTTGACAAATAGAGCAAACTAGGGTGTTACGTACATCTGAGTGGCATTCGACGCAGTTCCGCCAAGGCGTCATAGAGTGCGCTGTCAAAACAATTGAAGTCGAGAACAATTGAAATTATGCTGTCAATCAATCTTCAGAAAGAGCACGATGAGAACGAACGGGAGAAGATGACGTCTGTGGCGGCTCCTGGGTCTAATCCACTGGTTTGCTTAAGATAAGAAACGTATCGCGTGCTGTGATTTGTAATGAGTCTCGTGCAGTAAAGATTGTGAGTTAAACATCGTATTTCATTGAAGGCCCTCGTCATCCACGATTGAAGGTTCTGATGTGCTGCCGATAGTATGATACGCCCACAATTCCCGACAGATATATTTAAATGTTAAAAGTGGCTACTGACTTTAAGTGAGTACAACGTCAAGGAGTTTTTTAAACTATCGCATAAATACGTTATATATGTACATTGTACAGTCACCTGCAATAATATGTTACTCTTCGATGGCCGCAAGAATATGTGACACGCTCTTATGGCTCTACAAATAAGATCGTGTCAGATATTTCTGCGGCCTTCGTTATGCAACATACTATTGCAGGTGACTGTACTTGCACGTACAGGTTGTATTTATTAACTGTCGGCCATATTCGAACTTTAAGATACGTCAAATGTCAAACAAGTGTCAAAAGTGACGTTTCTTCAAACAAACGCGTCACTTTTGACACTTGTTTGACACTGACATATCCATTCCATATCGTTTTAATCTCTAATATTTGACGTATCTTAAAGTTCGAATAAGGCCGTGTGTGTATAAATGTAGTTGGACTATTGGACCTATTATTATTTTAAGACCTTTGGATTTATTAATAAATATTCATGATCTAAAGTATCCATAGTCTAATTGTTCTACATACAAGGAATTACATGTTTTTGTTTAGCTATTATATGCTATTATAGATTTTATAGAATGGTATATACGTCTGACGCGTAGTCTGATCGGTTACTTTTGATGCAGACTGTGCATATGCTTGGCATATTTCCTCAAATGGGAAAGTTTTCCTCCGGATGGGAATATTACTGAGAATATTTGGGCACACCTCCGGTCATCACTATTCGGGAGCTCGCTATTAGCGAGACAAATGCGACACCCCGACCCTTTTTAACTGACCTTTTTTTAAGTCCTGTAGACACATAAAAAATTTCAAACCATTTTTATACTTTTTTACAACTACAGTCGGACTAAGCTGTGTGCGTTTACAACGGCAAAGTGTGGCAATGTCATTATTAATGTCAAAATATGTAAACAAATACGGTGGACAAGATGACACT
The DNA here is from genome assembly GCF_910591565.1 of Cydia splendana. Lineage (NCBI taxonomy): Eukaryota > Metazoa > Arthropoda > Insecta > Lepidoptera > Tortricidae > Cydia > Cydia splendana. The sequence goes on from NC_085961.1 coordinate 30,638,171, forward strand.
CACTTTGTTTTGTTCAATTTAGTGCAAATGTAGCTTAAATAGACGATACAGACTCAAGTAGGAGGTCTGTGAGTTGTAGGCCTCGCGGATCCGGCATTTAAAAAAAAAAAACAAAAATTTAATTAATAAAAAAAATTATATAGGTAATTATCGAACCAGCTCACGAAATTTTAGATAGGTGCCGTAAAATCAGATAGTCACTTTAGTCCACAACTTGCAACTATAGTTCAAATTCAAGTTCCAGTAAAAATGTACAAGTATTTGTCAAATCATGTTGAGTATATAATATAAAAAGAGCATTAGTGGATCTAAGCTCCAAAATAAATGTAACGAGTACAAATGATAAAGGCTCGTTATGAATCAACGTTAAACTGTACCATAGTTGTACTTAAGGACTACCGTTACCTGATTTTACGATAGGATTATCAAAAGCGCTTAGGCGTTCAAGTATTGACCTGTACTAAACAAAATTGGGACTGGTATTCTTTTTTAAGTTTTACCCTCTCTTTCTACTAAAAATTAGGTTACCAGACTATGATTTCAATGCCATGTTACAGTTTTACTGTGCCCGTGATCCTCACCCAATCACGATCGTTCTGAATCTTAACCCGTGAACCAATGACCATTAATCAAATACTCTTCTGATCTCATAATTAAAGTGATTGCCGTACCTGACCCTCTGCTTAATAATATGTTAGCCACATACTGAATGATCGCTTTACGCACACAGTCAAAATATTGTCAGTACCTAGTGAAAAAGCGTATAAGTCTCGCGCAGCTTAGGTGTAAAAGGGCATAAGTGTTACGTGGAACTTACACCCTTTTACACCTGCGCTGCCCGAGACTTGTACCCTTATTCACTAGCGCCACTAATTTATTAACTACCTATTTGTGCTTTGTGAACCAATCGCCATTAATTAATGCTGTTCTAATCTCATAATTAAAGTGATTGCAGTAACTGACCCTCTGCTGCTGCTAGGTGTATCTTGACCACATACTGAATGATTGCTTTACGCAAACACAGTCATAATATTGTCCATACTGAGACTGTATAAAACGCTTGTTTATATGACTAACTCTAGGTCTCAATATTTATTCATACATGCCTACCTATTTATTTTAGTTTTGTACACAAATATGTTTATTTCGCTCTATTTTCAATTATTGCAAATGTTTATAAAGTACCGTCTACGAACACTACATACGTTCTCTCATTACTCCAATAAAAACTCACGACTATCACCCAACGGCCTCTACTTTTTACAAGTTCTACACTATTTTACTTGACTTAGTAGGTACTCTTATTTATGTTAAATCGAACAACAAGAAATTGTATGTTGAGTTAGACCAAGAAAAATCTGCAACGATTTTGATAGCGTACGCAGTGCAAGTGTTATTTATACGTCATAATTTCATAGAAGTTTGACGTTTAAAATAACACTTGGACTGCGTGTGCTATCAAATTCGTTGCAGACAATCTTGGTGTAACTCTAATAGCGTTTTATTTGAAGTTAACATACCGAATCATTACACTGTGGGGCAGAGGTCAAACGAAAACATCAGGCCTCGAAACAGTAATTATAATTATCCCTAGACCCTGACATCATATCATCAGTGAAGCCACACACTGAGCGCATTAACATTCACGTACGATTTATTATGGGTGAACAAAAAACATGACAAGTGTGCGAGTCTGACTCGCGCTCTGAGGGTTCCGTGGCATGAGAATTATGTAGGTATAGTTGAGCTAATATTAAGTGAACTTATTCCACTATACCTCACTACATTAAATCATCATCATTTCAGCCTATATACGTCCCACTGCTGGGCACAGGCCTCCTCTCATGCGCGAGAGGGCTTGGGCTATAGTCCCCACGCTAGCCCAATGCGGATTGGGGACTTCACATAAACCTTTGAAAGTCTTCGCAGATGTATGCAGGTTTCCTCACACACACACACATACACATTAAATGTTTTCAATATTTTTCTTAAGTCCGATTCACGCTTGATCATTTTTTAATGTTTATTGATAAGTATTTAGTATTTTTATTTATTTATTTATTTAAACTTTATTGCACAAAAGAAAACTTATCGTACAAAAGGCAAAGATTTTATTACCGAGTTGTAGTAACTATATTTGATCTATATAGTCATTCAAATATAAACAATATGTACCTACAGTACGTTTCTTAATACGGGACCCTCCTAAAAATACACGTACCTACACTAAAATATAAATAAAATGACGATAAATAAAAATTGTTGCTCATTGTGTTTTTTTTATAATTTAAATTTAATATTTAAGTATAGTTATTTTTTATTAAAAATAACTATACTCAAATAAATTTTGGTCAATATCTTACAATCGACTTTGTTGTAACACATAGTTTCCAAGTCCCATTTTTTGTAAGTAAGTACATAGTAACAATATTACATATTATTATTGTGTTACTGCTATGCAAACATTTCTTTCAGTGTACTTATTAGAAATGCACAAAGTACATTTCAACCGTCTACCTATTAACGGACGGTTATCTTGCTTAAGCTCGAACTCAAGCTTAAGCAAGAGCTTATTAGAGTTCAGATGGTACACCTACGGAATCCTAAACACGAAAACGTGTAAAAACATGTCAATTGTTGTTAAACTTGTTCCGGACGTTCCGGTGGCCATGTGTCGAATAAAATGGAATCCATTTAAGATTTACATTATATTTAATGGTTGGGACGTTGATTGTTGTTAATTTTAACAACTAATTATATTAACTATAATGATACTAATCCTTACCAGTCCATAATCATTAACATCATAATAATAATTAATTGGTTGGAGCCTCGACAGGTTTGGTGCCTATTAAACTGAATCAGGACAGGCGCCGGTAACTGTGCATTTAATTTTCTGTGTAAATGGGGATGGCGCGAGTCCGTGGAATGCCAGTGCAGCGATCCGGATCAGACGGTACACCATATTGTTTTTGAGTGGTAGATCTTAAGATTTCGACGAATGCCATGGAATACCTAGATAATTTTAAGCCATATGATAAATATGATGGCTCAAGTTAGTACCATATTTTATATTTCCTAAAAATAAATTATCCTCCTTACATTACCACTTATTTTTTGTAGTGCATAACAGATATTTCAATTAAGCTCAAATAGGATCCAAGTAGAGGCTAATCTCGATAGATTAGTACATTTCAAATGAATAAGTATTGTGTAAGTAATACATCTTGGTGAAGAAACATTTAAAATATTAATCTAATGTACCATAATTGGAGGTGTCTTTCAATTAGATTCAGGTCAGACAGTCTATTAGACTAAATGGTGCTAAATTCATAACAATGAACACTGAGAAATACTCTTGCAACATATACATTTGAGTACCTACCTACTGTTGAATGCGAATACTTAACGTTACATTCGTGTAAAAAAACGATAGCCTATAGTTGCGAATAGTCGTTAGAAATTTATTAAATGGTACTTACACAAAAGTAGATTCTAGATTGACTAAGGGTCGGTTGCACCAATCTGTCTATCACCGTTAAAGCGTTCGCAAATTTTTTTGTATGGAAATTTTCATACTTCTCTGCGGTTTGACGTTAATCAGTCTGTTAAATGTGGTTAGTGCAACTGGACGTAAATTACTTTCGGATAGGAACTGCAGCTGCGTTACTGTTGCGACTTTACTGCCGCGGCCTTGAAACGGGCGCTGTATTTGTCAAATTGTGTAATAAAATAAGTCTACAGAGGTAGGTATCCATAGTAAAAATCTGGTTAGTTTGGGGCTATGTCCATATAGGATGATAGGTCGTCCACAAATATTCATAATATAAATATTTATTTATTCATATTGTACAAATCCTCACAACACCCAACCTGCCAATTAGAACCATTATAAGATAATTTGACAAGTGTCACCACACCACTGACTTCCGCATACCTCTGTTATGCAAAAGGTCACCATGCTTCTGACCCCTCCTTTGTTGACCACCATACATTGCGCCATGCTATACTATTGTATAATGATGTGCGAATGGAGTTAATGGTAATTCGCTGTTACTTAAAGAATTATCATTATTGAACGATAGTTATACTCGTATCCATAAAGTAGAGGCCAAGTTGAAGAGTAGCAACTTTCGTAGGACTGAAAGGGTTTATACCGACAAGTGGTATCGTTGGAATCAGCATGGTCTACTGATTATCAAAATGCATGTTGTCACTTGTCGCCTTCTATTTAGTGGTGGAATGAGTTTTTATGACGTCACGAAGTCGGCAGTACAAAGTTTTTAACTTTTTTCTTTTAAACATACCATGTGGGGTACCAAATGGAAGGGCTTTGTGAGTAGAGTACAAATATAAAACATAGTCTAACAATGTCACTACTTGGTCTAATAAATTAAAAGAAAACGGCCAATAATTTCACAATGCAGAGTTGATTTTGAACTGCTCTAGATTGAAAACTACTGAATGGATTATTGTAAAGAATACGCAGGACAAAGGCGAACTTATAGTTTTAAGGAATCTCTTTGAGCAGATGAGAATGAATAATTAACGGTCAAAAGTATGCACAATAGACTACAAAAAAAACAGTAAAATAATGCAAAAGTAATTAAAAGTAAGTAATTTAGATTTAGATATTTATTCTGATAATATGAAATTACATTATAAATTATGCTAGACTAATCTACATGAATTTATATTATGATCGTCAATAATAATACATAAAGCAATAATATGTTAACTTTTATCAAAAATACATGGACACATTGTAGTTATGTTCATGATAATTAGCTGTGAAACATCTTGTTGCGGTCGCTTGAGACGCGCCGGCAATGGATTTACAAATAACATTATTTTATTCAGTCTACATTACATTGGATTGATTTGAAATTAGTAGTCGACAGTAAAATTCATTTATAAAAATTATAAAGCACCGTAAGAAATAATAAAATACTTAATTAGGTCTCGTATGTCTCATCATTAGCGAAGTTGTAAAATATAGGGACTCAAGAGTAATTGAGGTCCAAGTATATGTCCCATCAGTACAAACAATCAGTGGGTCAATTGTATGCCTCTATATGACCACTGTAGTACCTATGCCACAATCACTCCTTAAGTAAACATCGTAACATTGTTGTCTAACGCCGTGCAAGAGAGACAAATAAAATCTTTAGAATAAAACATCACGTTATAAATAAAATATGTAGATGCGATACTGAATTATATTGTTGCGATTTAGCGCTTTAGAAGCGCAATCGGATTCTAAAAGTATGATACCAATCTCGGAGGTTTCTTTTATGAATATTTACGAGTTAGATGCACGGAGCGCACGGTTAATATTGTTAGCAGGTACAGTGAAACCTGGATAAGTGGGATCTCAAGGGACGAGCAAATTTGTCTCACTTAAAGAGGTATTCCACTTACACAGGGTCTCAGTTAGCCAGGTATAAATAAATTTCTGTCTCATTTATAGAGTATTATATTTCAGCAACCTGAATACACCTTAAGCTAACTTTTTAATGAATTAAAATTGCATATCTCCTTTGGAATGTTTTTAGCTAGGTTGCAATAGTATTCATACCGTGCAGTTTATGGGCCTTATTAAATTAAATTTTATTACACTACCTATTCTTATTAGTCTGTATTAGTCTGATACACTTTTTCTTATTACGATATTTTTACAAGGTTTTATTTATGTAACTTGTAATGTTCGTATGTATGAAGAAATGAGGTAGATAAATTGTCTTCATTATACCTAATTAACAATCCATTTTTCGATTTCTTCGTTAGGATTTTTCGTAGTTTTCGCGTTATGATATACTAGCGACCCGCCCGGCTTCGCACGGGTTAACAAATTATACCTACAGCTAAACCTTCCTCAAGAATCACTCTATTGATCCGTCCAGTAGTTTTTTTGAGTTTATTGTGAACAAACAAAAACACAAACAGACAGACGCGGCAGGGGGACGTTGTTTTAAAACGTGTAGTGATGTATGGAGTGAGGAGTTAGCTTACTAAGTATTTATTTCTTTATGGCCATGGCTTGGTAAGTACCGACTTGCATGCAAGTGTACATATAAACGCAGCACGTACTAATAGATCATCCGCAATCGAGGATGATGACACCGTCGTAAAATTGAGTTTTACCGACTGTTGCTTCAATTGGCGAGAACGTTGAGGTCAACGGAGTTTTTTCTTCGTTTTTAGGATTCTTGAGCTGACATGGCAAGTACGGTACTCTTATAATTTCGGCATGTTCATCTGTCTGTCCATCCGTCTGTCTGTCCGTATGTTACAGCCATTTTACACGGATATTTATAATGAAATAGATGTATTTAGTGAGCCGCTACTTAAGTGGTTTTAAAATTAAAAATCTATTATTAATACATCATATAAGAATTATTAGGTATAAGTGTGTTAAAATCAACGCATTACATAATAATCCTAAAAAGTGTATAATTCAATAGATCTACTTTTGAAATTAATCACTTTCATATATAATCAGATTGCAAGAATTTATTTTTCTCTGGTCTAATAAATATGACTTAAATTAATGTTATGGTTGTGTTTTTAAACTGTTTATCACGTATTAAAAGCTAATCGACACAGAAGCCCTTTGCCTCTCGTAAACACTGTCAACCGGTTACTCGGGTAAACATAAGCCCCCATTTCCACGGGCGCTTTTACAACGGGCGTTAAAAAAGCGTTTGAATGACACAAATGGATACATGTGTATTTATTCACACGACAGCGGTGGCGCTTTTTATCAAGCGTTGTTGGATTTTCGACTTTAAGCCTTGGTCGTTAAATCGAATTTAGAGTGCGGATAGATTTAAGCGCTTTTTTAATGCGCGTTGAAAAAGCTCTCGTGCGAATGAGGGCTAACGGTAGTAAAGGCCTGATCACACGGATGCGAATTCGCACGTCGCTCCGGTGTATAAGCATGACAGGGCTATGCGCGATTTAAGTGCATTTTTCTTCAGTTATACATTTCTATTATCTATCTTGTATCTCTCAGCTTCTCTGTATGTTTCTATGAGTACAATTATACTGAGCATAAATTTGGAGTCAGTAAAACACATGAATGAAATTTATCTTAATACCTTTAAGTAAACGAGCAACTCTTTGCTTTAAGGTTGAGGTTTTTGGGGGCGAAAATCGATCTAGCTAGGTCTTATCTCTGGAGAAACGCCCATTTTTGAATTTTTGTATGTTTTCCGAGCAAAGCTCGGTCTCTCAGATATTAAATACACGTTCACTATTGATGTGTGCTATCATCAATAGTGAACGTGTGAAGTGAATTCTCGTCGTTACGAGCGTACATTGCGTAAATGCGTATTTGTTTGTATGCTGCGCTGGGGCAACGTTTGTCATCACAATGTAAATAAAGTCTGGGTAGTTGTTTGCATTTTTTTTATTTGGCTGCTTTTTCAACATACTATCGGATATGTCCTACTTTAAAAACGTGTTATTACTTGTAATATTGTATTTGTTTAACCTATGGCTTACACATCTCAGTAATGACTCAAGTGTTTCTTAATGTCAGTAAATTGGACATCAAAAACCGGGCAAGTGCGAGTCGGACTCGCGCACGAAGGGTTCCGTACTATAATGAAAAAACGGCAAAAAAAAAACGGTCACCCATCCAAGTACTGACCCCGCCCGACGTTGCTTAACTTCGGTCAAAAATCACGTTTGTTGTATGGGAGCCCCACTTAACTCTTTATTTTATTTTAACTGTAGCTAGCTATCACGGTTCCTGAGATACAGCCTGGTGACAGACGGACGGACGGACGGACGGACGGACAGCGGAGTCTTAGTAATAGGGTCCCGTTTTACCCTTTGGGTACGGAACCCTAAAAACTTACTGAACTATATATAGATACATTATCATTGTACAAAACAACACAGTGACAGCAAACGTCAGACATCATTTTGCCTTTCTATCAGAGAAGGGGCATGGAACATAACGGCCCTTTTCTGATGGAAAAGTCCTTATGCACATGAAACTTCTCTGATGGAAAGCCACAATTAACTACCTATTTAATACTTACATACCTACAAAATGTAAAAAGTGCAAAACCCATCAGCACAAAAAATAGGTACTTAATTTTATGTGCCCATTCTCCTAGACAAAAATCCCGGAAAATATATTTTTTCCTCATGGTCTTTCTTACATTAAAATAAAGTGCACAAAACAACCGTAAGTATCACTATTTTTTCCTAGAATACCAGTTGTTTTTTCTAACATGTTTATTACTTCTAGTAAATCATCTTCCACCGTTGTTGCGGTCAGATAATAGCGGGACCAAGTGGCGAATGGGCCAGAATCTAGATCGACATTAAGATTAACTGGGATAATTTTTGCGGTGACCCTTCACTGGGCTATCCTTTGCTCAGAGGTTAAAGGATAGCTCACGCTAGACCCAGCCGGGGCCGGACCGGAGCATCCAGCGCTTCGTTTTCTATGGAAAGCACTACGTGATCACCGATCAGCCGTCATAGAAAATGACGAGTCGGACGCCTCGGTCCGGGCCCGGCCCGGTCTAGCGTGAGTCTTCCTTGGGGTATACAAGGTAATACAAGTATACATATATTATGTCGGAAGCAGGGGGTTAGTTCCCTTACGTTTTAAGGTTTCGTATTTTTATCTCCTTTTCTTTTTCTTTGTTTCTATATTTAAACCTGTGCTTTGTTAATAAAATAAATTTATTGAAAAGAAACAATCATTTGTAATAACGTGAACAAATTAACCATATTTGTGGCGTTGACTGTACCGTTGTCCACACTTAACTGTCAATTCGACGTTCTGACAAAGAAAAAGTGTTGGACATCAAATATAATATTCGCAATTTTCTACCTTATAAAGTGAAAAAGCGAAAAAAATATACATAAACCTTTTGGGATGATACACGTGCTCATAATATGTTAGTACTATGTAATAGCTGGTAATAGTAACAATGTACCTAGTGGTAAATTAGTGAATGTAACAAGATACCCGCATAAACTTTGTTATTACAATTTTGATATTAACCATACATTTAACAGTTTAAAAATAACTGTATTGTCCTTGTTGTAAGAAAATAACGTAAGTACCTATATAGAAGACGTACCTATTTTAATTATTTTTATGTTACTTTTATGTTTATGCGGAATACTGGAACAATAGTTTTGTTATTAACAGTCCAGCGATATGTATGGTCAGCAGCGTCATTAAATCGAATCGATTGACTTAGTATGATCATACTACGAAGACCCGTTTCTAAATAATGTCAAGTATAAATCAACTTTTAGATTTATTTTTCGCATCACTCCCGGGCTACGGGCGGTAGTTATAAGTTGAAATGTCACATTTAATGAATGCCATGAGCCATAACCGAAATAGCGTGAGCGCAACGAGCAACCTCACAAATTGCATTGTTATTGACTACATGCACGCACGCCAATGCTTCGGCGAGTTCAATGGTGCGTTTTAATTGTTATTTTTAGGCTGCAAATGCTATTTTTTGCAATAACGATTACACGCTGCCTTACACTCGAATAAATTATTATATATTTTCGTCAACAGTTATTATTTATTTAAAAAGCTGGATATTTCTTTATTTAAATGTATAAATATTAAATGTAGGTAAGTAAACACTATACAGTTTCAAGAAGTTAACTCCTGACAATATTCTGAGATATAGGTACACATCTAATAAAATTTGGTATGTTTCATGTATTAAAAACGTGATACATACATTATCTGCTCTCGATTAAATCACACTAATTATCACTGGCTACCTCTGTAACATCGTGAGCATCCTCCGTGACTAAGATTCGATTGTAATTTTGTAATACAACCTTGTCATGTCATGAAGCTTGATCGCATTTGACCATTAATTTTCCTTTAACACACCAATCTTATAACTACGAAAACCCATTCCAAACGTCAGTATAAGGAGCTCGTATCATATCCTTTAATCGCTCTAAATTGAACCTTAGTTTTGTTTCGAATAGGTTGTAATATCTCTGAAATATCGATGGGTTACCTAATAATATATACCTATCGTAAAAAAATTGTAATCTCTAATACATCGTAATAAATTGTGAACTTGTACTCACGAACTATACGGCATGTTATGGATTCTCATAAATTATAATTTAATAGTATACGTATTGGGTGCAATCATGCCATAAACGGCGCGCATGCGTACCCTTGAGTGTGTCGCAACCGAACATCATACCATAAGTACTGCCATTATCAACAGTGTGCCTACTGACCATGCGTCTACTTTATTGCGAACACATAAGTTACAGTTGCATTAAGACCGCCGAGGACAGGATCACTTGGAAAAGCATGGCACATCGCGCAGGAAACTCTTCAAACTAGCAATGAAGACGCCGACTAAGAAGAAGAGAAGCTACAGTACTCTGATGGAAAGTTAAGAGTACTGCACTTATAAAAGATGACTCACGTTAGACCGGGTCCGGGCCGGAGCTTCCGGCGCTTCGTTTTCTATGGAAAGCATCACGTAATCACCGGTCGTCTGTCATAGAAAACCAAGCGCCGGAAGCTCCGTCCCGGACCCGGCCCGGTCTAACGTGAGTCATCCTTAATCCATTCCAGATAGGATTAGACAGTAGGAAAAATCAAAAATTACACAAATGGAAAGTAAAAAGAGCGCTTCTTTGTTTTAACATTCCATATTAAATTGATAGGTAAGGTTTATTTTAACTTTACTAGATTTTTTAACATGTCTTACAGACCTGAATCTGAATGGATTAATTTTGACCTTTCCTTTACGTTTGTGACATCATTAACCTCTCATCTATTTCACAAATTCGTAATATCATGGTTTTAGAATCTCAATGCCATGACAAGGCCAATGTAACGCACTTTTGAAACTCTTTAGATTACAAAGGCATTCAACTTTGAACTCAAGTGTTTTGCCATACGGTTGAGTGTTCTTTGCCAAAGACTTTAATATGAAGCACTTTTGTACATGTTGAATATCTTAACATTAATAGCGCATTCAATTTTGAACTCACGTATTTCGCAATACGATTAAATTCTCATTGACTTATGTTAAGAGATAAGTGCGTGTTTTCGTTCTTAAGTTTTTTTTTTCAACATTTTGTGCGTAATTAGGGTCCGTGAACTTCGCGTGAGGAATATAAGCTTAATCTGCTATAATGCGATTAATTTGATTATCTATAATGAATGTATGATTTCACAAATTATAGTTTACCTAATGCTTAGTGTAAACATTGATTATAAATTGAATGTTAGTGTACTTAGTTTTTTTTATTAGTTACTGAGCTCAAATTATTCGTCAAGCAAGTCGGAAGTTAAAATAACTTGAAGCCCACGGGCATCAATTTACAATACGTTACCGGCATTTAAGTACTCCGACTTGAAAACAGATTCTCAATTCATCGAGATATTTGTTTTACAAGTAACCGCTGTACCTAATTCGGTTCGGCTGTTATCATTACGTGGGCGTGGTTGTAGGTGAATAGCAGGAAAAACTAACAAACTAATATACTATAGTTGAAGTATAAGTGACGTAGGTACCATAATTACAGGTGAGACCAATAAAAAAACATGTGAAAACGTTAGGTATCAGGTAATCCCTCATGTTGTACATATTTCTGAAAACTATTAGAGAAACAGCAATTTGGCAATCCACATAATATATACTTCATTTGCATGAAATTTCATTTACGTAATTTGACCCGGAAAATACAATGTAGCTTGGGTTTTACCATAAATTACTTTTTCTTTCGTAGTACTATACAAATTGACTAGGTATACTTTATTAGTAGTAGGTAGATACAGATGTTAGTGCATAATTAATTTCCATCGTATTTTAATGGAAACTTACGAACGGGTCTTGACTAGCATGACAAATACGAAAAATACGATGGAAAACAATTATGCACTACATCTGTACTTTTGACACATAGTCCCCGTCTACCTCCACCTACGCTACTTTTGACACATAGTCCCCGTCTAGCTCCACCTACGCTACTTTTGATACATAGTCCCCGTCTAGCTCCACCTACGTTACTTTTTACACATAGTCCCCGTCTACCTCCACCTACGCTAATTTTGACACATAGTCCCCGTCTAGCTCCACCTACGCTACTTTTGACACATAGTCCCCGTCTACCTCCGCCTACGCTACTTTTGACACATAGTCCCCGTCTACCTCCACCTACGCTACTTTTGACACATAGTCCCCGTCTAGCTCCACCTACGCTACTTTTGACACATAGTCCCCGTCTAGCTCCACCTACGCTACTTTTGACACATAGTCCCCGTCTACCTCCACCTACGCTACTTTTGACACATAGTCCCCGTCTAGCTCCACCTACGCTACTTTTGACACATAGTCCCCGTCTAGCTCCACCTACGCTACTTTTGACACATAGTCCCCGTCTAGCTCCACCTACGCTACTTTTGACACATAGTCCCCGTCTAGCTCAACCTACGCTACTTTTGACACATAGTCCCCGTCTAGCTCCACCTACGCTACTTTTGACACATAGTCCCCGTCTACCTCCACCTACGCTACTTTTGACACATAGTCCCCGTCTACCTCCACCTACGCTACTTTTGACACATAGTCCCCGTCTAGCTCCACCTACGCTACTTTTGACACATAGTCCCCGTCTACCTCCACCTACGCTACTTTTGACACATAGTCCCCGTCTACCTCCACCTACGCTACTTTTGACACATAGTCCCCGTCTAGCTCCACCTACGCTACTTTTGACACATAGTCCCCGTCTAGCTCCACCTACGCTACTTTTGATACATAGTCCCCGTCTACCTCCACCTACGCTACTTTTGACACATAGTCCCCGTCTACCTCCACCTACGCTACTTTTGACACATAGTCCCCGTCTAGCTCAACCTACGCTACTTTTTACACATAGTCCCCGTCTAGCTCCACCTACGCTACTTTTGACACATAGTCCCCGTCTACCTCCACCTACGCTACTTTTGACACATAGTCCCCGTCTAGCTCCACCTACGCTACTTTTGACACATAGTCCCCGTCTACCTCCACCTACGCTACTTTTGACACATAGTCCCCGTCTACCTTCACCTACGCTACTTTTGACACATAGTCCCCGTCTACCTCCACCTACGCTACTTTTGACACATAGTCCCCGTCTAGCTCCACCTACGCTACTTTTGACACATAGTCCCCGTCTAGCTCAACCTACGCTACTTTTGACACATAGTCCCCGTCTAGCTCCACCTACGCTACTTTTTACACATAGTCCCCGTCTAGCTCCACCTACGCTACTTTTGACACATAGTCCCCGTCTAGCTCCACCTACGCTACTTTTGACACATAGTCCCCGTCTACCTCCACCTACGCTACTTTTGACACATAGTCCCCGTCTAGCTCAACCTACGCTACTTTTTACACATAGTCCCCGTCTAGCTCCACCTACGCTACTTTTGACACATAGTCCCCGTCTACCTCCACCTACGCTACTTTTGACACATAGTCCCCGTCTACCTCCACCTACGCTACTTTTGACACATAGTCCCCGTCTAGCTCCACCTACGCTACTTTTGACACATAGTCCCCGTCTAGCTCCACCTACGCTACTTTTGACACATAGTCCCCGTCTACCTCCACCTACGCTACTTTTGACACATAGTCCCCGTCTAGCTCCACCTACGCTACTTTTGACACATAGTCCCCGTCTACCTCCACCTACGCTACTTTTGACACATAGTCCCCGTCTAGCTCCACCTACGCTACTTTTGACACATAGTCCCCGTCTACCTCCACCTACGCTACTTTTGATGCGGACTGTACATGTTGACTTGTAGTATTATATCCCACATTCTGAATCTTGTGATGAACAGATAAATAACACTATTATAAAGACTCACACGCTTTAGTTGTTATCGCAATGACCATGGCTTTACGACACCTCACGCAAAATTCTCACTGCTTCCTCGAAACAAGGGCGAAGTGTGCCATCTCAAGGCTAGACTCGGACCAAGATAACTCTGCATGATATTTGCAATGACAAAGTGTGGCGTGTCATCATAATCGTCAAATTTCTATGAAAATAAGGACTACTAGTAATAGTCCCTACTTACTAGTAGGATAGTTTTTATCGGTCATCATCATCATTATCCACGCTGATAAAGTCGCGGGTAGAGGCTATAGTTTCGCCCTGTCTGTCTATTTGTCTATCCGTTAGTCAGCGGCTGAATTCAGGGATTAGTAATATAATGGCAAAGTAATTCAACACACATCTTGAGTAATTTTTCATGTAAGTAATTGAATAAGTAAGAAGAACACTACAAGTTAGAGCGCGCGTCACACATTAAATGGTGAAAATACGGTAAGAACCCAGCACAGTGAAAAGGGTAATATAATAAGTTAACATACATTATCATCTAGTTACTCCCTGTAATGCTCTAGACATCTTTAGCTGACAACCTGCAGCGGCATTCAAACATAAAAATCTGGTTTTGATATGTTATTGCACGCAGCGAGTCTCGCTCGCACTAATATAAAATAAGTTCGATCATGATGCACGGGTAATTGATAACAAAATAAGATCAATTCGTAAGTTCGAATCAACTTCCTAGAAACTACTAGCTTTAGACTCCGTATTATAAAACGTTTACAATGTTAAGGTTCACGATACACACAGTAGTAGGATTACTTGTAATTATTTATTTATTTGTTGATAAAATAAGTAACACAGCATTACAGTATAAAACCAAGGCACTGTGAAACTACAAAATAAAAGAAAAGACATAGAAAAACCATACACATAAAAATGAAATTAACTAATCATTAATAGATTTGGGCGATGACGTAACAGCGAGGCTCCGTTGCAATATACTTATACATATTATACGAGCCGATACTATCTAGTCTAGCCTAAGCTCTGCTTTTATGTCCCAGATACTATAATTACAATTAGAACGGCCAATTTACTACCCAATTTTGTTACTAAAATGACAGATGGGTCCGAGAAATTTGGGCAATCGCATTGTTAATTTAGTGGATATTTGGACTGTCTGGGATATAGATGTACTAATACAAGCTGCGGAAAGTTTCCTCAAGGTTGGAAATTTCATAGAAAATGGAGGAAACTTTCATTTTGGAAATGAAAATATACAATCCCCGTATATATAAATATAAAAAGAGAGATCCGAAAAATTTTCATGTGGAAATTTCGCAAATTTGCAATTCGGGGAAAAAAAAAAGGATTAGAGGGTAAGTGATCTGTGATTACGTTGTAGTCATCGTAAAGTTGCCAGAGCAACTTTATTCGTAGCCAACACGTTCCCTCGGGAATACCTAATGCCACACTTGGCATCTAAAGCACCATTAAATTGTTAACTAAAGAGGTACTTTGTAATTTTATATACAAAACTCCTCTGAGACTTGCATTATAAATATTAGATATTCGTAAATTCTAATACACACCGGATTTGATACAGTAAATGATGACTCACGCTAGACCGGGTCGTGCCCGGGCCGAGGCCGACATGTCATTTTGTATGACGGCTGATCGGTGATCACGTGGTGCTTTCCATAGAAAATGAAGCTCCGGAAGCTCCGGCCCGGCCACGGCCCGGTCTAACGTGAGTCATCCTTAAGACTCTCTGTGACTAGGTATGCGCGTTCACACGCTGCGCTGGTTGTATTTATGAGATTATGGTAAAGGTGACATTTAGGTGGCAATTAGAGCTGCAATACTGCTGCGATCCTGACACGGGCTCTCACTGTCAATTTCCATAGTACAATGAGTGCGGCTGTGAACGTATCGAGGAAATGGATAACAGCAGATCCTCGTCCGCGTCGCGGCCGCAGTAGCAATGTACAAATTGCAGAACATTCCCAAAAAGCGGAAACGTTCTCGAGAATGTTCTCAGAACATTCTGCACCATGGAAATTTATTGTTCCGTCATCTAAGATTTTTTCCAAAAAATTTTTTTTGTCATAGGAATCTAGAGGCCTCTATCTCCCGCCATGCCAAATCTCAGCGCGCTCGGACCAACTTGAAAAAAAAAAAAAAAAAAGTCGGCCATTTTGATATTTTTTTAATGCAGTTTGTTTTGTCTCGGGGCCCTCTATGACATTTGGTCGAGCACCCCCACCTATCACGGCCGCCGCAGTCATCGAGCTGAAGTTGCATTCCAAACGTCGCTTTTACGCCACGAGCGTCTGTTTCATATGTATAATTTTTGCCTAGGTATAAGTATTAGCTTTTAAATGAAATGTAGAAAATGTTAGACTTACCTACCACAAAAGAGAAAGTTCTGTGTAGTTTTACATGTACGTAAAATGTATAATTATTGGTGCAATAAAGAATATTCACTTACTTAAAGTGGAAAAAGTACTTATAGAGACCCTTCTCTAGAAGTTCCATAGAAAAGTTCGCTAGAAGCTGACTCTGATGAGATGAAGAGCAATATAAATATTTATGTAATAATAAGCGTTATCTTTTCATTGTAATTCGACGTTTATAGTGCCACTGTCACACTGTAACTGCAAAGTCTTTGGATTTTCCTAAGTCCAACTCAATAAAATAAACTACTTAAATTAGAAACTTCACTGATATGCAATTAAATCGGACCTTTTTCTACGGAAATTTTAAAATGAAATGTATGTTATTTCATTTCCGCATTCATAAAGTGTTAAATTTCTATTTTACATCTCATTATTATGTTTTATCGTCGTATAAAAAGGCAGCTCATCAACTTATGTAAACAAATTTAATGAATAAACGGGACTTAATAGCGTATTATTACGTTTTCAAATTACTTCCGACCTTTCCCCGTCCCGGCAGTCTCGAGAAGCTTTACGAATATAATCATGTGTTAAAATCATGAAAGTTCAAATCAAAATTAAACACAGAAAATTTGTTGTTTAGAAGAAACTGAGGAACATACAGGGTGATTCATGAGACGTGAGCAGGACTAATCCTGCACACTCAGTAACTGATAATTGATCGATCACCGTCGTATTTAAGTGAAACAACCACACTTTTTCCTACTTTTTGGTGAGGGCAAATTTAATCCTCTACAATCATGGTCACCCTACAAGACCTAATTAATAAGCATAAAACCTCTTTAACTTTTTGATTACGAAGAAAATAAACTGTCAAACTTGAGTGAGATACGAGTTTTCAAAAGTAACCAGACCGCGATGACAGTGATGACATTCAATTTGACACAGAATATCGGTAGTTTAGTATTCTAATTTTAGGGTGACCACGCATGTCGTAAATAAATTAATAACTTTTTTTTTCAACACGACTAGAAAATTAACATTAACCTCACTAATACTGATACGAAAGTGTTGCTTATAATTTACGAAATGCGCAGTATTAGTCCTGCTCACGTCTCCTGAATCACCCTGTATATCAAGGAGAACGGCGCAGACTGTACTAGTAACAACACTTAACAGACCGAACTGTTGCTAAATTAACACTTTCAATGCTAAGCGCTTCTTTTCAATACAAAATGGCAGTAAATGTGTCGCAACTTTTGAACCATACCATGGGTCTAAAAAATAAAAAAAAAGTAGGCAAATGTAAAGTTAGCAAAAAAAAAGTGTATTCGCATCCTTGCAAACATACGAGTACCAGAAAGCTCCCGCCCATTATTTCAAAATTTAAATTACTAACCCTACCATGTATATACATATTGGAAACAACCATGTTTGTAAGAAAACACTTACACCTATATGAAATGCGCAAAAAACCTAGTAACTGGCAATACGAGATGTAAAAACTTACTAGCTATCCCGACGTGCAATTTGGTAATGTATCAAAACAGCCCCCATGTAAGAGCCATTAAAATATATAATAAATTACCCCTCAGTATAACGACCGAGATTAGAGATAGCGTATTCAAGAAAAAGCTTGTAGACCTACTGACAAAAAAATGCTACTATAGTATAGACGAATTCCTTAATGACAAAGATTTAAATTGACTAGACACTTAATTACATGTGACAACTACTATTATAATTAATGAGACTAAATTTAAATGTATGTAATTAAACTGTATAATACCATTATTCATTAATCTTTAGTACTACATATAAGATGTTACAAAATATAACATAAGTATAGAAATAAGTCATTGTAATGCCCTCACAGGGTAGCATGTACTATTCCTAAGATATATAATTAACACCATGTATTCTTATGCATCATTGTACTGTACATGTATACAATAAAATAAATACAAATAAGTAGACTTTCAATGAAAACCATAATAGCGAACATGATCGATTAAGAAATTTTTGAGCTGTCGCAAAAATTCTACCCATCTTATTAAAAAGACGTACAAAGCGCTGTGAAGTTAAATAAGTATAGTAACCTACCTAGTAAAAGTACACAATACTTACCAACTTATAGACTTAACGGGTAACTATGGAACCCTACACTGAGAGTGGCCCGGCATGCTCTTGGCCGGTTTTTTTGTTTCTGCACGCAAACCTATTATAATTTAATTCTTGACTCCTACCCAGTACGTATCTTAATTCTACTAATTACTGTAGAATTTAGTATGTAAATTAATATACAGGGTGGAACATTTCGAGAGACTGAGCTGAATGGATAGTGATCTATGTGATAATCTAAGACTTAAAAAGATTCTTAGATTCTAAGTGATCTACAATCCAGTTATTATAATCGTAAAGCTGGATTAAAAGTGAAACAAAAGCATTAAATTTCATTTTTATATCAGTAACAACCCTACACAGTTATTTACATTTTAAATTGACACATGTCATATCATTAAATAGCATCTACACTTGCTAGGGTTGAAACATACAGATTTTAGCACTAATGTTTAATAAACTGTATTTCAAAAACGGTCTAGTTAGAAATATTAACGTGATTAATAAGTGAAAAATAAAGTACGTAGCCTGAACAATACCCCGTTTGCGTAAAAGTCCTTCGTTCTGTTTCACCCGATATAAACGGCTTATAGCCGTATTCGAACAATGAGATACGTCAAATACTAGATATTGAAACGATATGGATCGGATATGTCAGTGTCAAACAAGTGTCAAAATTGACGTTTCTTCAAACAAAAACGTCACTTTCAATCCATATCGTTTCAATGTCTAGTATTTGACGTATCTCATGTTCGAATACGGCTGTTAATTAGTAGTAAAGGTGTTACATAACTAAAACATTCGACGTTAACTTCAATTGAAAGTTTAATTATGTAAAAGTAATTACTTAGTTTACATGAATTAAACATAACTTAGGTGCGTATTTTTAGAACGTAAAACATAATATGGTAAACAAAAGAAATATGAGAGAAATACTGCCATACATTTACTTACATTTACATTACAAGTGAATTCAAAAGTAAACGTATAGTTTTATAATATTAAATATTGTTTAATTGTTTAATATATAAGTATTAAAATAATAAGAGCTTCGTATTTTTCTTTTTACATTAATTGTTACATTGATCATATTTGTCAAATTGTTTATAGTTCCATAATTTTAATAAAATCTGACAGGTATTTGACATGACATCGTGTCACTCCAACACATCTGTCATTGTTTTTCATGAAATGACAATTGGCACGAGTCGAAATCATTTATTAAACTTTTCTACAAAGTGTCAACAAACTTTGAATACCAAGCTGTTGCACATGGTTACATTGTATTATGTCATGCAAGTGTGTGAATTGAATGGTCAACGCCCTATTGATATTGATACGCGAATGCAAGGTGTTGTAGGTTGTGGTTGCTTCTAACTTTATTCTCGAAGGCATTGATCATCGAAATTAAACAGGCAATATAAATTACCTTGTATGATACTCTTGATACAAACAATTAAATTGACTTTTTTTGTATTTATTGTATGTAATGTAAGTACAAACGATTTTTTATATAGAAATCTGATTCTCACACAAATATACGAACATTATTATACATAATACAAAAATCGCCCCATTCAATTGATGACCATTAGAATACTTACGCGTACATCAATAATAAGTTTATTGTTAAAAAAAAGCCATGAGTAGTTATGTTTGTTATGACAACGGCCATTCACAGACTGAGGTTACGCTTCCATCGTCGCGTTGATAGCGTACACCCGGTACAAATTACCTAAATGATGAGCACTAAACTTTACAGTCCAGGAAAATTGTCAATAATATCTGTAATATGCCGCAATCGTACGATTGTGTAGTTATAGGATTATCTACTCGTACACATCTCTAAGAAACAGTTACGTCCATTACGTACATAATTACCTACATCAAAAACAACCACATATTTTAGCCGAAATGCATAAATCTGCACAATAGCTCTTACCCCATCTCCCAACCGACTTTACATTAATAACGGTACTTTTCCACGTTAAATGTCCCATGAAAATTAGCGATCAAAGGTAATCAGCACCGTTTCTAAGCAATTAACAAACTATTACGTGGGCATACATCACTGTGCCGAATACCTAGTTACACACAAGCCCAAATTGTGTGAGTGCGACCTTCAATATGCTAACATCTCGTCATACATGACACTTTTGATTTGACAAGTTGAATTGACTTTGGAAGTTCGCAGTGCGGTGCAGAATTGCAGATCAGGGCAGGAGGCCAATTCAATCTTACATTATGACATCAAAATGATATTTAAATGATGTCAGCGCGTGTATGTATTGGCGCGATATAACACGACAGCAGACATTGTGCCCTAGAATGTAGGTATACATATACGCACACTAACAAAGATTTATCGGCCCAATAGTTGACATGCCTATCCGATGTCTTTATGGGAAAGACAGCTGTTACAGTGTTATAATACCAGTTTACCAAATAAATGACAAACTGGGCGAATATATTGTTACTAGCGATATTCGATTTCAAGTCGGCGTCTAATCAACTCTATTGGCTGTTGATGTACGCAACGTTGGCGTTTGCTGTACGCAAACTTCAAAGAACTGAACCCCATATTTATATTGTGTTCCGATTGCGGGCCAAATTATGTCTAATTTGCCGAAATACGTTCGACTATAAACAAATTGGTATCTTTATGGGCCCATTTCCACACAATGATGTATTCATTTTCATTGATGATGGATCAAGTAGGTTACCAATTTGGGTAAGTACTGTAGTTATCTGAAATATGAATGGAGTCTATAATTATTCATGTCAATGTCCTGAGGTAATGGCTATATGTAACATATTAATATGTAAAAGGAAACATTTTTCTCTATATTTCTGATAAAGAGAGATTTTGCCATTGAACATTAAAACTAGCTTATAAATGTTTTTTTTTTTTGTGTTTTTTGTTACACTCACATGAACACACACTCAGATGAACAAATTAATTGTACCTAAGTATATACATTCTAAAATTATTGCATTTTCAGAATTCGTTCTAAAGGTGCGTCTAGATCTATGATCTATGATAGATATCTAAGCGGTGTTATCGCTAGACTTGAACGAACCCAAATAAATTATGCAGAGTTCCCAATGCAGCTGTGTTGCTTCGTTAGGCCGAATGCGAAATATTTGATCATCGTTGTTTGCCGCGGATTTACATATATGCCGTTATGTCATTCATTACGTGCTGCAGTCTACAACAGTCCTCGGTTTACTGTACGCAATAGTAAACACCCCTATGATGGACGTGGCACCAATAATGGGATGTATACCACACATTCTGTAAAATACATCAACATGTTTAGATCTTATCTTTACAAATTTCACACATGATCTTATAAAAACGGAAGTATGCGACTTAGGTTTCTCAGATCATAAAAGTACCATTATCCAGTTAGCAATACCACAAAAAAGTAAAAGCGGTTTCTATATATACAAAAAAAGATTCTTTAGTGAAAAAAATATTCAAAGCTTTAAAATGATGCTACGAAACATTGATTGGTATCAATTAATTAAACCAGAAAATGATATCAATATTAATTACGAAAACTTCAATGACACCTTACAAAAAATTCTAAATAAATGTATACCCTTAAAAACAATTAAAGTAAAAACTAGTTTAAAAAAAAATTGGCTCACAAAGGGAATCAAAATTTCTTGTAAAACAAAAAGATTATTAAAAATTATGGTTACCCAGTCCAACGACATAACACTTACTAAACATTATAAACAATACCAAAAACTACTTAAAAAAACCATACTTAAGGCTAAGAAACTCCAATACATTCGAAAACTTCAAAAATCTGATAACGTTATTAAAGCTATGTGGCAAATAATAAAAGAGCGCACTAACAAAAACGCAACGCAAACGCGGCATAATATTGGCCTATCGTTCCATAATAAGTTAACGTCTGATCCCAAGCAAGTGTCGAACATATTCAATTCATTTTTTGCATCGGTGGGCGCCGTTGAAGCCGGAAGTACAGCGCCGCGCGGCCGGCCTGTACTCCTACCCACCACAAACTCAATTTACTTAAGTCCGGTAGATATTCCAGAGGTAAGAAGGATCATTATGAACCTAAAAAATAAACGAAGTTTCGGAGTAGACGAGTTACCCCCAATGCTATTCCGACAATGTGCCGACGAATTAATTTTGCCTTTCTACATATTAATTAATCAGTCTTTTACAGAAGGAACTTTTCCCGATATGTTAAAAAAATCAATTATAAAACCGATATATAAAAAAGGCAACAAAACCGACCCCAGTAACTATCGCCCCGTGGCTCTTCTACCAACATCTTCTAAAATATTCGAGACTGCTATGTACAACCGCGTGTACTCTTTTTGTGAAAGGTACAATATTTTTGATGACGCTCAAAACGGCTTCAGGAAAAACCGTTCTACTACCTTGGCTGCATACAAATATATATTAGAAATTTTAAATATACTTAATGAAAAAAAATACGCAATTGGCATATTACTAGATATGTCTAAGGCATATGATATGGTTCAATACGACACACTATTAAACAAACTATATGAAATAGGAATAAGGGGAATTGCACACAATTGGTTCACGTCTTATCTCAAAAACAGAGAACAGTGTGTTGCAATTGAGTTTTTGGATCACACAACGGGCGAAATAACATGTGTCAAATCTGATCAACAGTCCATCACGCATTCCATCCCTCAGGGTAGTGTAATCGGATGTTTGCTTTTTTTGATTTACATTAATGATATCCCGAAAACAATAGCCCAATATTGCGTACTTTTCGCTGACGATATCTCAATTCTAACTTCATGTAACGACAGCACAAATACAAATCAAGATATAAATTCCATATTAAACTCTGTAATAGAATGGATGGAAGACCACAACTTAAAACTAAATATTTCAAAGACGAAAATTATTCAATTTAGGCCTCATCAAAAAAAACCGCTATCATTAAATTTCGACATAAATGGCATAAAATTGGATTTCGTGGACTCGGCAACATTATTAGGTTTCGTTATAGATTCAAATATCAATTGGAAGGAACATATAGCCAAAATTAAATCAAAATTATCATCTTTCGTGTACGCATTGAGGGAAGTTAAGAGATCTACAGATTTTAACTCCGCGATTACATCTTACTACTCTTACGCATACTCATGGCTTACTTACGGCATCGTACTATGGGGAAATAGTACTGACGTCGAAGATATTTTCATCCTCCAAAAAAAGTGTATACGCATACTCGCCAATATAAAAATCCCAGAGAGTTGTATTCCTTACTTTAGAAAATATGATATGTTAACACTAGTTTCCATATACATTTATGAGGTGTGTAAATTTGTCAGGAAAAACCCGCAACTATACACTTCTATCCTAGATCAGACCCGCCGTTACGAATCTAGGTTCAAAAATAATCTAGTTACAGTGTCAGGATCTACAATGAAATTACACAGCACAAGTCCACACGCCATGACAATTAAAATTTATAATAAATTGAGTGACACCTTAAAAGGAGAAAAGAACAATACAGTATTTTTTAAACAATTAAGAAAGAACTTAGTAGACAAATGTTTCTATCATATAGAGGAGTATTTCAGGGACAAAGATGTTTAGTGCGCGTAAGATTTGTATTTATTGTTATTTATTATTTATTGTAATTAGGATAATTTAGTTTTTAAGTTCTAGATAATAAGTTTTCTGCTATGCCCCATCCGGGTTTAATAATATGACGTGTATATTTTGTATACTTATGTTATTTAGCATGAATAAATGAAATGAAATGAAATGAAATAAGGTCATCAGTATTTAAACACTGGCAACATTTTACGACAAACAAGAGTGTTAGAGCTGCTTCATTTTTATTACTAAAGAACAAAAACATTTTTAATTTGTTAACAACCAAATTTTAAAAACATGTTTTTTTGGCTATGGAGCTTTACGGCCGGTTGCCACCTGACGCCAAAGACTGTAACATGTTTTTCAAAGGCTAACTGCCGTATTCGAACTTCAAGATATTCACAAGAGACGACACGTACTAGATCCATTCTAGATACGTTATAGTTTAGATATCAATTAGTTCTCTTTTGCAGCGCAATTCGGGGAACCAATGTCACTTTTACGCTAGATAGAGTAAGATATACGAGTATATTAGATGTGAATTGGATCTCTAATATATCCTGTGGAAATCGTTCAAGAGTATCTCCAGAATCGCGCAAATGTCAAATTTGACAGGTTAGATCTTAAACATATCGTTATCGTATCTTAGTGATGTCTATAAGATATCTAATAGATGTCTATTTCAAAATTCGTATCGGGCCGTGAGTCGCCGGCGTCGCCGCCGCCGATCCTTCTGTCCATTCCAGCCTGAACGCACACCACGCT
The DNA here is from genome assembly GCF_910591565.1 of Cydia splendana. Classification (NCBI taxonomy): domain Eukaryota; kingdom Metazoa; phylum Arthropoda; class Insecta; order Lepidoptera; family Tortricidae; genus Cydia; species Cydia splendana. Next base: position 30,662,951 of record NC_085961.1, read on the forward strand.
TATAGCCTCTACAAGGGCGTCGCCAGGGGATGGCAGGAGGGGGGCAGCTGCATGCAGAATCAAATTTGGAACTAAATGTGTGTTCTCTCAATCTCTCTGGTGTTGCAGATGTCCATGGGCGGCGGTAGTCGCTTACCATCAGGCGATTCGTGTGCTGGTTTGCCTCCTATGTCATAAAACAAAAATTATGGCCCTTTATCCGTACCTATCCATATTTTAGACCTTGACTGTACAAAGGATCGAGTGGCGATCATCCTTTCTAAAGTCGGTTAAGAATGTAGGCCACAGCCACTAATTCGCAGCTCCATAAAACAATATTCGTCATTAAAATCATTGCACATCCTTCGATCCTTCGATCTCCATAAGCCATACGTGTATTCCAATAGCTAGATCGGACGAAGCAGTTCTCTTTAAAGGGTCATTTGCAATTTTTTTGTACCTTTGTCTAATTTTTTCTTAACATTCTCAGTTTCGTAACGAAAATTAACCATACAAAAATGCAATTTTTTTTAGCTAACATTCGTAACGAAACAGAAAATTAAGAAAAGATGAGATTAAGTTTTCTTGTATGGTTAATTTTCGTTTACGAAACTGAGAATGTTAAGAAAAAGTTAGACAAAGGTACAAAAAAATTGCAAATGACCCTAAAACCAAAGCAAAGTGATCTCCGTAGCAATCACAAACCATAGAATAAACTAGATTTAATAACTACAATCCTTTGTTATGTGACAAGCTTGTCGTCAAGGAAAAAAATGGTTGAAAAATCGTGACTGCTCCAATTCTACCACTCGTATAATGTCTATCCTTTGAAAGAAGAGGAACCAAAAATAGGACATGATTACACAGAATACAATGCTTGATTTTTTAGGGTTCCGTACCCAAAGGGTAAAACGGGACCCTATTACTAAGACTTCGCTGTCCGTCCGTCCGTCCGTCCGTCTGTCTGTCACCAGGCTGTATCTCACGAACCGTGATAGCTAGACAGTTGAAATTTTCACAGATGATGTATTTCTGTTGCCGCTATAACAACAAATACTAAAAACAGAATAAAATAAATATTTAAATCCCATACAACAAACGTGATTTTTCACCAAAGTTAAGCAACGTCGGGAGTGGTCAGTACTTGGATGGGTGACCGTTTTTTTTGCATTTTTTTCGTTTTTTTTTTGCATTATGGTACGGAACCCTTCGTGCGCGAGTCCGACTCGCACTTGCCCGGTTTTTTTAACTCACACTGATAAAATAACTGTCACTTTTTAACACTGTCACGTAGACAAGAACGACCATCATATCCGTAGGTACTGATAGATCATTACAAAAATAAATCGAGATCAAATTCATAACCTGTTATTACAATCAGGATTCTGTAAGCGATTGTATTCACACTCTAGCCTAGCACTTTGCGCACTTGGATGCAAATTACGAAAAGTCCAGCTCCGGTTACCGACCGATCGCATTCCACAAGGACATGGTGAATCATCTTTATATTACGACTGTCTATTGTTCAATACCGTAAAATAATAAAACTTTGCCCTTTAACATAACTTTGCCCACCGCGTCACACTACAGTAAAAGCGAAATAACTTAAAAGTAGTTACTTTCTTCAGAAAGTGATGTTACTACCTTTACGGTACGCAATTGTTAATTTGTGTGCTAAATTGCTATAATTGCTAATTTGATTTTGTTTTAAATTCAGGAATTGTTGTTGGAATTCAGAGATTCAGAGACCCTATAGTATCCACAAATCAAAGTAATGTAAGGACCGCCGGGGTCTTAAATATTCTTATTTCAATAAATTATGGCACTGACTGTTAGTTAAGTTTGCAGAATGCTTAATAAACTTTTTTTGATGACACCTTATGACTGGGCGGACGCCGGATGCAATATACGTCAAAATCATGTCAAACGATATACGTAATTAAAATTGGTTCAAATAAGACAACATGATTTGGACGTATATTGCATCCGCCGTCCGTCCATATACCGTCATGAGATGTTGACGACGTCGATTACTTCATGAAAAATACATGGAGCAACTATCTCTAAATTACGTGCTTTTTATAAGCAATGGAAGAACGCTTTCTTTGAATCCTGAATATACTTACGGTACCTATTTGCACTTCTTTTGGCCTTTTAATAGATAAGATAAAATAGATAACAGAACAATGGTAACAGAATGGTAGAGTTAAACCCGCATTTCAATTTGGAGAAAAGCCATAAAATTCACTTTTAATATATTTTCGACAGATTGCCAATTTTATTTTATTTTCTTTTCTTTTCTTTTTATTTATTATTTATTCTCGAACATTATTTTATTCTTCAGATTATTATTCTTTAATAATTATTATTATTGATATTGTGTTGTGACGATCTTTTTGTGAATGCATTTTATGTATCATGTAAAATATAATGTACATTTTCAATAAGAAATAAATGAATCTAATCTAAACTTCAAAAAATGTATTACAATCTGTCAAAAATCTCTTAGCCCTGTCGGTACAGTGAACACAAGAGGGGGCGACGTATATAGAGAGATGCGCCGGAGGCCCGCGCAGTGCGTGCGTGCGCGCAGAATTGACAGCCAAGTTTGAGCGGGTTTCGCTCCGTGACGCCGGTGAGTAGTGCGGTGGATCGGACAAGTGGATCGAAGTTTACATTTAAGATTTGTGTGAAATACTCATCAGTTTTAACAAGGGATATACTTATAAAATTAAAACCTTAAGTTATCCAGAAAATCAGAAAACCAAACTTAATTTAAAATAACTACGGATAAAATGATGCGATATTGTGATAACCGTGACCGAGTAATTGAGTGATCAAAATTTTAAATAAAAAAGCTGGCTAAGTATATTTATAAAAAAACTAAATCTATAAAAATACTGATCAAGTCACAAAATAAAACTAGCGGCTCGATTCGGAAAATGAATTAGATTTCTACTAGACTTCAACAAGTTACGATACGGATAATTTAGAGATATTTGTAAGATAGATATGTCAAATTTGACGTTTCCGCGATTCTGGAGGTCCTCTTGAACGATTTCGACAAGTTATGACTTAGATATCCATGTCACATCTAGTCGATATCTAATGTAGATCTAGTTGATCTCTAAATCGTCTCAAGATCTTGTGATTATCTCGAAATCCGAATAGGCCTGTTAGTATGTGGGCCTCCATTACACAATAAAACAATGTTTCTTATGTTAAAGGTTTATAAAATAAAAATCATACTTCAACACATTGGAAACTCATCAATGTGCACAATGACAGCCAACTATAGTGAAAGTGATATATGTAGATAATATTTTCCCATAAAACATTCAACTGCGATCTAGAAGACAATAGGGGCTCATGCGTTTGCAAACGCAAACAAATGAGATAAAAAAATATTAAGATCAAGGAGTTGACAATTTATACAAAATTGCTTAAGAACTAAATCCATAGGATTCATCGAATGTTTTCAAAAGTGTTTAGCTAATAGGTAATCTAAATAGGATTCCCCTGTGCTGACTAAGTGGCTATAGGTACATGCGTGTTAATATAGTAGACTTAAATTCAGTAAAGAAAAACCCGGAAAAACAAATCATATAACAAAATTACCTTACTCTTGATACAATGTAAATTTTTCCTTAATGAAGTAAAATTATTATAGTTAAATCACTATGTTTGTTTGTTAATAAGCAAGTCGTGCGGAGAAACCTCGGATTCCTCGCAAATAATTTGCGGCGAGGAAATTATTGTTGTAATAATGCTGATGTCATTGTAGCTCTCCAATTCAGAAAGGTTTTGTCTCTAGTCTCAAGTGCCATGACAATTGTATGTGAACAGTGATCAATTATAATGAAAAACTTATTCCTAAAATTAAAGGAAAAATAATCCATCTTATTCGAATGTTTATTTCGGTAGGTAAACATTGCTCGCACGGACAAGGCAAAAATAAAAGTGTGATGTAAAATGTCCCAACAAAAGTCCAGGTTATCCCCAAGCAAAAAGGATTTCACTTTAATTTAATTCCAGGTTTCTAAGTTTTATGCTTTCACGGAACAATTTTAAGTCATCATCAATAATGAACATCGTAAAATATTTAATGTCATTTAAAATAATTCAAGTAAATAGCATTCCCATGATTGTAACATAATTTGAACTTAGTAACAATTTAAACAATTACATAAGTCAATTGGAAAATTAATTGCGGCAACAAAGAATGAACAATTTATATCGAACAGTTTTATCAACATAAAATAAATTAATTAACGTCGAACCAAGAATATAAACTTAAAAGTTTTAATATCATGCCCATAAATTTTTAGTTTGCTCGATCCAACTCTGATGAGATAATAAAATAGAATGCTTTGACTTAATTAAAAGCATTGATTGTTGATATGAATTTTCTTTAAATATTAGCATATACGATAAATTAATCACAAAATAAAAGCATTCGATAAATTAAAAAAAAGCGTTTAATCCTAAACTTTGTTTATCTTTCACAGACGCCGTCCGCTCTTCAAGATGGTGCATATAAAGACAATCGTAAGTACAAATACAAACATAGACGTATAAGCAACATAATATGTTATAAGTACATGTAAGCAGTATACCAAACTATGATGATCCTTCTGATATAATTCCTCTTGAATCTTGAATTTAGCGAGTGATTCGAAAATGGAATCTTTAGCGTTGCGAGGGTTTCAAAGCACGAGGGTTAAACAAACTCTTTTCACCACTCTAACGCGAATACTAACTGTGTAATTTCTGAATTACTAAACAGGTGAACCAAAACATTTCACGTTGATCAAACAAGATACTCATCATTATCTTCCTAGCCTGATTCCGAACCCCGCTAGGCTAGTTAGGGTTTTGCCACGGCTCGTTAAGGTTGCTTGGGGTCTGATCGGCAATGTAATCCCAAGAATTAACGCAGTTTTTACGAAAGTGACAACATCCTTATGGGAAATTAGTTCAGTTTAGGTAGTGTAAGTTTCATTCGATAGAGCGTGACGTGACGTACGCGTTTGCGGTAAGTCTCATTACATTATGTATGGATTTTGAACAGCGCGCCAAACGGGACGTTTTGGAAACTAAATGTGTCTCTTCATCGAAAAGGATTGGTAATTAACCCCTTGACCGCCCAAGATGTCAACTGACGCGCGCGGCTACAGCCCAATATTAGCCTAATGTCAGTGCATTTCGACAAGGTTCACGACGTCGCGCCGCGCACGATAGGTATAGCGTTCAAAACGTTATATATTAAGTTAATATTTCATACGTAAGTACCGAGAAACCGACAGAATCCCATAAAGTCTTCTACCTTGCCATGATACCTAGGCATTTGATGCAACATCTTGTTTGAACCGTTTAGCGGTTCCTCGCTCACGTAACAATGGCGCGTAGACGTCTACATATAGTATTCGCATTCATCTAGTTATAAGATGATTCAGCCGCTCCCAATTCTCTCATTGTCAGAATTCGACACAGCTTGTCACTTTTCACATGCAAAATGGAGGCAGCATTATAGCGTATATGACCCCATTTTTTTTGCAATCTGCAAATACTGAAAAAGGCATTTCAGCAAGAGCGTTTTGCGAGTGTCTTGTGAGCGTGAATTCGGTCTATGTCATTTTCTCTCCCTCTTCTCAAAGAAGATAGAAAAATATAAAGTATTTATAGTATGAGATATATTATGTACACAGTATAAGGTTTACCCACGCCTTATTCAAGATAATTATGCTGAAAACTGGCGGAAAATTATGTTTTTTTCTGCTTTACTAGACATAGACAGACGTCTATGCCCACATGTCAGTGCACTAAAATTATGCCTTTTGAAAACTTAAAGATAATCCACTCCGCTCAACGCTCCGTAAGCCGTAAGCACTGTAGCTTTACCCTAAACTATTACTGTATTGTCATTTGTTTCGTAATATTGTGGTGTTCTACTCGTCAAAGATGTGATAAAATCTAGTGACACCGCGACATAAAGTGATAATGGATATTACATTAGACTGTGTGTTACCATGGTTGTATCATCTGATATTTTGAGATTAGTTTTACTCAATCAAAATTACTGTATACCTAATGACATTGTTGTCAACGACGTGTGAAACTGACATGCTATTTCCATTAAAATTTTCCATATGTGTATAGTCACAGCTTCCCATCACATGATGTTACGTTCACTCAATGCGCGTATACAAAAGTATGTATCATACTTATGTCGTAGACATTAGGTCTAAAATGTATAATAACATTAAGACGCGAGATTCTCGATGGATATGCAAATCGTAACAGCATTCATGTATTTTCTACATTAATTGCGTGAGCGAGATGTGCTTTTAGGCATTGTTTGACATTATTACCTTATACGTATAACTGAGTTTATGCTTTACGTATGCCTTTTTAGGGTTCCGTAGTATTAGTATTATAGTTTCATCATGTCCGTGTGTCATCCGTCCGTCTGTCTGTCCGTTTCTCACAAAAAAAACTTATCTTCTTATCAAAATGATGTAAGTGCTATAGTATTTTTTTAATGTTATTTTTTATAGTATACATAAGTAGATATGGGCTTTCTCATTGTCGGCCAAACGTGAAATCTACAAATTTCTTTGATTCAGTCAGACCAAACTCTGCGTCATTTTACAGCGTTCATTTTAGAACTTATTCTAAAATTAAACTTTAGTTAAGAAGTTTTCCCTGTGGCATAATGTGCTTGTCTCAAACGAAGAAGAAACTAGTTGGAAGTTTGTAAACCCAGTTTAAAGTTTCCGTCTTTTCTCAACGAATCTTTTAAGTTTTACGTGTGCTTTTAACTTAGTTTGCAACGGTTCAGAAATGGTGCAGCACTATTAATTTAAAATCCAAGTATTTTATTAAGTAAGTAATAGACATATACCATATACCTACAGGTATAGGTTTTTCGTAAATTGTCTGTACCTCTAGACAGCGGATTTAATGTCATAGTAAGACCATATGTACCACTTAATCATATACCTAGAGTTTGTGCGGAAAGAGAAGAGTCGTGGATTGTATGGGGCCCAATACATTCCACGACTCTTCTCTTTCCGCACACTAATTCATCACCTCTTCACCTTCTTCAGCTTTAAGGGGCCCACTGATTAATAGTCCTGCGGACGGTATCGACCTGTCAGTTAGAACAAATTTTGACAGTTCAGAACAACTGTCAGGCCGATACCGTCCGGCGGACTGTTACTCAGTGGGCCCCTTAAGGATGACTCACGCTAGACCGGGCCGGAGCTTCCGGCGCTACGTTTTCTATGGAAAGCACCACGTGATCACTGATCAGCCGTCATAGAAAATGACATGTCGGACGCCTCGGCCCGGGCACGGCCTGGTTATCTTATCTTATCTTATCTTATTGTTTTCGGGGGCCCTTGCGGATACACTTCGACCCATAGGGATCTTTTGTGCAGTTACCCCCTAGAAGAGATCCGTCAACTACTCAAGAGCTTTTCCCACCATATCCATGTGTCGGATGATGGAGCTCATGGGTAGCGTTTTAAAGTCCTTTGGTTCCAGGTATCCTGCTCCAAAGTCCTTCATTCTTTGTCTGGCGAGGGCGTGACATTCACACATTAAGTGTCTTACTGTCTCTTCCTCTTCGCCACACATACGACAATCGGTGTTGTCAGAGTGTCCCATCTTGGCCAGAAATCCTTTGACCCCGTAATGGCCAGTAAACACCCCCGTTACGATTTGGAGTTGTCTTTTGCTAAGTCTCCAAAGCTTTTTGCTCCAGCCGGAGTCTATTCCTTGCATAAAGAGCTTTGCATGCTTTAGACCCGTCAGGTTATCCCATTCTTCCTGGTGTTTGGTCTTGGTATGGTCTTTAATAGCCGTTGTGATGGTTCCCTGTGAGAGCCCCACGAATGGTTCCGGACCTATAAGGTTACTTTCAAACGGCCTGGTTTAGCGTAAGTCATCCTTTACGCGGCTAACGCTGGACCTCTAGGCAACCCCGTGATGGCGGTACACGTCGCCATTTCTCGAATATACGCAATCTTAGAGAGACTATGCGTCTTTGACCAACTCTAAGGCCGAGCAGTTATAATTTGATTTGTTCTGAAAGTTGTATAGGTAATTAAGATGGTGAAGGGTTTTCCTTTTCTTTTCTATAGAGTCTCGAATTATTTACTTTTAACATAAAGGAAACTATTAACTATTTCATAAGTCGGCAAACATAAGTACTAGAACACGTTACCCGGCGAAAGTCCACAACAAAGAGCTTACGGCAAAGTTCCGTAAGCTGCTAAGAGCGTCACAAAAGCGTCACAAGCGTTACGTCAACGGGTTGCGTCACAATGATGTTTGAAGATGTTACTCTTACACTTTGTAACTAGGGATAAATGTAATAACAATAGGTTAAGTTCATTTAAAGTACTTCTGCCCGCGACGTCGTCTGCGTGGAATGATGATGATGAATGATAAAAACTATCTTATGTCCTTTCTCGGGCCTGAAACTATCCCCATACCAAATTTATTTATTTATTTAAACTTTATTGCACAAAATATATACAACAATATACAAATGGCGGACGTAATGCCAAATGGCATTCTCTACCAGTCAACCATAGGCCGCCAAACAGAGTAACCTAGAATTGGTGCAGAGAGAGAAATATATTCAGTGAAATTTCATCTAAATTGGTGCAGCAGTTTAAGCGATGAAGAGGTAACTGACAGACAGACAGACTTACTTTCGCATTTAGGGTTGATGTTACTGTCCTCAAGATTACATTAAACTTATAAGTTCGCATTCAATAGAATATAGAGAAAGACATTAAGATATTTGATTGGACCAACCTGAGATTTATTGCAGAAAGTCTAGGTTTTATTTAAGAATGAGCTTCTTTATAAAAGTTGGTAAATTAGTTCATATTTCATCTACAGTCAAATTTAGCTCCTTTGAATACTAGCTGACCTCACAATATTAATTTTTGCATGATGATGCATGCAAATGCATGTTGGGGAAATTGATAAGACATAATACGTACTTACATTCATTTGCATACTTATTATTTAACAGATGTCTCTTGTCAAATAATAAATGTATCATAGCCGCCAGGACAGCGCTGCATCCACCCACCCCCATGTCCCACTTTTCCAAAACCTGCGAAAGGTCAAGGTCCTTCCGCTTACGTCACCGCGCGCGTGCGGAACTAACCGACCGGTCTCGAAGCGCACGCGCAAGCTTTCTTCGCCATTGGCTGCGCCGGCGCCTAGTGATGCGCGGACAATAAAACAAATAGCGTGCGTGTTGTTCGTAAACTCACGTAACATACATGCTTATTGGACAAAACCGAAAAGAATGCTTAGAATACCTTAAGAACTTAAAAAACAACATTTTTTTTTTATATAAGCCTCAAAATTTAATCCTAAAAAATATTTTAAATATATAATTATTTATAAATGGATAATTTTATTGAATTATTAGGAATTGTTTTATAAGCATTAGCTGAACACGCCGGTTAGAAACCGTTATAACGTAACAAAATATTAGAGGTTTTGATAGTGTATAATATATGTCGCAGTCAAAAGTGTGAACTGGTCAAAAGAACTTTTAACCGACAAAAACAGGCAAAACTGCTTTTGACTGAGCATGTTGGTCAAAAGTAGTTTTACCTGAAAATCATTGGTTAATAGTAATTGTGACTGTTACTATCAGCAAAAAGAATAGATAGTATAGAGGGGTCCTGTCATTGTAAATTTTGTAGTCACAGTAAATTTACTGCCATCTATCGACACACGACTAAAACTCAAAATGAAAACGTATAAAGTTATCAAAAAATGTATATATATGGATAAATGATTTTATTATTTTTATATCATTTTGATCCATGTTCATTCAACTAATATCTATGTGTTAAAATTGTTAAATATGAAACGGTGTCGTCACGCCATCTAGCCGAGGATAGGCTAAAGGTGTGTGCGCCATCTATTCGAGAATGACTTTTGCTTCAATTCCGAGGCACGTTTTTTCCTTAGACTTTATTCGTCTTATACGAAGTTAGATATGTCTTTGCTATCAGTCAAAAGTACTCGTACTCGTTAGGGTTATTTTTTTTTTTGCTACCCCCCTCAAAACGAAACTGTTCCCAGAGATAGGTAGGTTAGGGTTATTTTTTTTTTGCTACGCCCTAAAAACGAAACTGCTGCCAGAAATAGGTATGATTTTCAGGTAAAACTACTTTTGACCAACATGCTCAGTCAAAAGCAGTTTTGCCTGTTTTTGTCGGTTAAAAGTTCTTTTGACCAGTTCACACTTTTGACTGCTACATATATAAACTATGTAACTACTAAATGACCGTTGCTAATATGATTTAGAGCTAATGCCTAAAGGTGACAGTCCATTTCCAACGACAGCAGCACTACCATTCATTTTACTATGGAAATTGACAATAACACCGACGCGTTAGTACTAGTAGTGCAGCTGCGGTCAGAAATGGAATGTTACCCTAAGCCTTGTTTTTTTTTTAGATGTCAAACCGATCTGTCATTTTACTACAAAATTGGTATAAAAGCAAGATGATTGGGTAGATTAATTAAATACATCTAAGTAACAGAAGGTATATTTAAAAGATGTCCGTTCTGTCACTATATGTAGAAGTAGAAAGCATATATTCCCAGTGACCGGGTGGCCTATAATTATTACTTATAGAGGTTGTGGCACTTGTGGCCTTAGCCGCGAAAGCTGAATCAGCCGGTTCCAATCCGGTCTCGGGCGCTGGAGGGCTTATTGGTCACCCTTTAGCATAATTAGTCATATGTTTCAGTTTATATGTTACATTTCACAATTGGGTGACACGCCGTGAGAATCTGTCTGAATACTCTAGTGATTAATTCACTTTTTTGGTTTATATCGTTTATCACTTTGTGTTCAGTATTTTATTAATGATATATAGCACATCATCTGCTAGTACGAGTAGACATGTGCCGCACATGTCTCTCTGCCAACAAACTGTCCTGCAGTTTGGCAGAAGAAAAAAAGTTTTAAAGTTGTTTTTTTTATCCTGAATAATGATATTTTTTTTATTAGCCTATAGGAGTGTCCCACTGTTGGGCAAAGGCCTCCCCTCTTTCCCGCCATTTGGTCCTATCCGATGCACACTCCCGCCACTTTTTACAAAATGTGTCAAGGTCGTACCGCCATCTCCGTTTTGGTCTTCCTCTGCCCCGAGATCCGTCCTGTGGGACCCAGTCTGTAGCTAATTTGGTCCAGCGCTCCGGGTGCATTCGGCAGATGTGCCCTGCCCAGTCCCACTTTAGCTTGGCGGCCTTCCTGCCCACATCCACAATGCCGGTTTTGGAACGCAGTTCAGTGTTTCTAACACGGTCGGTTCTACGAACACCCAGAATGCTGCGTTCCATTGCTCTTTGGCAAACCTTGAGTCTAGACTTTTTAGCTTCAGTTTGAGACCATGTTTGGGCGCCGTAGGTGAGGATAGGCAGGATACACATGTCGACAAGTTTGCGCTTTAAAGAGAGTGGAAGGTTGCCCTTCATTAGCGTCTTCAAGGACCAGAAGCTCTTCCAGACGTTTGCGATACGGCGATCGATTTCTTTGAACTGCCTGTTGTCGAAGGATAGTAACTGGCCCAAGTAAATGTACTCGTCGACATACTGCATATCCTGTCCATCTACCACTACACTACGTTATATTTTTTTTATATCTACTTAATTGCCTTAGTTTGGTCGCAAACATAGAAAAAAAACCCGTTTTCCTCTTTTCCTTAGTTCACATTCTTCCTCCTTGATTAATTTACCTTTAAGCATAAACATAAATTCCAAACCTAGCAAACGTAAATAAACAAACCACTCACAATACTCGTTCTAACATAACTCGAATGACACATGTTCGCTGAATGTTACAATGCCAGCTGGCAAATTCTATCACATTTGTTTGTTTGGTAGTCATAGTAACATTCACTTACATTGATATCTTTATTAAGATCTGTATCTTATTATCCAGACCTTAAAATATTGCCACCGTTGCCCTTTAAAAAAATACTGTTTAAATAATTGGGTTCTCAAACAATGCTTCTATAGTATAAATAATGACTACACAAAAATGGGTAGTATTGTATATAATGCACGAAATAAGGCCCGATTCTTAAGCGGGTTTAAATTTTGAGGCCATGTCCGCTAATACTATAGACAAAATATCAAGTTTAATAAACACAAAAAAAAAACATTGATGGGCCTTATTTTATAATTTAGGCCTTACTTTGTAATTTAAAGTAGAGTTAGGCCAAGAAAAATCTATAGCGATTTTGATAGAACACGCAGTGCAAGTATTATTTCAAACGTCGCTTCTATGAAATTATGACATATAAATAACACTTGCACTGCGTGTGCTATCAAAATTGCTGTAGACTTTTCTTGGTCTGACTCTAAAATATTCTTTATTACACCACAAACATAAAAACAAATTTAAAAAAAACCGGCGAAGTGCAAGTCGGACTCGCACACGAAGGGGTACCATTATTTATAAAAACGGTCACCCATCCAAGTACTGACCCCGCCCGACGTTGCTTAACTTCGGTCAAAAATCACGTTTGTTGTATGGGAGGCCCCACTAAAATTTTTATTTTATCCTGTTTTTAGTATTTGTTGTTATAGCGGCAACAGAAATAAATCATCTGTGAAAATTTCAACTGTCTAGCTATCACGGTTCGTGAGATACAGCCTGGTGACAGACGGACGGACGGACAGCGGAATCTTAGTAATAGGGTCCCGTGTTTTACCCTTTGGGTACGGAACCCTAAAACCGATTTACAATGTAGATAAAGGTAGCAACAGGCGGTCTTATCGCTGTTAGTTCTTATTCTTCGTTTGTTTAGCATTAGAGTGAAGGTGACGTGTCTTTTTTAAGCATGCAATCGTATAATTATTTAGCTTTTTTTGTAATAGTTATGTACTTAGTGGTTAATATTAGTATTTACTATTTTTTTTTTCAATAATGCTTAAAAACGAAGTATAGACATGACAACCAAATATTAACGCCATTGTAGGGCAGGATATACAGAACATGAATCATTAGTACTGTCACGCTCCGTGATTATTGAGCCATTTAGGGTTCTAGCTAAATTGGACATTCCATAGAGCACGAGTAAGTATGGAACAACCAATTCAGCTAGGACCCTAAATTGCTCGACAATTACGAAGCGTGCCTGTAGGTACCTAAAAATTTTGTTAACCCATTTTAACCATGCAATAAAATATTTTTGATTTTGATTTCTAATTTGAAATATTAGAATCAAAAAGTTCATAATAGATTGTATATCATAACTACAAAAATGTGTTCCCTACTCTCAACCCAAAACCCCTTGTATCTTAGGATCTAGATATTTTCACACAAGACGGTTTATCGATAACTTCTTACATCACTAGATTATCGACATTAAATGTCGACTATTGCCCATCACTTTTCTGGCTGTGTACGTATTTAGAAACTTGACTCCGCCCCTAAAATTAGTGCGATAGGGACAACTGCAGCTGAGGCGAAAAATCCTGCGTAAAAATGACAAAAATCGAGGTTTCGTAGTCCTCTTTTTCCTCCCCCAAAACTTAACCAATCGTAACCAAATTTGGAAATCTAAATGATTATGAAATTATCTGTGTCGGACCGTTTTGCTTTTTTGGCTAATTGATATCAGTTTTGAATACCACGCCTCTCATTGCGGCATAGTCTATTAGGCCATTTTGGCCGTTTTTGAAGGGCTCTAGCGCCTTAAAAAACAAAAATATCAAAAAAAGCAAAACGGTCCGACACAGATATTGACAATATTAATCTGTGTTGAAAAAATCATTGCTCTAGCTTCAAAAACCACGGAGGAAAACGAGGACTACGTTTGTATGGAGGAATTACCACTCCTGTTGGCTCTTAAAACATTAGAAAGTTTAACAAATTCAGCCGCGACATGTAAATGTGTAGGCAATTTACCCAAATCTTAAGTAGAGCGCTAAACAGACTTACTCTGCGACTCTTAAAACAAAAATGTTTAAAAATGAACAAGCTCTTAAGGTTTTTAGTACGTTTTTCGACCGAGGAAGACCATTCCACGGTTACGTCGGTTCCAAACACCGTAATGTCTGCTAATGGTTATTACTGAACACTTACAGTTTAGCAAGCTAACAGAGTTGACACTTGACACTAACGTCGTTAATCATATTTCGAGTTTCTTAAACGAAGTTCAAGTATACTTAAACGCATTATTAAGGTTAAAATGGCAAAACGTAAAACATAAAATCTCCGCTTCAGTAATAAATGTTCTAAAACATTTTCAGTGTAAGATTATTTGATAATGTTTCTCCCATTTTCTCAATTCAATAATTGTGCTGCTGTAAAATACACGCGCACGCACATCATCTAAGTTTGCTATCTATAATTCTGGATTTGAGTGTACTTTTATCAATACTTTTCTAATTTCCTGCTAACAAGATCGTCGTTCAATACATCAATTACGTTTCTATAAGCACTTCCAAACAGATTATTTCCTTCACTTCACTCACAGTGCCTTCCAATTTCCGGTTTTCTACCTAAAACTCCGGGAAAGTACAGAAAACCCGTGGGATTCTTTGTCTTCTCTATTAATCAACATTTCTACTTTCTTGTACATAATACGAGTAATCATTTACCGCCTTAATGCGTTGTTCCCGAGTTCTTTTGTATATGGGTAATCAGGCTGCTATGAAGATGATTACAATTATTATAGCGGGTAAAAACTCTGGCATTATTAATTGACAGGCAAATGTATAAAGACTCTGTCATCGAAGCTGACATTTACATTTACACAAACGTTGTTAGATGATATACCTACATACCTATAACAGTACAGTATATACATAATTGTGCAAGTCCCCACACTTCTTCAAACCTCTTCAATACTATCGAATTGACCATTTAGCAATCTAACTCCCTAATCAATAACTATCGGCATTATAATAGAATTATTCAGAACTTGACCTATAGTATCAATTACGTACCTAGTCTTTTATTCTATAAGTAGTAAAAGCTACAGAACACCGTCGGTATCCAGGCCACCTCTGGGTCATAGTTCACGTCACTTCATTTGCACTCTGATTACAACTTTTACGTAACCGCAATCCTATCGCAATGTATCACGTGCTTTGCTGCTTTACTTGATCAAACACTTGAGCGTTTGCTTAAAGAATTAGTAATGGACATAGCGCTCGGCACGCCTTCGTCGCGTTGAAAGTGGAACATGCTTTTACTTTCGCCGTGGGAAATGGCGGTCACGCGGTGTTATGTCACTTATTATTCAAATGTTAATACAACTTCTTCAATGGGCTTAGTTGTTCTAGAATTTATTAGACGAGGATGTTGATTCGAAACGTGATACAAAAACGCTGGTGGCCTAGCGGTAAGAGCGTGCGACTTTCAATCCGGAGGTCGCGGGTTCAAACCCCGGCTCGTACCAATGAGATTTTCGGAACATATTATGTACGAAATATCATTTGATATTTACCAGTTGCTTTTCGGTGAAGGAAAACATCGTGAGGAAACCGGACTAATACAAATAAAGCCTAGTTTCCCCTCGGGGTTGGAAGGTCAGATGGCAGTCGCTTTTGTTAAAACTAGTGCCTACGTCAATTTTTTGGATTAGTTGTCAAGCGGACCCCAGGCTCCGGTGAGCCGTGGCAAAATGCCGGGATAACGCGAGAAAGAAGATGTTGATCAGTAAATATTTAGAATCACCCGCTTGGTAAAACTTTTAAGGTGAAAATTTTATGGCCAATTCGATCGTACTCTGATATCGTCGTCGTTTAAAATTCTTTGCCTTTTGTGTTAAACAGTAGACCGTTATTTACTAATATATACCATTATATTTGATATAAATCGTTATCTTGTGAGAGTCTCTCAAATCTCATGTTTGTTCTCTAAGAAAATTTTGTCCATAAGTTTATTTTAACGTATTTCTTCACATTTTTTTAAGTGCCATCCGTCCATCAGTAGGTACAGTCACCTGCAATAAAATGTTACTCTTCGAAGGCCGAAAAAATATGTGACACGCTCTTATGGCTCTACAAATAAGATCGTGTCAGATATTTTTGCGGCCTTCGTTGTGTAACATATTATTGCAGGTGACTGTACCATCTGATAAAAAATAAAGAAAAGCAACGCAATTCTTTAAGTTTTGTCCAAGGCCTGAATGAGGCCCAGACGCACGTAGTTATCATTATCACCAAGGACTTTCTCGACAATGACATTGACCTCAAACTTGCTTCAAGGTTTTTAAATTATGTACCTATAGTTAGTTACACAACGTAATATTTTGACACGAAACTATCATCAAAATTGGCAATTGTGTGTGCCTCAAGTAAATTAAATACAATTTGAAGATAAATTAAGTTTTAACTTTATTGAAGAGTAGGTAAATGGAAAGGAAATATAATAAATTGACTGTACAAGTATTTAAGTAAGTTTGTACATTTCTCGTTGTTCTGTATTGCAGAGATTATAAGTATATAAAATTTAAGCATTTCGAACTAATATTTCGAATTAATTATCAACCTTTAGAGAAAAAAAAAACAAAAAGTTTGTTAACGTGCTCTCTGATTTCAAAAATTTTGTTTTCCATTCAACACGCCACATTGTTTTATGAAATCAAAATACAAAGCCAAAGTAACGAAGATACTTACACAAATGCTGAGATTCATTAAGAGATAATATCAGATGTTGGTCTCTTTGTCGCGAATAAAATCTTTTGGCCTATTATAGTACAAAGACGCGACAAATTCAATTGCGAGAAGCAAACCCTTCACACAATAATATAATAGAAGAGTAGATATGGCTAAAAGTAAGGCTTACGCTTAAATGCGATGAAGTGAAAATGGCGGGAAAATACGGCATTTCGTAATGGAAAGTGTCATGGCGTCGCTCTGAATCCGTTTTCTGTTGACTTCCGAGAGTACATCATTATGAATTGCAATACTTATAATTGCGAAAATACTCATTATCGTTACTCAGGATATTTTAAGAATTAAATATTTTCGTGGCCTACTCGACTTGTAAGAGTGACAGCTCAGTTGTCTACCACAATATCTTATTTTCTTATTAAACGAGATTTGGTACAAAAAATGACCTATGATATGTCTGATGCTAATGTTTTAGGTTAAAACCTTGTATGTAGTTTTCGACATAAAAATTGCCAAATTAGATAGTAGGTACCTAGATGTCGATAACGGCACTATAATCTTATCTTCTTTCACAAGAGTATAAATTGTTCAATTAAGTCGTGTTTCCAAACAGTAATCATAATTATAAGTTGAGTTTGAATAAGCTTACGAAGTTTGTATAATTACACGTTACTAAAATTAAAATGGCATTGTAAATGCGCAGTAAAACTTTAAAGTATTTTCATTATGATAGCATTGTAAGTAGGTACCTTTATTCTCACGTATTTGAAATCATACATATTAAATTAACTTTGAATGCTCCAACATATCTTTATCTTAACAAATCCTTTTTATTTCTGCGTAACCTGGGAACTACAACATTAAATCAATCGCGTAACCACCGCCAAAAATTTCGCCCTAATAAACCTCTAACTTCATTGGCATAAGGATACTTTTCGCATGATAATCAGATGATCGCAATGGTCAAGCCTGAATGAACAATACCGGATGGTTGCGCAGACGCAGACGGTTCCCATGACAACGGTTCCCGTGAGACGCGCATCTAGCTTTTATATAGATAGTCATCTCTTGCGCAATCTGTCAATTTAACTGTTTTATTACATGCATAGATAATGGGCGCCATGAAGATAAAATAAAATAAAATAATAATATGCATGAATACGTAGATAATGACAATTAAACAAGAGCATAGCCAACGGATCTTTTCGGCCCGTTAACGCTATAGAATATAGTTACATATGTGTCGGATCTAAAAGACACCCAGGTAGAGTCACTGAAATTCCTTGCCTAGTGAACGTGTTAAAACTGGTCCGTCACCATCTTCTATCACATAACTTATTATAAGTAGATATAGAGAGTCTTGACTCTCTATATCTACTCATTCATAAACGTCACAAACGTCGATCAAACGTAAAGTTTATCACCTTCAAGACACAAGCCGACCGCAGCATCAAGAAGGAAGAGTTGCATCATACGCGGCGCGGCTTAAAACCAACCGCGTTTTATAACCAGACAACTATTATATACACTAATGTTTATTCTATTAGGCATCCGTAACACACACATTACTTGTTTAGCATAATTAGACATTAAGTATAGCAGATTTAAATACGCTTAGAAGGTTTCGAGTTCGACCACGCTTGTGAACAAGCTTGCTTGTCACTCTGGGAAGTGACAATACGAGTATATGGCCGATATGTCATGTAAAACTTAGCGGGCGACTTACTCGTATCGTGTCGTTCTGGGATAATAGCACTCCAAAAGTCTAATGTTTACATATTTTTCGGCAATAGGTATATCTGAAAAAAAACGGACTTCAAAAAGGATAAAATAAGATATTATCATTATTATCCCATTTATAGGCGCTAGCAACCTATGTTTAATGCCTGTCAACAAATTTATTAATGAAGCACGTACTAAATAACCAACTTAAACTGCGAAATATGTAATTATGGTAACAGTCGTATCAAATATTGCTATCATAAACACTTATGTGGTAATTATTACGTTGTTGAATTCTTAATGATGACTGCATGTCCATTCAGCAAATTGCATGGGAAATTTAACCGCTATAGATAAACACATAGTTTTCACTGATAATAGCAGCTCATTATATATATATCTGATTACCTGCATCATTGATTGAAACAATAATACGAAGATACGCGTAACAAACCGAACAATGCCAACAAATCCACGCAACTCGATATAAATTATCGCACAAACATAACCAGAGAAAGTGTGAGGGTAATCCTTTAAACATAACATTTCACAAACATTTAACTAATAAACATTTTAGACTCTACAAGTAAGCTTTAAGGTTTCAATTACTACTTACAAGTTATTGAAGATAATGCAGTAGTATTATAAAACGTAACAAAGTAATAAATTACTGTCTCACGATAATTAGAAGTTAACATTGTTAGTTTCTGAGCATTATGAGCAACTGAACGAATCAGCCGTGAAATATTCATTTATATTTTCCATGAGTCAAAACGACACAATAGATAAACCTTTTTTTTAAACGATCATATCATATCAATCTTCTTTCGGTGAGAAGTGAGAATATAATTTTTACAATGTAAAAAGACTCTTTAGATGCTTACTCTCTCTTATTTGAGCCAAGTTTAAATACAAGTAAGTATGTATTTTGCGATTGCGTCAAATATTTAAGACGAAACAGGAGCTGAGGTTTAAACATTTTAGGCAAATATACCCGTCTCGCTAACGGAAGCGGCTCCTAAAACTAGTGCGATAAGGACAAGGCGAAAAGTCCTGCGTAAAAAACTCAGAAATTGAGGTTTCGTACTCCTCTGTTTCCTCCTCCAAAACTTAACCAATCGTAACCAAATTTGGAAATCTAAGTAAATGATTATGAAATTATCTGTGTCGGACCGTTTTGATTTTTTGGCTAATTGATATCAGTTTTTAATACCACGGCTCTCATTGCGCCATAGTCAATTAGGCCATTTTGGCCATTTTAGAAGGGCTCTAGCGCCTTAAAAAACAAAAATATCAAAAATCTGTGATAATATTAATCTGTGTTGAAAAAATCATTGCTGTAGCTTCAAAAACCACGGAGGAAAACGAGGAGTACGTTTGTATGGAGGAATGACCCCTCCTGTTGGCTCTTAACCAACTAGAACCGTTTTCCGTATTTCAATCCATAAGGTCATCTTTATCTAAAGTTGTTGTTCCTATTGTCACAATGTTGGTCACGTATCCGCAACATTTTCAAACAACGCAATGGCCCAGACTTGACTCATCTCCCTTTTCAACATTCTACAATTATGTTGACACTGTTTCTCCAATTACTGGCTATTGGCATTCACTGCTAGCATCATTAGAACAAACATTGTAAAACCCAAGCTCCGATCCTTTTGGCATTGGCCCAAATATTTATACAACCTGTCATTCGGCCATTTTATTTAAAGTTAAGCTTAGAATAATTTTAAAAGTGCAAAAATTACTGTCCTGGTTGAGACTTGAACTCACGGCCTCTGGATCTGGAGTTCAAGTCTAACCCAGGACAGTAATTTTTCCACTTTTAAATTTATTCTAAGCTTAATAGCATCGTTCGCAGACGTTTCTGCTTGTTAAAAATTAAAATTATTTAAGGTTGTACTTCATTTTTGTTCAGATTTGAGAATTATTATGTTAAGTATTTCAATTTAAAAACACGAGCTCTTTCGATCCTTCGAGCGAAAAGAGTCCCAATTTTTTATTCCTTTCTGTACCCTTTTCTAATATATTTTTTATTGTGATAACAGAATGGAAAGAAGGAAAAATGTATGGATATTTGGGGACCCTGCTCTCCTATCACGATCGAAAGAGCTCGTGATTCTGTGTAGAATTAGAACATACAAATTCCCAAAAGTGTCATGTATGTACAGCTTTAGATAAAATGGCCCACTATTACCTCTAAGTCTGTTGGTAAATTCCTTTTACGAAACCTTACTTTTGTCCCGATATGGAAAGAGCTCTGGGAATCCGCATTTAAATAAATTTGCATGTTTTAATGGTCGTCATTGTTTCGCTCGCTACGCAACTCGCCTCTTTATCTGTGCGTTTTTGTGGAATCATTAAGTGCTTGGGCAAGAGCAGAGTACAAGACTAGACAAACATTGAAACAAAAGGGACGATTAGGTGCGTGAGGTGTTAAAGTATTTACCGCTGTTAAGACCTAGACAGTTTGCGAAAGTTGCAAAACTTTACCTCTAAGTAGAAACTAATAGTAGGTAAAAAACTAGAGTGGTTTATTTGAATGTAAATAAATGTCGGCATTTCTGTCTTAAATTAAGTTGGTAAGCAAGCAGCGTCACGTTCACCCAAACTAAAACGTTAAACGTTTTTGGTAAGTTAAGTGCACTTATTACTACTAAGGCCGTTTGCGATAAAATCTGCCATGAATCCCTTTGTCCTCACAAATCTGTTCCACGATGCCTCCAAAATCAGCCCAAGGTCACCCAAGGTCGTACTCATTACCCGTACCCACGCAATGACGAAAGTCTTCTGTTAGGTTTGTTTAACAAGTCACCAAGACTATCAAGATGACTCAGTGACCTTAGAATCTAGGTTTTAATAATGACACCTAAATGCCATTAGCCCTGTTGTGGTCAAGTTGAATTCAGGTGTTTATTTAGGTTAGCTAAGTGCTTATTATAATAAAACAACAGTAAAAGTTACAAAGTTAGTTGAAATTACAGCGCCTTGAAGTTTTATATCGAGTTGAATGTTGAAAGGTTTGAATTTTAGCCGCAAAGCCCACAGATATTCTGATATAGAAATTTATTTATTAAAACAAAAATATTAAAGATTATCATAGAGCGATACACGATGGTATATAGGTATACCTATGGTCTTTTCTTAGCTGTTTGTTACTATTATTTGTTTCTTTTGTTAGTATGCCAGTAAGTTTTCCCGTTATTTCCATTAGTCACATTGGCGTTTGTTATCAATATAAACCATAATACTTGCTACTTCCTGACATACTCGTCTACTAACTACTACTACCTCCCAGTAACCTACCAGCGTAGTGGAAGCCAATTACACCAGCGTACGTGCTGCATGCTGCGTGGCTTGCGCAAGAGCATGAATATTGCCGCCGCGCAGGAGTAATGGCAGATGGGCGATAAAAGCTAGGTCGTGCGTACTTTACGATGGCAATGGATACTTTCATTGAAATATCTTTATCATGTATGTAGACCATGGAGGTTCTTGTACATGCTTCAACAACAAATTTTGAGAGCTTAAATATACCTACCCACATCCCATTATTCGCTTTAGCTGAAACTTCACATACCTACCTAATACTCGCGTAAGTTCGGTGAAAAATCAATACTTATTAATTATGGTACCATCGAGCTGACCTGGATGAACACAGGAGGTGTCCATAGGAACTCTGGGGTAAACCAATGCAATCTAATCTTGTTTGGGTTTGAAAATTAATTCTTTGACAAAAAATCCTAGTTTAGTTCCAACTCTTTGGCTAACCATCAGGCAGTTTTATATAATCGTTTTAAATTCTCAAAGCCTGCGATTTAAAAAATATGTTAATACAAACTTTCCATATGCAAGATCGACGTAAAAACCAAAATAGTGTTTTGGCACTGGCGTTAGCACGCGACGCACGCGCCAATTTCACTTTGTTTACTTTATTATCTACTGACTGTTTTGTAAACCGCATGCGCACTGTTGGGGGTCACTTTCGCGGAAGACACTTGATAGTTATCTTAAATTTATAGCTATTATTGAAAAACATGCTAAAGCTTCCAAAAAAAGACGCAAAAATGCATTCCACATTGCAAAATCACCAAACAATAGGTACATTGTCTTCCAATTTCCTGTCCATCGAGTACCTAGACGATCTGCCTCCGCTAGAACCGAACGGTATTCAGAATATATAGAACCTGTTATATTTTAGATATTTTAATTTGCACGCTACTGTGCTGCAGGTTGTGTCATAAGGTATTTCGAGGGTGGCATTTATTGGTGCTCGCGAGATGCACTGAGAGTCAAATTGTGAAAGGAGGATGGGCAGATTTGTATGGACACTGGCCTATGAACCAATAAGAATAAGCGACATACCATTGGAAAGGTTTTTTTATATACTCCATTTATTGTATGGCGAGACTTGTCAAATCTCTGTTTAAAAAATAAATTATGACACAAAAAAACATAAGAAAAACGAATAAAAAACTAAAATATCGTGACACCAAATCATCCACAATAAAAAAACCTTAATGATCTGGGACACAGGAACTTAGTATCGAAAAAAAACTATACAGTCACGTTTAAACTCACACTACTTTTTGCGGTGATAACTTTTTTCACACAAAGATTTGGGACTATCTGCCATAGTAAAAGCTGTAAAAGTATTAGAACTTTGCCTACCCTCCTTTAACACATTCGGCGCGGCAGCGCAAAACCCAAACTTACTGCCAGTGCTATACGAGTCATATACTTCCCGTATTGAGAAAGCCAGATTTCCTACATTTTCCCGTACCATGTCCTAATCGTCTTAATATTTATTATCGTCATCGTGTCTGTACGTAATCAAAATAAATATTATTCATCCTCATATAATTATAAAGAGGGGTCAGACTTTTAGAGTAGGTAATTTTCAATATAGATGTCATATTCTTGAATTGTCGCATTAATAAAATGTCGTATCGACTCGGAAACGTGAACAATGCGCAGCACTATGACCCATCTGAGCGCTGCGTACCCGCCTTTCTGTGCGGTACGGGGTGATGGAGTACGGAAAAATAATACCCGTGCCGCGCCAGAGAAAAAAAATACCTTTCAGTGCGTTACGTAAAAATACTTCCCGTACATTTTTTTCTTTTGAAATTGAATATACTTGAAATAAGAATATCGGGAGTATAGTCATTTTTCTCTTACTCACACGGGAACATAGAAAAACCACCGCCGCACCGGGGGTAAGACAAGCGCAGATAGCTGCCGCACCGGCGGAAAGTCAAATACCTACGGCCAAATGCTTCCCGTAACGCAGCGAATCTGTTAATAACCGTTTCTGGTCTCAACGCACGACGTGGTAGCCGAATATTTATGGGTTACTTTTTATTTGGTTCTCTATATATCTAACGACCATTTGTTTCCAGGTGTTCGCGGCGCTGCTGGTGGCCGTGGCAGCCAAGCCCCGCCGGATCCACTACAAGCGGGAAGGTAACGTCGGTTTGCAATACTAAGGGCCTGCGCGAGAGTCGACGTTCACATATAGCTAAGAATGTAGTCTGCTCCCCAACCTGGGGGCCTAGCCAAGATGACAATCGTTGTTAGAAATCGAAACTTGAATAATGTACAGAGACCGAGACTTTCCGTAACATCTAGATATTTTTTTTTCTTTTTGTTTGGCGTTTGTCGATGTACGATTGTCACCTTGACTGCCCCCCCCCCCCCTGGAGCCTGATTCCGATTTTATTTCTTGTTATGAAACGATTATGGATATGATCTGTCAGCTGTCAACAGTGACATTTCTTGTTATGAAACGATTATGGATATGATCTGTCGGCTGTCAACAGTGACATTTCTTGTTATGAAACGATTATGGATATGATCTCTCAGCTGTCAACAGTGACATTTCTTGTTATGAAACGATTATGGATATGATCTGTCACCTGTCAACAGTGACATTTCGGAATAATAAACTAAAATCTGAATCGGGCCTTTTTGCTCTCTCAACACAAAATACAACTCACGACACATTGTAAAAAAAAATTGACAAGTTCTAACAACATATTTGACCATAGACATTCTTTCTACTGATTATTAAACTTTATGATAGAGTCTGTGCGGAAAGAGAAGAGTCGCGGAATGTATGGGGCCCAAGGCCCAATACATTCTACGACTCTTTTCTTTCCGCACAGACTCTAGCAGTTTACTTTCCGCTATTAAATATGAATAGGTAGAATCAACCATTGGGCGAGTGAATTTACGTAATTTCTCTTACTCAATTTCTGTAATCTCTCAAGTGCGTACTCAAGGATAAGTGTAAATACTTAAGAAAGCGCCTCTGTTCTGTGTTTGCAATATTACCTCAAAGATGAACAAATTATTTGCTAAACCAGAAAACAAACTTAGTTTGTGTGCAAGCGCTGTTAATATGAGGAGCATTTCATGTTTGAGTGTTAGCTTTAAGATTTGTCAATCTTGATATGCCGAGTGGGATACCTACTCGTAGTTCTACGACTTTACAATAATAATTTGAATATACCTATGTATTGCAGCTTTAGTTCGAGCTTAGCCATTGGTCACTATTATATTTTAGTCCCCACACCATCGACATAGAAATACTTTCTTAACTAGTTACTACTAAAGCTTAACTCAAATTACATTAAAAAGCATAGCATTTCCGCGATTTAAGACGAAAGTGGAGGATCCGCGCGAAATCGGCTTGTCATACAAAAGTAGTCCTCATTTTCCTTTCTGGATATTAACATTATTGATAATATTTTGACACAATTTGTTAAAATGTCCTGAGTTTCGTAACCAATATGGTGAATTCTCATACGAAAGAAAAGAAAAATTTTCAACGTTTACGTTGAATAAAGAAGGCCGCAATCTTTGTCATTGCCTGAGGGCCTACCGCGAAAACCGAACTTCGCAATGTGCGGGCATCTTTCTCTGTCACTCTAATTATCCTAAAAGAGAAAGATGCCCGCAATCCGCAAACATCGATGTTTGCGGTAGGCCCTCTGCTCTAAAAATATAATAACCCACATTACAGTATCATATAACCCTTTAACGAGCCCTAACATTATTTATTTTGATGATGGGACATAAAATAACATACATGAGTTTATAAAATGTGTATTCTTCTAATGGCAGTTCAAAAATGTACCTTTTTGTAAATGCTTAAAGATGGTTTTAGAACTCATGTATCAGCTAAACGAGAACTAACCAATTACTTATATACATCAATAAATTACAGAAAATGAATGCTCGTCACAAACGATTAAGTAACTACCTACTTAAATTGGGTTATAAAAACCTTTATCTACACACATATCATAAACTCTCTATGATGCCTTCAAAATCCGTAAATAATGGCCCACATTACGATAAACTGTTTTGTTACAGCAAATTTCTTATCTGTGAAAATGTGGTAATAGCTTCATTACTATATCAAAATCGATTTGGTAATGATATTCAAATTTCGAACATCTCTGAAAAAAAAAGCAATTTGATTTGACCCCTATTCTAATATCAGTCGAGATGACGTTTTATTCGAAATCAAATGTCAATTGCATACAATATTGACAAATCTCACTTGTAAGTTGGTATCGGACGATATGGTAATCGACCCCGACTCTAGTTTGTCTCTGAATTAAAAAAAAAAACTACGGATGCGTGACATGCGTGAAAAAAGTTTTCATTTGCCGCCATTTGACGTACAGTTTATCTTTTAATTAGTTTGTAGTAAAAAATAATTTATTTTGTTGTTTTTAAAGTAACTATAACAAAAGTTTCGTGTAAAATGTGCGATAAAGATATTTCGGAGACGCCATCTCATATCCGCAAGTTCCGCCAGAGAGGAAAGTGCCCCAATGTCGGTTGTAATATGAGGTTAGTGAATATATCATAGAAAGTTTATAATATGTGTGTAGATAAAGCAGTGTATGTAACTGTACATAATGAGGCATTAAAACACTCGTGTGATACTATTATGAAACTCATTTCATTCGTTTCATAAACCCACACTCGTATTTTAATGCCTTTCATTATGTAGCAGTCACATAAACTACTATTGTACTTTGTAAAATGTACCTGTAAAGTTTCCAGTGAAATAATTACTTTATTATGGCCGTTCTTCAGTCAATTTATTCCTTCAACTCGTAAAGGTTATAACTAGAAGGTACTATTTCACTTAAATACGTGAGAAATAATGTGCAATTGTGCATGGACTACCGACTCGAAACGCAGGCTCTACCACTAAATCTAAGTTAATATAAACAATTTACAATATTTGAAATAAAGCCCCTATCCCTCTCCATATAGCGCCGCTGAGCCCATCCTACCTGCCACCATCGGGCGGCCGACCTTCGAGTGGCTACGGAGCCCCAGCGCCTTCGTCCAGTTATGGGGCCCCCGCACCCTCGTCCAGCTATGGCGCCCCTGCGCCGTCGTCCAGCTACGGAGCCCCGGCACCAAGACCCTCAAGCACCTATGGAGCCCCAGCACCTAGACCATCGTCTAGCTATGGCGCCCCTGCCCCAAGGCCGTCTAGCAGCTATGGTGCCCCAGCACCTAGACCGTCGTCCAGTTATGGTGCCCCCGCGCCAAGCAGGCCCTCGAGCAGTTACGGCGCCCCGCCTCCGTCTTCCAGCTACGGCGCTCCCGCCCCAAAGCCCTCTAGCAGCTACGGAGCACCGGCCCCATCTTCCAGCTACGGCGCTCCCGCCCCAAAACCTTCTAGCAGCTATGGAGCACCCGCACCATCTTCCAGCTATGGTGCTCCCGCCCCGCGCCCATCTTCAAGCTACGGTGCGCCCGCGCGTCCTCCAGCGACCAGCTATGGCGTGCCCACCGGTCCTTCCACGACCTACGGCGCTCCAGCTCCTAGACCTTCCAGCAGCTATGGAGCTCCCGCACCTAAACCTTCCAGCAGCTATGGCGCTCCTGCCCCTTCAAGCTCCTATGGAGCCCCATCTCCTCCCTCAAGCACTTACGGTGTTCCGGCCCAGCCCGCCCCAGTCCCGTCTAGCTCTTACGGCGCGCCTTCGACCTCTTACGGCGCTCCTGCCCCGTCATCCACGTACGGCGCTCCCGGTGGCAGCAGCGGCAGCTTCGGTGGAAGCAGCAGCTTCGGTAGCAGCAGCGGAAGCTTCGGCGGACATGGAAGCAGTGGTGGAAGCGGTTTTGGCGGCAGCGGCTTCGGAAGTGGTAGCGGTTTTGGAAGCAGCGGACCTTCCTCAAGCTATGGCGCGCCTTCAGCACCTTCGTCCAGCTACGGTGCTCCAGCTCAGACCCCATCTAGCAGCTATGGAGCTCCTAGCTCTGGCGGATTCTCTGGTGGACATTCCAGCGGTGGTTTCTCCTCCAGCGGCTCAAGCGGCTTCTCATCTAGCGGCAGCGGTTACTCCTCAGGAGGTTCTGGTGGATTCGGTGGTTCTTCTGGAGGCCACGGCTCAGGAGGCTACAGCTCAGGAGGCTCCGGTGGATTCGGTGGTGGATCCGGTGGTTACTCATCAGGCCCCGCCAGCGTACCTGATACCATCCAACAAAGCTACGACTCTAATGGCGGCTACTCTTATTAGGCGGCGTGAATGCGCGCCAATCAGTGCTGTGTGTGATGCTAGGCGGTCAAGTGTTACCTGATACTTAAAGTAGCGGCAAAATTGAAATAACTTGTAAATATTAGTACGAGTCCAGTCAGCAGGTGTAAACGGGTGAGGTATTCAAAATGCTCTTATTTTCTTAGGAAAAAATGTGCTCAGATCATTTTGAACACTTCCTCCTTTTAGCGTAAGTATTCTGCAAGTATGGTTTTTGCCTGCGAACTAGGTCAAGATTGCCGATTGCTTTAGAAAAAAGTCTTATGATATTAGACATTAAATAATAATTATCAACTTGAATATATACCTATCTAACCGAATTTAAACTGTCGTGAGACATACTTACACATTAAACTAATTTTACGGTTTAAACTCACGTGTTTATAATCACTCTCGAGATATTTTGGAGAGCCTAGGTCTCCTTTCTTAAGCACTAACAGTGCGAGCAGCGTTCACCACGGCCGTGGTTCGGATACCCTGGCGCCTGTTAGTGCTTAAGAAAGAAGACCTAGGCTCTCCGACTAAAAACACCTGAGTTTAAACCATAAAATTAGTTTAATGAAAATATAATTTACTTAACTCTACCATTGATAGGTAATAGAAGTATTAAACAGGTATTTAAAAAATAATAGCAAAAATAAATAGCAGAATGACCAAAATGTTTTTCAACGTTTTATTAATTTTGTAAAATGAGGGCATTTGTATAATTCTTCGGAGAATTGTGTATATGTCGTTGTTTTTTTATCATACAATATGACAAGTACCTGCAATGTAAGTTTAATATCTTAACCTAAAGTCCGACATCAGAGATCTTCCACTCGATTGAAATAGTGTATTTAATAAACTTTATTTTGGTCAAGATTTCGAACTTTAGGTTCAGGCCCTTCCAACGCCTTACCGTGGCCGTGTCGTGTCCTGTCGTGTCGTGTCGGTCTCGTCTCGTTATACTCACTGTGTATGTATCGTAGCAACGAAAAGTATTAATTATTTAATTTTAATAAGCAATTGTACAAAATTTAGTTTAAGTACAAAATATTTTGTAAAAATAAAGTTTTGTAAATAATTGATTATTTTTTCACTTAACGGGAGAGGCCTTTGCCCAGCAGTGGGACACCGGAATAGGCTAGGAAAAAAAAAGTCAGTATGGCAAACCCTGACCACCACTAATCGACATTTAATAGAGCATATAAGCAAGGTTAAAAGACATACTAAAAGTAGGCAATGTACAGTCAGCTTCAAATAGATAGTGACGGCCAAATAAATATACATAACACACCTTGGTTTTTCTAGAAATGAAGATGTGTACAGTTACCTGCAATGATATGATACACAACGAAGACCGTATTTAATAAATAAGACCGAAACGTCCAATTTGTAGAGAAATAATAGCGTGTCACATATTTTTGCGGCCTTCGTTGTTTAACATATTTTTGCAGGTGACTGGACCAATAGGTATAATATATAGCTAGTTTGGCCGTCACTATTTATTCTAGTGGAAGCAGTTATGAAGTTAACCCAAAAAAAATATTAAGCTATGAGCTTCATCACATATAATCTTTGAGTAATTCTTAGCGTTTCTAGCCTGGGAGGCAATAAGAAGCGTGCGTCTAGTCGGGGAGGGCGGGGTACAAAGATGGCCGCCACCCCTCATCTTTAAATAAGTTATTGGGAAAAATTTCATTTTTGGTACAAGCTTTTATCGCTGACTGTACTTTCTTTCCACAGGCAATTAATACTCATCGAGACAATTCTAAAAACCCCAAACACAATTAGGTTTCGTTGTTTTATCACAGAGTTCCTATGGTCACCTCTGGTCTCCATCATCAGATCAGCTCGATGACACCATAATATTGCATTGTCACCCGACTTACGTATGTATGCAAAATTTCAGCTCAATTGGAAACCGGGTAGTGGATTAATTTAACTTGCAAGATTTCATTACAGACAACGGTCAGGTGAAACTAAATAAAAGCTTGTAAAAAAATCTATTCTGGTCCTGGTGGCTACTAAGGCAAGTTTGGTATCATTTTCGTATAAACCGAAGACGTAGAATTCATTGCTGATATTTGTTTTTTTCAGTTTCATAGTAATTTTACAAGAAAAACGTAAAAAGGTGAAAATTTTGCTTGGAGATTTTTGCTTTGGGAGCTAATAACTTTTGTATAGTGACCAAAAATATCATACAAAAAATACTATAATAAAGCGCAATTCATGCAGATTCTAAAATCATACAGGTTTAATAATATCCTACTGCAAAAAGATGGTGAAAAAATTATTAAATGACCGCAGCGCGGGTAGTTGAGACTCTCGCTAGGCGGCGTTTATCTTACAAAATGGTCGAGTACGAGGTATGAGTATCTGCTTAATGCTTACTTTGTTAAATTTTATGATGCCAAATAAAATACTTTCTGTATATTTAATGTCCACAGTTTCCGGTACATATATGTACATAATTCTGTGCACTTTAATTTTCTTTTTATGCAGTTGCAACGATTTTTGCAACCTGTTTTGCACCTGCAACGAGTGAGTTCCAGGCACACACTTACGACATCGGGTAAATCTGACAAAAAATTTAAGCACTTAACATCGTCCACATTCATAACTAACAATAAGTAAATCTTCGAATCGAGTTGTACGGGCTCGTCGCTCGCCTTTGGTTCACATTGGGTATGATCTATAGGAGATGTTGTAATAATAAGTAGACAAACTCTCGACATACTATGTTTATTGCGCCTATCGGCGATCCACAACGGTACACATTTCACAGTTTCAATATTCAACAAGAACTAGGAATAAGTCAATAGTATATCTACAATCTAACAGTGGACCGGTCGCTTCCTAACCTAAACGCGCCAACATAATTTACATTCATAAGTATATATTTTTCAATAACTTCAATTTCTTGATATGTTGAGGTCAGTCATATAATTATTTATAAATAGAGAACGATATAAATATTTATTTTTGTTACACATTTTTTTTTCGCATAATACTTGATAAGGAATAAAATATAAAGTAGGTATCATAAATATAATAAAAACAATACTGCTTTGTAAAAAATAACACAAGCTTTTTAGGCTACTACGTCGGTCAATTCAACCACTGAAAATGGATGAATAAAAAATATCGATTTATAAGATTTGATTACAAAGTTTGAATTCGTTAGATTTAACTTCAATTATTTAATATCGACAAACACAACAGAGTTCTTAGAGTTAGATCAAGAAAAGTCTGCAGCGATTTTGATAGCTTAGTTACGCAGTGCAAGTGTTGTTAATTACGTCATAATTTCATAGATTGACGTTTAAAATAACACTTGGACTCCGTGTGCTATCAAAATCGCTGCAGACTTTTCTTGGTCTATCTCTACTGACAAGTCAAGTCAGCTTCTTTTTTTCTAGCTGTCATAAATTATAATGATAGCCATTATGTTGATTTAATACGAGGATGTGACAACACTGACCTGTAATGCCTTACTTTTTCATTTCAAAAATAACTGAGGTTTATCCAATTATTTTCTAGATCACTGCAAGCGATTTTTGACCACAAAACCAAAAGTGTCATCACCTTAAAAAAACATTAAGCATTAAAGCATTTAGTAACTGGAGACGTCATCGCTGTCATTTTCTGTAGGAAAGAGTCTGCCGATTTTTGCGGGGGAGGGGAAGTCAACTGTATTGCTATTTCTACATGAGTCGTAAGTAACGTACAAATACGAGTAGCCATGTCAGCCATACAAAAGTTTGCACAATTGTGCAAGTTTTTCGGCAGAGGGGTAAGCTCTTAAAGGCGACTCCAGTTATTAAATGCTCTAAGGTCATCACCGTCAAAGGCTAATGCTACATAAATGTAGTTATGGTTAAGTCAGGTTGAATAACCATTCAACGAAAATTTAACCTTTCAAGGACTTGATGCTGAGTATATTTGAAAGTATTTATTGATTCTTAGGATATTTTTAATTAAAATTGTATATATCCTAAATCGAAAGACTAAGAAATGGCCAGGTTTAAAACACTCGGTAGGATATAGCCGGAGTTATGTCTTCAAATATTCTTGACAATTATATAAGTCATCACTAATAAGGATACAATTTCAAAACATTTAAATTATAAGGTAAATAAGTATGTTTCAAATATATGTAAATATTTTTTTGTATATTCTAGCTTAAAAATAAATATTTGACTTAAATTATAATCATATTTTTTAAACAGGATATAATTTGAAATAAAATATCTTAATAAGCATTTTATATCTGATATGTATGGTATACATTTGAACAAATTCGACTATTCTAGTTAGAAAGCGCGGCCGAAGAACAACAACGAACCTATAGCTACTTACAATTACTGATATGTATCCTCTATACTAAAGTTAAGATATGTTCAATAAGTTAACATTAAGTCACATTTATTTGATATGTTTCGTGTCCAAGTCTTAGCAAACTCTATTCTTTATACCTACATATAGGCAGGTGACTTGTATATCACATTAAAAATATACTTTGATATATTGCAACGCAGATCCTAAACTTCCATATACTATGATATAGCTTTACAGCGTCATATAATTTAGTAATAACAATTTAAAACAGATATATAGGATAGACTTTAGTGAAAAGCGTGAACGAGTAGTTATATTAATTTGGACATTTGGTCGGGTGGGGAGGGGACCAAGCCTATAGTATATTGAACACCAATACACACAGAGTTAAAACGTATCCTACATGTAAGTCCTGTGTTCAGTCACATGTACTGATGTGCCGAAGAGAAGTTTACAAAATTGTGAAATTTACAAAATAATTTTCGAAATTTCGATTTTTTGGAAACTTTCCGCAACAAGCACATCAGTAGCCACATGGCCCTAGTGCGCAGCTATATACCGTGCACACATACAATTATATATAAATGTGCAGACTTGAAACAAATATATCTGCACATATTTAAGTTAGGCTTAAAGCCTATGTACTATATACCTTTCAATAAAATTCAATATTCCTAAGTTTCGTTTAATTTACATTATGTATCTGAGCTAAATAAATATTTGGAAAATTCTGCAGCTTTGCTTCGATAAATGCTTTTAATATATATTCATAAAAACTAACACTAATTTCGTGAGAAGCAATCGAGATCTAATACAAACGAATATTTACAAATAAATTTTCTACTAAGCTAAACATTATAAAACAACAACATCTATATTGCGTCAATTTGTAATAAAAATAATATTGCATTGTTTATTTATACAGCGTTTTGTTGATAATTATCTATGTGGGTATTTGAAATTGATACAATTTCATGAATACTGTTTGAATCAATTCATCGCCCACACGCTTCACACTACTCGCGCTACAACACTGCGGGTCATTATACTGTATCGCAATTTAAGTTGAGTCTACTACAATTAGACACTCTTGTTTGTGTATGATAAGGAGATCCTGATCGTAATTTTTGTCATTTATTTTTCGAGAAATATTATTTTCTACTTTACTACAGCACAGCCGAGGTTTTAACGCACTGTTTTTGACCGCCACACACATTATGAAATGTTAAAAATTCTTATTCGACTTCAACCGATCTCGCACAATATTTTAATAATTATGACTGTATATTTTAATGGCATTACAGTGAAATAAACAGAACTAGCACCAAAATATACTGGCACTTCCAGAAAAATGAGGCAACAATTTTTTTTAAACCAATGGCCAAATGATAATGACTCTAAACGTGAGCACACGTTACACACGTTACACGCGTTAATACAATACGAGTCGCGCGTGAAACACTAACTCTGCCGACGTCGGACAAAAATTCAAAACTCCGAAAGATTGAGCAAAATCACGTTTTGACCAGATACCTTATAAACTTTATTTCAAAAAGTGAAACTATTTGAAAAGTGCTCTTTCTCTGAACGCAAGCCTGTGTGAGTAGCCCCAACTTACAGTGCGATACCGTATAGCTACCCGCCACTATTCGCTCTATAAGCACGCAACACATATGTGCTCCCATCTCTACATTAATTGACTTAAATAAGGAATCTTCTTTAATATAAATAATGTATACAATATATCTCTAACAATTAAAGTTCATTCTGATATGTATGAGTTGCATTACACGCGATTTCGCGCTACTAGCTTTAAGTATAAGTACATATAAACATACTCTATATACTGCGATCATATTACCATGGGAGGCCTGGTCTATATGCTGTCCCTAGGCTGATATATCTTCGGCTATTACTCTTTGTCCAAAATAAATCCTAAAGCATAGAACTATGCTATATTCTCTGTATCAAAAAAATTTCTGTTTAAAATTTTCAGGCCATGATTTTCCCGAAAAATTTCAGCCTAGGGTTGGACCAGGCCGATCTACATCGTCCAAGTGCTGGCACTTACAACTATGTGAAAAACGTCGTTGGTTACAAAAGAATCGGAAGAAGACACGTCCTTGATTTGAGCATCATTCCAGTCAATATAGGGTGCTTTACGACACTCTGCAACTTTGCACTCAGAAATACAATTTTAGCCCCGTTACTCATAAAACTTAGCACACCTCTGTTTTAAATGACAATCATTCCTTTGTAATAAGGCGAAAAATGTAAACATATCATTGACGTCGAGTGTAGTTTCACCCAAAATCCAATTATATTGATTTCAACCATATGGTCTTGTGTCTACAAGGCCACTTTTACACCCTATAAAATCAATATATCAAATTAACAACCTCCATTCAACGACCAACAACTAACCAATCAGTAATTTACATCTAAATGCAGTTGCAGAGTAACATATGGCCTGCCCATCCGTGCTTCTTTAATAGAAGTATGCATCGTCTCAGAAAGCTGTCTGTTTGCCAAGCGGCTGAACGGGAGGAGGGGCAGAGCTCGAACCAAACAGGGGGGTGGGTCCGTCGTTGGGGTCATCTAAGTCATCATCAGGTTCCAAGGCGGGGTTGATGCGTCCAGCACGTTCGTCTGGCCCGACCAGTGTGGACGCGGCTCCGTACAGCCGGCCCGGCACGCCGCCCAGCACGGACATCTGCTCGCCGGCCTCTGACGGCTCGTCCACACGGCCCATGTCCTCGGGGATGTTGACTACGCAGTTGAAGTAGTCGGATTCGGGGCTGAGGTAGCCGGAGTTGAAGAGGTACCTGCAGGAGAGAGTTGAGGTTGAAAAATGGGGGTGGAAGTTGTGCCTTCCACCAATAGTTGAATTTTTTTGCAGTAGTATCATACCAGGACGTACCTACGTCCATCCACGCAACGCGTCGTATACGTTCCGTTTTGGTCATACATATTTTGGCAGGTGGTGTGACCAGTCCTTAACTTCCCCTTTGTATACAAATAATACTCATTTAATAGGGGTAATTTTGCATTCCGCCATCAAACATCAATGTCTAATCTAACCGTCTATAATCTTAGGACCTATTTAGTTGTCATCTCGAATATCAGCGACGGATAATGGTTCAATCTGCCGGTCGTGATGCGCCGCTTACGTCATTGCGTCACGCGACGCACGTCACGACAATGTCGTCACGACACTATGGATTGGTTGCACCAAACCGTCTGTCACTGTTAAAGCGTTCAATAAATTTTATACGAGAGTTGAAGTCGAGCACACAATAATAAAATCGTGTAATTAACAGCGAGATTTTGAAAGTATTCTTTCTTCGTACCGATAGCAAGTTGAACCGCCAACTGCAAGAAGGACCAAAAAGTCTATTCAAGATTTTTTTTTTTTTTAGCGTAATATCGTGCGTTTAAGTCACATTCACTCAATAATTCATTCAAAACTGTTTTGCTATTACCTACTCTGAGTAGCTATGTGTGACGTGTGTAGTCATTCACCTCAACTCTCCTGGCTGCTCAACTTTCTCTGCAGCATAGACTCTGCTGAGTGGTGTTGTCCACAGTCCATCAATTGTGGTTGATGCAACTGACCCTATGGGGTCTCCCCACATCTATCGACGCGGAATTGGCAAAAGCTGATAGAAAACCGCTTTATACCCACGCAATAAAAGCTAAAAACGCGTCGTTCGGCTCGAATCGGCTGCGGACGTCACAACGTTTTTTTTTTCGAAAATAGGTATTCGTCAACAAACTGTCATGCAGTTTGGCGAAAAAATATGTCTAATGAAAACTACTGTACTGTGTATTTTTAATCAAGTAAAAATAATCCTTCAAGTGGAGCAAAGTAGTACCGTTTTACGGTACTCGCCTGGCGCATTGCATCGCATCGAATACGTTCTGAAAGATTCGTGTGATACCTACACAAACTTGATAAGAGACTAGTATACCTACTGTACGTTAGTGTCCTATTTTTATACTTACAGAATATCAAAACTCGTTGGTCCAATAATTTGAAAGAAATATGCGAGAGGCATTAATAATCAAAAGGCGTAGGCAGAACCCCCTCGGAATATACCCAAATAATTCATGTTCAAACTTTTGTCAGCTTTTGTCCAAACTTAGTATATAACGAAGCAATTACATTAAGAAAAATATTTCTGTTTTCTTTTATTTCTTTGTAATGTCTTGACACTTAAATGTACAGTCCTACACTTTGCTTTGTCGGTAGGTATGTATACGACTCTTACTACCAAATGTACGTCAAGTAGTATGTTAAAAACAATCTGAAAGAGGCGTGTGAAGATAACTTAGCAGTTTTAGCACCGCGCTTTATATTTTATTCTTTGGGCATTTTTGATAACTTTATTTTTACCTTTTCTGAATTACGAAGTGTTTCTAAACGAATGTCCACACAAATGCATCCTCTTTACAAACTTGCTTCACAAACACCATAGGCGCCATAGCGCAAATTTGAATGCCATGGCGTTCAAAATAGATCTTGGTGCAGGAAGAAGATAAAAGCACACAAACAAATCACACAAAACCTTGAAGATAAACTACACGATTATTTAGGACTAATCCCGCAATTTACTACCCATAATATTAGAAGGGAATCGTGTATCTCTCTAATGTTTAATCAAAATTATCAAGCAATCAACCGTCGCGTCGTGAGACGTTATATAAAATGATGAAAGGAAGGAACATTACAAATTTAACAATTATTTGGTACAAAGAAAAAGGAAAGTATATTTTATAAAACGGACGCATTCAAACCTGGAAAGCATTCTTGGCATTATAAAACGTAACAATGTGAAGATGAAGAAATATTTCTAGGTCCGTATAGCGTAAGCAAAAGTTTTAATTTAATTACAGTGGAAGCTCTATAACACGAATTTCACGGTAAAAGATAAAAGGTTTCGTCTTACGGGTCGACTTATCTACTAAAAAAGCTTTTACATGTTCTACCTTTTCAGTCCGTTAAAAAATCGGCTCGCAGAGATAAAACAAATGAAAACGCATTACATGTATTTCGTCGGTGACAAGCAAAAGTCACTAATTACTAAAAAAAATTTAAACAAAAATCGACCTTCTTTTAGTACTAATATGGTACACTATGGCTATGAACTTGTGGTGGTAATTAGTGAGTTTTGCTTCTCATCTGACGATATAAAACAGATAGCGTAGTATTATTTTGTCATGGGCCATAGATTTATTGTAAATTAATAGCTTCAAGATACATTCCAGATAGGAGTTCAATTGAGGGAAAAGGAGTTTTTCGAGCCACTGAGGGAATGCTTACTGGATTACAGAGTTTTAGGTTTTAATTTAAAGCGACATTTAAATACGTGCTAACGATGATTCCCCTTATCAATTAACCTTTCGCCGACATTCGAGTTATCGAGGTTCTACTGCATAATGATGGGTAAAAGGCATCGAATACGTCGCTCTGTGAATTGTGCAAAGACGATCGTCTCGTTTGGGATTATTGATTTGATGAAGTCCGACTAACAAGGTCTTGAAATTTAGAGAGGCAAATTAATAGCACTATTTGACTAATTAATGATCGGAATGACACACAGGTAAAGATGGAGATAAATTCCAAATGTAAAATAACTGACAGTTGCATGTCTACCTACATATAGGGTGCACGATTGTTATTGTGTATCATATTTTAGGAGAGGGTTCGAAATTTTATATTTCCAAAATGAAATTTCCTTTGTGTCCTGATAAATTTTCATGTGATTTCCGAGAACGTTTGGAGACTGGAGATTTTTTTGGAAACTTTCCACAACTTGGCCATACATACATCTGCGTATATGTATGGCCTCTCTTCACAGCTCAATACATATAGAAAACGTGAGAAACAACTTCACAATATATTAATAAATACATTATATTAGGTAGTAGGTAAAAACGTAATCCCCTTTTTCCTCCTCCATCAAATTGCAAGATTTAAAAAAAAATATCTAATTTATAAAAATACACAAATCTGACACTTTTTCCCGTGATTACCTGTGATCTTAGAGCATTTAATAACTGGAGTGGCTTACCCCTCTGCCGAAAAACTTGCACAATTGTGCAAACTTTTGTATGGCTATTTGTACGTTACGTACAAATCATGTAGAAATAGCAATACATTTGACGTCCCTTCCCCCGCAAAAATCGGCAGACTGTTCCGTAAAGAAAATGACAGCGATGACATCTCCAGTTACTAAAAGCTCTAAGCCTGTGATGTATAAACATTGAAATTGATATACACAATTGATCTAATATTGAATGCCTCATCACAAGCGTTAACAATTACGTCCGGTCCGTTACAAGAAAATGAATATGAATAAGGGATGATTAATATATCTCAGATGGCTTCCTGAATTCGAAATAATTATTTGAATGAAAAGGTCGAAATAATATAATGATTCGTTGAATAGGTAGCCTCGGAAGTTGTTAGTCCTTCCCTTTTCAAGTTCCCTTTTGCGAGATAATTTGTGGCAAATGTCCTTAGTCGGAATTTTAAATATCTACTTTGGTAAATAATTAGTCAAAATGTTGAGGAAAATGTACGAGAGCATTGTCATAACTAAATATATTCAGCTATTTTGTTGCAATTATCAGGCCCATAAAAATTAACAGAATAAAAATTTTGGTTACTTATTCTTTTTAAATGCTTCATTATTTTACATTTCTTTTTTTTTATCATAAAATAAAATAAAATTTAGGGTATTATTTTTTAATGCTTGATTTTTTTACATTTCGTTTTTTTTATCTGTTACTGTGTAGCCATGGACGCTTGCAACTCTTCCTAAAAAATACGGCCTTAAAAATATCAAAACCCTAAAAATTACGCCCTTTCTTGAACAACATGCAGCAATCAATGTTTGTCCGTATACTCATAATGTTACCCCACAGGCCAAATGGCTGTGAATATTAATTCATTACTGTATACGGCATTGAAATGTAAAGGGAATAAATTAGCGATATTTAGAATTTCCATCCTGAATAATTAAGTTACAGCCCTCTGAATTGTTTGTCCTCTTTTAATGGATTTACATACAACTTCAAAGCGAGCATGCTAATTCGCCCACCAATCCCCAAAGTGAATTCTGGTAGGTACATTATTATATTATTTTTCCTAAAACATGCTAACAAGCACTGTAATTTATTAAACCAAATAAAACGTGGCGCCCTGGAACAGACAACCTACTTACATATTTCACCTCTCAAAATATGTCACGGATCCATGTAACGTTATTTAAAGAACACAGGTAAAAGAAAATAGTTACCATGTACACCGAGTCGCAAAATTGCATTGCCCATTTATGAATGAATTATCTAGTTCACTGCAAGTGATTTAATTCTCTTTGGTTCACTGTAGGTACATAGAAGAACACTAGAAATATAAAGAGTTGTTTCTAACTAAACCGCCGTCAGAGATGCGTAGTATAATCTTTTGGGTTCCTCCCAACCAGTCATCATCAGTCTCAGAAGAAGTAACAAAACATATTTTATGCTTCTTAGGCGGGTCCACTAAATACGCTACAAAAGAAGTAACAAAAGGTATACTTACACGGAGAGCCAGGATATGAACGCCAGCGTGAACAGCGACATCACCATCGCCATAGTCCTGAAGGGGAACAGCTGCTGTTCAGTCTCCGGATCCCATCCAGGGTAGTGTATCAACGGGGCCAATCCCAGCATCTTCTCTCCTCCCGTCAGCCGCACGAGGAGGGCCACTATGTACGCGGACAGGGAGCCGTAGGTGTTGCAGTACTTCTTGAAGTGGACCACCATGAGCAGTTGCGGGAAAAGGATCACATAGACCAAGTCCGAGCACATCGACCTGGGGAAGAAAGAGCGATGTGAGTGGCTGATTTTTAATTACGTATTTTAAAGTCCCTCTTTGTTATTTTGTCGGGTGATTCAAGGGAAAGGCACTTATTTCGAAAAAGTACTATCGTTTCCTTTTCATTTTAAAAGCCTCAAGTTTCTTCTGTTGAAAAAATAAAAATATTTCCTTCCTCATATTTTAGCAAGCGGTAGCGGCGCGCCATAATTATAAAGGTGTAGGAAAACCGGAACTAATTTGTTTTTCCGTGTCTTCGTGAGCCGTAGTAAAAACTCAACTGGCTAAAAATTGAGCAATTCAGTGGAAATCTAATTCCGACGGCCCGTCACCCCTGCTATGTTTATGTCATATGATAATTTGTATTTGTATTCGTATTTATTTGTATTTATTATAGTTTCTCGAAATGGCATTTTAGAATTGATCTCATGATATGGTTAGGTTAGGTTTGACTTTTTCATAATGCCACATCATGAAATTATCAATTCTAAGATCTAGCCACGCCTTGTACTTATAATTAATTAATACACTGAGGCACCAAAGTCAAGCATAACAGAAATTGCAATTTAATATAGCAGGTGCCTACGCCACGGCGTAAAATGTCCGAAAAAAACGTTTTACAGTTTTAAAGCTTCCCATGTCCGAGTTCCATCATCAAAGTAACTAAGCCGCGTGAGCCAGGCGCACAACGTTTTACAATTTTCTCTAAAAAAGGCTCATTTAGCAGCAACATGGGACGAAAAGGTAGGCGCTAATGAGAATGGATTACTTCAATATAAAGAGAGTGAGGAAAGCGGAACTTTGTTTCTCATACGTCGTCTGATTGAGCGATGATGTTCATATTGTTTAAGTAATAAGTCCAAAATTTTCAATATACCTACGAGTAAATACAGTCAAGACCATAAAGAGCAAATCAAATGTGTTTGTGAATTTCAAAAATTTATTGTTTTCGAAAAGTATTTTATAATAAATTAATTTTAAATGAAAACTGCATATTATTCTGCCTCTACAGTTAATCTGTGTATTTATTGTAAATGGTTATCTTATTTGAATTGAGCAATAAGGAATATGAAAAAGAAAACGTTTCTGTAAAATTATGAGGAATACCTTAGTGTGTTGTAAAAGAAATATTTATCAGAAATATAAATTCACCATGTTTGCACTCATGAAATAAAGCCGTTATCAAATTTTAAGAATCTGCATACGTGTCCCCAGCACATTCAGAGAAATAAACTCAACCCGTCGCCGTTGGGAAATCGATATGATGTCCTAAAATACGGTACGATGTCACAACGATAAATGGATCCGCTCATGCGCGCACTAAACACTATAATTAACCTTCGGGAATCCTATGTCCATACGAAACCTACAGACGGCCCTAAGCCTTGCTTACGCGCGATGTGCGAAAAGGTCGTATGTCTCAATGATTTACATATGGCCTTACGTCTATTAGATTATGCTTTTAAGTGGAAGATGATCATATACTATCATTATGGTGGTTCTAAAACGTAGTAAGCGCGTTGGAATATTTAAGATTAGTAAATGTTTTAGAAATATAGACGTAATATGGTGTAGAACTGATGTAGATGGTCACCGGTTGCTCAATTTTATTGAAGTGCGGTTTGAAAATGACTTCATATCGTGGTTAGTGTTTAAATAAAACGTACTAACGCAATGATTGTGTCGCAACCAAGGTCTGGTGTGAGAGTCACTATAAAAGCTAACAATTATTGGCTTGTGCATTCAACTTCGTCTAACAAACTAAGGAGCCTGATGGTACTTGCTCCTTGCTAAATTCAATTTTCAGACAGTTTTTTTCTCGATTTTGGCCACCGTAGC
Organism: Cydia splendana; assembly: GCF_910591565.1. Classification (NCBI taxonomy): domain Eukaryota; kingdom Metazoa; phylum Arthropoda; class Insecta; order Lepidoptera; family Tortricidae; genus Cydia; species Cydia splendana. The sequence continues at coordinate 30,704,936 of NC_085961.1, forward strand.
CTATGGAGACTAACAAGCAACGCTAAGTGGCGTTCGTAATTTATGGATGTAGCTATATTAAGGGTGTCACATGCGCGTTTCTAACTTATGAAGAAATTGTTTCTACTATATAACCTAAATGAATAATTAATTTGAGCTATGGTTTTGTTTCGTCCTCTTGACCGCGGCGAGCTGTGATTGGTCAATTTCATTATAGTTGACTAAACCGTTTCGAAATGAATATTATAGTTGAGTTGGGAACCCGGCCATACCATAAAAGTACCCAATTGCAGTTTGGTATACGAAATCTTAATTCAACAATTACAGTCGACGAGTAGAAAAATAAGAATTATGGATGGCGCTGAAATTGTTGATATGTGAGTGATACTCGTACCACTCAGGTGCCTATGCCAGTCCATAATTTCTCTACATTGTAACTTTTTAGGGAAAATATTCCAATGTCCGAAGCGCACCGAAGTTATTTTCTTTCCGTTTAATTACGTAACCGTTTCCGTTAATTAATTTGATAGACAGCAAAAGTGCCCACACTGTTAAAACGCGCTTCTGTAATAGTTTTCGCACTGTCGCAACTAACCTGAACCGAAAACGGCGGCTTTTTTTATCGTCCGCCGTAAAAAGTGCTAATTGACACTGCCCATTACGCTAATGGACTTTGACCCGTCCGGCGTCCGGCACATACAGTCAAAGACAGGATAAACCTGGCTTTTATCTTAATCTTTGAGGCAAACGGCCCATAGACAGACTATCATAGTCTACATACTGTACAATAATAGTATTGTCATAAGTCATGTTTGAATTTTATCTGTTAAGTAGTAGGTAAAGCCTGACCATTAATATATGATCATGCGCCATGTTGCGGAATTTCATTGGAACTAATTTCTTAACTGGCAATAAGTTTAATGATAGGTTGTCACTGTTGTCAGTGTCATTGTGGCGGTTTACTTGAATAATACTTAAGTGTTGAATATTAAATAATAAATGACAAAAAATGCCCAAAACTATACATAATCAAGAGCGAAACATTGTAAATAATGTAAATAATAAACTGCTGGAAAAGAACCGTTCGGGAAATTAAACTATTTCGCTACGAAACATTTCCAAATTAACATCAGAGCTGACAGGTAAACAAATCAAAATGTCATTATAGTCTGGTTATTATGACTTGGTTATTGTAGTGTTATGTTATACATAAGCGAGGAAATACTTAAGTACAGTAACCAAGATGTGTTTGATAAATATTTACTATGGGCAAAGATATACATAACACAGATTTTAATTTTTAGTTTTAATCTTGTGTCGATAGATGGCAATAAATTTACAGTGACTACAAAATTTACTATGACAATAACTCTCTATACTCTCTATTCTCTTTGCTATGGGCTTTGGAGACGATCAATTTTATTCATTGACAATGTAGCAGACCCTATGTAAGGCAATTTTGACCTATGTGTGACGCGTAAGAAAATACATGAACTTTATACGGTAAAAACCGACAATAAAAAAATGTGAACACCGAATATTTGGATACTGATTATGATTAGAGTGACTAAAAGTATGTAAGTCAAAATAACGAGTTGCCAATCCACATTGTTCAGATTGTTGTTGTCTTTTCGCGGATTAGCAAAGTAATATTTTGGTTTTAATTATACTGAACTGTTGCCATATAAATGAGAATAATAGCGCCCTCTTGACAATGATCATATATTCCTGGTAAGGCTTTAATATACTTTCAAATAAAAAATAAAAACATTTTCTTATTATCTTAAGAAATGAGGTATTCTAGTTATGAGGTAACAAACATAAAAATCGGGCAAGTGCGAGTCGGACTCGCGCACGAAGGGTTCCGTACCATATAAAAAAAAACAAAAAAAAAACGGTCACCCATCCAAGTACTGACCACTCCCGACGTTGCTTAACTTTGGTCAAAAATCACGTTTGTTGTATGGGAGCCCCATTTAAATCTTTATTTTATTCTGTTTTTAGTATTTGTTGTTATAGCGGCAACAGAAATACATCATCTGTGAAAATTTCAACTGTCTAGCTATCACGGTTCGTGAGATACAGCCTGGTGACAGACGGACGGACGGACGGACGGACGGACGGACGGACGGACAGCGAAGTCTTAGTAATAGGGTCCCGTTTTACCCTTTGGGTACGGAACCCTAAAAAAACGCCACTAGTGTTGTTAAAACATGTCTAATTGTGATTTAAAAACCGCACTCAAATCGGTTTATCAGTGGGGGATCTACGATGCCACAGGCACACACAGATACATACAGTCATACATTAAATTTACAGACCCCTCTTTCTCCGTCGGGAGTTTAAAAAAGTTATATTTTTCCATTAATAGGAAAACCGACCAGCACAAAGCTGAACATCCAATTAGAGATCTTTTTATAGCAGCTTCCGGAATACGAGATGAAAAAGGGGTGAAATCAGGGAGTGAGGGGGTGAAGGGGTGATCGAATTTCAATTAACGAGCCCCGCAGACTACATCCGGTTTTGCATGCACGAGGATTGTCTATTATTTGCACAAAGATTAAATAGTAAAATTGCAGATTTACTCAATTCAAAGCGATTTTTTTTTGTATTACCTACCATGGAATAAAACTACATAACGACTGTATACGCTGTTACCTACTTTGCCTTAGCTGAAAATCTTGTTTGCGATTTACGAAGCCGTGTTTCGCGCTTTCGAGCTCGACAGTCCATTACATTTTAAACTAGCTAGAGCTTAGGGATTTCATTTAAGATTTTTCTTTTTAAGCTAACATCTTTATTAAGCTCTTTAGCTGCTTATAGAGGGATTTTCACTTAGACACTTTTACACGGTTTCAAGTTTATTAAATTAAAAAGTTAAATTTATTTTTTTTTAATTTAAATGTAACTTTTTAATTAAAATATACCGACGTAAATAGGAATTCTAATGTAAAGAACGTTGAATAAAGTTAACTCTAGATAGTTCGTGTAAATGGAAACATGACTTGAGCCAACACATAGCAACGTCAGTATTTAATGAACCACTTTTTTTGCCACGTCACGCATGCGTAATTTATAAAAGTACTTACAATAAGTTTGCAAACTTATGACGTAGGTAAAGAATTACCACGACAAAGTGACCCTTTTCCATCCAAATCGATTGCAGAGCGGGCAGCCTAGAATAGAACCAGAGATATTTGAATATCGACCCTTGTCAATGCCAATGTGGTATGATATCTTATATGTGAGCGATCGAGAGAACCCCGGAAAAAGTTATACAATTTATAGAGCAACGAAAAATGATTTTAAGTCAGAAAAAATTCATGAAAAATAGATTCACTCATACTGATTCCAAACGAACCCAATGGAAATTCATTAGTAACCATATAAAGAGTGGTATCGCCGTTTACTGGATTATTGTAGAAGCAATGGCGACAAAATGGAGATAAATATAATGGATTTAGGCTTCTAGGCTTTATTATTCTTAGTTAAACCGCTTCACTTTGGGAGATGCCTGTCCGATTCAAGTCAGATTGTATCCGTCGATATTGATAAATTAGGACAGAGATAGCTTTTCAAGCAGTCAGTTGGGACAAATGGAGCAATTACATCCGTGAGAAACTGTGCCTATAGTTACTAGAATATAATTATGTATGGCGTAATGTACGTTACTAAAGCCACTCCGCTAGATGAATGGGTGAATACCTTCGGAAGGATGTTTAAATAATTATCTAAATTGATTATGTCCGCGTAAATAAAATTAAACTGCCTGCCAAGGTATTTTATCCTGCCCTTTACCAAGCTATATACATAATAACGAAGTTATTTAAATGTATTGAGGTCTAACTTTAATAATGAACTAGGAATCCCTGTCGTCCTCGAGTTTGGTCCTGTCACCGACCCAATCAGGTCAATCATCATAGGAGTGGCATTAGAACTTTGAAAATCGGATCTTGATTTGACACTACTCACAGCAACAGATGTTGAACAAACCTCTCAGGCTATGACCCTCAATTGAGTTGAGTGAGTGTATCAAAAAGCCTCGAAAACGTCAGCTGTCGCTACATTGGTGGATTGACAGTAGCCAGCAAAATACTTAGGTAGGACATAAAAATAACTTTAGTTGTTTCCTCCCAATTCATAATTTATAAAATGTTTGCTAATATAATTCAATATTTATAAGAATAAAAAAATATCTGCTGATTCTAAGATTATTAAACGCGGTTACATTAGTCAGTTAATTACATTAATTTAAAAGGAAAGTACTGACTTACAGATTTTATGCTTAGCTCGAAGTCTTTATATTAAATACGGATGAGAGTAATATCGAATCAAGATCCAATTTGATGATTTGGAACGCCACTCATAGAGCACGTGCCATCACGGACCCATTAAGTTTGCGACATCCGAGGTAATCGCGGCCGCCGCGCGCCGTGGACGCACGATCAGCTTCAGCTAATATGACACTAAATTATTGTTATTGTCGATAAGCAAGGCTGGATTAGATATTTGTAAGTCTAACCAAAAAATCGTTTGTTTGATCATGGGATTTTTAAATTTTTTAAATGAATTTGTTAATCTGAAATCTATCCATCTTCATCGTCAATTCATCATATTTACGTACTAAGGTCTGAGTTTTCAAATATCAGATAAAATTATCTGTCAGACAAAGATGCTCTCTTTCTTTCACATGCAAGAAGAGAAAGAGAGTGTTATCTAAGGTTAGAAGAAAAACAAATTCATTGTTTAATATATATCAACTACCTTTAAAATCGGTATTCTTTACATTCCGTTTTTTTGTATGCTATTCAGTTTTTCCTACTGATTTTCATGGGGATCGATAATATCCATTTCCAAAATGAAGTTTTCCTGAAATTTCCAAGATCTCGTCCAACTTTTTGTAAACTTTCTGTGAACTGCACATTTGTAGTTTTTCCTTGTTTTCCCTACACACTCTACACCAGCGGTCGGCAACCTTTTTTTGCGTAGTTCTAGTAGCGTAGTTAACGATGAGTAAGTTGACGCTGGCCGCACTTTGTTAATATTTATGACTTTATCAGACATTGTCGTTTCTCAATATTACATAGCCAAAGAGGCTCGCAGGCCGCAAGTGACAGTTTCACGAGCCGCATGCGGCCCGCGGGCCGCAGGTTGCCGACCGCCGCTCTACACAGTCGGCTGTTTTAAATATTCCCCGCACGTTCGAACAGATCGAAGCTCTCAGAATAATCCAGACATCTCCCTGACGTCACTTTAAACTGAGAGAAAGGCAACAACTGCAAATCCGATTGTATTTATTGGCTTGCAAGTCTGAAGTGCTTCTGCGGAGTTACTTCTTCAAATACTGAACGAAGCTTTTGCATATAATTTAAAACTTTTGTTTTACTGGAAAATTTCAGGAGCCGGATTCAGTTTTAGCATCCCGTCGCGGTTTTGATACCACCTTGACGTTCGTGTTGGTGATGGGCGCGCATCTCACGCACGACTTTTACTTCATTCCGTATGCACCAATCAGCGTGAGCGATTTTCAAAGTCGTATCTAACTTAGATCAAATTCTTAACAAGTTGATAGATCTGAATCGGGATCCATATGTAATAAACGATACGTGTGCTAACTCAGGGAAAGAACACTAAACTGATGTAGGAAAGTATTTTACAAGATAAAAATATAATCTATGTCAGACATATTAAAAATTTCGAACCTCTTTATAGTAACAGAGGATTTTAAATGAGCACATGTATATAGCTATAACTTATTTATCGAAATCAAATCCCTAGAACGTGCCCCGAGTTAGAACACCTATGTTAATAAAAACCTTAAATTTTTATTCCTTGATAGGAAGTCTAGAAGCTTTTATCATAAAAATAAATCACCGTATGTAAAACCTCTTCTCATCTTCTCGCTGGTAGAAAAACACCTATTATAAACACAATTATAAGTAATAAGTTTACAGGCAATACAAAATTACACAATCAATAATTAGTGTAACAACTCGTTCACGTTTAAATAGTTAATGATCATTACCTACATTAATTACGGCGGACTAATAATCAATTCACGTCACAGTGCGGTTTATCGGGAGAAGTCTTGATTAGTGGCGAGTCATTATTGTGATTTCCTACCCTACCCTCACGGATGGATAAAAATAAAGATAAATTCAAATTTTATTAATTCAATAGTTTTAGAATATTTCAGCCGTATACTGATAAGAGAAACACTTTCGCATCTTACATATTTATTAATTAATATTTTATTTAAAGCATATCAAGCTTATTTAACTTAATGTACTTACATATGTTTGCAATAAGAAATATACATATTTTATTTATTTATACATTTTATTTTTAAATCTTATCGCTTATAACAGCTTTTACTGACGATGGTGAGTTACTACAGCTCGTAGATAAATGGGATGATCAGGGCCATCAGCATGAAGAGAAATCACAAGATCATAGAATACCAGCTGGTATTGATGACGGACACTCATCACAACCTACGGCGTAAGCTACGGGCATCTATGGATGGAAGGGATGGTCAACGCCATCAGCGTCGAGAGGAAACCTAGGATGCTGCGGAAGACCAGCTTGGAGTGATAGTCACTCACCTCGAGATAGAGGGAATGGTTCTCATGAGTCTAGAGATGATCTCACCAGGAATGGAGGAATGGAAGACCAGCTAGCACTGATGATGGTCACTTACCACAAGCCGTAGATGGAGGGGATGGTCAGAGCCATCAGCGTTGAAAGGAAGCCGACCACCAGGATGCTCACGCGCATCACCCAGATGATCTCCATTTCGGATGCATTTTGGCGGAAGATTAGCTTGTACACGTTCCTGGTAACAAATTACAATATTAATAATAAATAAGTACTGAATAGTCACTAGAAATTATAAAAACGACTGATAAAATATAGAAACAATACGAAACCAAATCTTACGTCTTTGGACACCAATAAAGCCGATATAGTCATCGTACGGTTAAGTTGAGGGTATGTACATAACTTCATGTTTTCTTTGGCTCGCTTGTGCCCGTTATGATCTTGGGGATTGGGTTTCATATTTGTCAGAGATTTAGGGAAATCGTCAAAATCCTAAGACTTACCTGGCAAACATACTAGAAGCGCTCAGCACACTAGAGTCAGCCGAGGACATGACAGCAGCCGACACGGCTCCCAGTCCGAAGAAGGACACGATGTCCGGCGTCAGATACTGCAGGACAAGAGGTAAGATCATGGACGTCTGGTCTGACGTCAGCTCGCCGTCGGCGGTCAGGTCCCCCTTGAAGCCAGTCTCGTTCCACGCTGGAAGAAAGGTCTTTGTTAAACAAACTGTCCAGATGATAATCGATAACACATTCAAAATAATATACTAAAAAATAATACACAGTGCACCCTGCTAACAAACAACCATGATCTAACCATCACAGAAAAGTCTAAGAAAACTCATGCATTGGAGCATTGTCATTCATCGCAGTGCCAAATGATTGTTTTGTAAACATTTGAGAAATCCTTAATTTAATAAGAGCTGAATAAGAGCAAGTAGTACACCGCAGCGGATAAATGTAATTTTTTTTTTATAGCCTTATATCAGAATATGTGACGTATCGTTTGTTTGATTATTTCCCATTGCTAATTATTCTGTGTACCCTTTGGCAAAGGCCTCCCGCAACACTTTCCAATCTTCTCTCTTCTGTGCCAGTCTGTTCCAGGTTTTGCCAGCTGTTTTTACCAGGTCATCCTCCCATTTTCTGAAAGGTTTTCCTCTCTTTCTCTTGCCCTCTCTTGGGTACCATAGTGTTCCTATTTTATTCCATTTGTCATCTCCTCTAATTACATGGCCAGCCCATTTCCACTTAAGTGTTCTTAGTTTTAGCACCACATCTTGGGTCTTTGTAGCTTTCCTGATTATGTTGTGGTTGATTTTATCTATTTTCCTCTTTCCCATCATGCTTCGTTGGCAAGTACGAAGTTTGGTTTGTTGTGATTTGGTGAGCGCCCAAGTCTGGCATCCGTATGTTAAAATAGGGAGTATGCAGGTATTAAATAGTTTTCCTTTAACTGAGATGTTCATTGTTTTGTCTTTCATTATTTCTCTGAACGACCAGTATCTCTTCCAAGCATGACCTATACGTGTCTCAATTTCTGTACCTGACATATTGTCTATTTTAATTATTTGGCCTAAATATGTATAGTCATCCACATAGTCAATGGGAATGTTGTTCACTGTAATTAGTTCTTTCTCTCTGTTAGTCATTGCCTTGGTTTTTGATGCGTTCATGTTTAAGCCCACCTCTTTGCTTTGTGTATCAAGGTCTGTTAGCATTTTTTGGAGCTCATGAGAGGATTTTGCGAATTAGATGATGTCGTCAGCGAATCTTAAGTTTGTAAGGTACTCGCCATTTATTCTTAGGCCGCAGCCTTCCCATTCGAAACGTCTAAAGACATCCTCAAGCACTGCGGTGAATAGTTTCGGTGAGAGTGGATCTCCTTGTCGTACGCCCTTTTCTAGATTGATGATTCCTCCTTCTTTTTCTAGCTTAACCCTAGCTGTACCTCCATTATATATGTTCTTTATTATTCGAATGTACTTTTCTTCCACTCCTTGTTTTTTGAAGGTATTCCAAATTGTATTGTGTTCCAAGGAATCAAAGGCCTTGCAGTAATCTACGAAGCAGCAGTACACTGGTAGGCCGAACTCCTTATACTTTTCAAATATTTGCCTTACAACATGGACATGGTCGACAACTGAGTAATTGCTTCGGAATCCTGCCTGTTCTCGTGGTTGGTTCTCCTCAAACACTTTAGTTATGCGGTTTAAGATAATTTTTGCAAAGATTTTATATATATTTGACATTAGGCTTATTGGCCTATAGTTTCCCACGTCATTTCTGTCTCCCTTTTTGTGTATCAGAGTTATAGTAGAAGTGGTCCATTGATGTAGTATGATTTCGGTTTCTAATACATCATTAAAAGTCGAAGTTGATGAGAGCTGGTATGATGGCATGCTGTGTTGCTAACAGAAGTTCGTTCGTAAGGCAATCAGAACCAGGGGCTTTGCCCCTTTTTTGGGTTTTTATAGCCTGTTCAACTTCTCTTTCTAGTATTGATGGGACCTCATTACGGTTTTCTAGTGAGACGTCGTCTGTTCGCCGTGACTTTGAGTATAGGGCCTGGAAGAACTCTGTTGCCGTTCTGATTATGTCGGGTCTCTTTTTTTTAACTATACCTTTTGTGTTTTTAATGCTTGGTATCCAGTCCTTTTTTGTGGTTTAACATTTTATTGCTTGCTTCGCTCCACCTGATTTTATAATATGTTCTTCAAATATTTTGAGTCGGTGAGCCTGCCTGTCTTTCCTCATCATAGTTCGAAGTTGTTTTGAGATATCTTGTATTTTTTGTCTAGTTTCTCTGGTTTTCCTTTTAGCAGTGATGAGTTTTCCTCTTTCTTCCTGTAGATTTAGTGTTTCATCTGTGTATATTTTGCCTTTACTTCCTTTCGTATTGTTGCTTCTGGGTATTTTTTGTGTCATTAGATTTTGTAGGTAGGTTTTGTGTCATATTTCTTTTGGAGTTCTAGATGGTCTGTGGATATTTTAAAAGTTTTCAGTTGCTCCTGTAGAATTATTCCAAATAGTTGAAGGTCCTCATTTTCCAACTATAATGATGTTCTTAGTTTACTTCTCGGCTTTTTTGTTGCCTTAATTCTAAGTTTTGCTCTCACCATTCGATGATTGGTATGAAAATTTAAGTTGCTTAGTGTTCCACAGTCTTCAAAGGGTTTCCGATTATTGCAGAGGATATAATCTATCTGATTTTTGTATCTTCCATCTGGGGATGTCCAAGTCCATAATTGGCTATTGCTTTTCTTGTATACACTATTCATTATTGTGAGGTTATGTTCAAAACAAAGGTTTGCTAATTTGCTACCATTTCTTTTGCGGTTGCCTATGGTATAGGGACCGATGAAGTCGTTTTCACTTTCGAATCTACTCCCTATTTGAGCGTTGAAATCGCCCATGACGATTAAGTTTTTGTATGCATATTTGTTAATGTTCAAGTTTAAGTCATCATAGAATTTGTTTATTTCCTGCTTGGATGCGATTTCTGTAGGTGAATAGATTTGTATAATGGTGCACTTTTCCTTGAGGCAAGGTAAGTTCAAATTCAGTATTGTTATTCTTTCGGAGACTGCTATGATCTCCTCTATGCCGTTTTTTAAGTATTTCTTTATTAGGAAACCGACTCCATGCCTGCCTTTAGTTTCCCCTTTGTAGTGTAGGATAAAGTCCTCATATTCTTCTATCCTTTCTCCCATTCTTCTGACTTCACTGAGGCCAATTATGTCCCATTTTATGTGTTTCAGTGACATTAATAGTTCTTGAAGGTTGTCATCTGATTTTAGTGTAAGCGTGTTCAGAGTGCTAATGTACAAGTATTTCTTCATATCGCTTGAATTATTTGGTTTGTTTGGCTGGCAGTCCTTTGTTGAAGGGATTTTAATTAGGGATTGTTTTAATCGCTCCATTTGTTATGGCGCAAGTAGCGGTCTTACATTATATGTGGCGCGGATAAATGTAAAATAACCATTAAATTTAAAAATCCCCTACGCCGTAAGTATGCCAAAAAAATCAATTTTATGCCATAAATGCCTTACATCATTTTGGAAAAGAGCTGATGCTCTTCAAATTGCTGGATCGATTTTTATCAAATATAGCTTAAAACAGTATATCCGTTGGAAAGCTAATATGCCACAGACAGACATACTTTCGCAAACATAATTATATAACACCCCTCTTTGTTTTGCGTTTTTTGAACATCAACAAGAGAATTTTATCTCATCATTACAAAAATATGGACTCATAATGGTAATAATAATGGGCTAGTAACCAGGCTTCGTTAGAAAGATAACACCGCCTGCCTCGAGGCTAGGCAAAAACATTAGGTACACGGCTGTGTTCCATGAAATAAACTGTATTTTTAATTCGTTTTTCAACCCTTTTACCTACATTAATGAAGGCCTGCCATGTCCAAACATGTACGAAAAAATGAATGTAACAACAGAAAACATTTATACAGCGTGTATTTAGGTATCTAGGGCACATAAAAACTCGCGCACAAAATCGTTGTAAATATTTTATTAAAGCAAAATACTTTGGTGAAAACTTTGGAAATAGCTGCGAGCACTCAGGATGCGTTTGACCTATTATTGCCCAATGATTATGATCTGTTCAAGGAAACTGATGATTTTGGCGATGGCTCCAATGAAGGCGGACGGGATGGCCATAAAGATGCACTGTTCCAAGTATGAGACTGCTACTGCGACTGCGACTGTTACTCGCTAGACTAGGAGAAGCCGATGAGTGACTTCGGCATTCTCAACAAGACTAACCTGTAGCTTTGGCGATGGCTCCAATAAGCACGGGTGGGATGGCCATGAAGATGCAACCGATGGCCGCCACGTAGGAGAGGATCTGCGCTCGCCCCGCCGTCTTACTGCTCAGCACGCGTTGGAAATATACCTGTCACAGAACATTCTCGTTGATATGTATTATAAATTAAAATTAAAATTTTGTAAGAGCGTTGAGTTATTATTCAAGACCAAAAAAGTAAAGAGGCCAATTTTAGGTTGACAAAATAATAACCCAACAATAAATACCTCTATGTTACCCAACATCTCACATGACTAACTCATCAATCAAGTCACAGCAATCTCAGCATGATGGGTCCATCCCACAAAATCTATACCCAAATTATGTCCAAAAAATGTGACGCAAAATGTTAATTTCATAAGGCATCATAAGGTTACCAGCGTCAGTAGATTTACGAGTTGTATTAAATGACATTTGGTCCACAAAACTACAAACTACAAATTTTATGCTCATTATCTTACAAATAAAAGGAAATAGAACAAACAGAACATCTCACCTGCCATGGAATCCCTCCAAAAATCAGCAACAGCCCGTAATCTACATAAAACCAGTAGTATTTCTTGTCGATATGCCCTATCCAGTCCACGTCCATTCCCCCCAATGGTTTGACGTAGTCGTTGGCCCAAGCGAAGGGGATGCACATCCACAGGCCGATGAAGATGCAGAACAGCTGGATGACGTCGGTGTAGGCGACGGAGTAGAGGCCGCCGAAGAGGGTGTAGAAGACGGCCACGCACGCGCTGAAGATGACGGATGTGCGGTGGTCCATATCGATGATTACGGCGAGGGTGGCGCCTGAGGGAGATAAAAGCGTGTTAGGAAAACTCCTCCGCCTTAGAGCTGTTTCCCACGGACGTCCAGATTTGCAGGATCGGTTTTTTACTGGATATCGCAAAAATCATACCTGTATCCACACACAGAAGCTTGCATCCTATTTTTTACGGGATAGCAAGCGGGGTCGAGGGGGGCGACACTTCTCCGGCGCTCCGCACCGCACACCGTATCCAATAAAAACCGTATGCAGGCTGCTAGTGGGAACACTTTCATTAAACTATGTACGTAACTAAACTGGATACCGTTTTTTACTGGATCCAGTCGTCCGGTTTGTAGTGGGAAAACCGTACAGCACATTTCGAACGGATCGGATTTTTGCGGTATCCTGCAAACCGAATGCTCATGTGAATACCACAGTAGCACGTATACTACTAAACGTGATCCTGCTAAACACCGAACCCGCAAAAAACGGGACGTTACCATGGGAAAGAGCTCTTAAGTAAACAAAGAAAGTGATGCGATGGAAAGATTTGCCGAGGTCTTACAAGCTTCGTAACTTTCGGTAGTCAGGTTGCTCAGAGCCACTCAAGCGTCGTTCCAAAATTTGCTGGTAGGTATGGTTCGAGTGTTGCTCAAGAGGGTGATTTTTTTCCATTTTTGTAATAAAAAATGATTATTTTGTTGTGAACCTACTTTTTTTTATGCGTTTATTCTAAAGCTTACTTACAACTAAATACATGCATTCTTCTGCCAAAGCACAGAGCGGTTTGTTGGCAGACGTACTTAACAGTGTTTATGGATCTGAATCCTATTTTTTTAAACCTTCTGTGCAAGAAAAGGATAAAGGATAGCAGGAGGCATATTCAGAAACGTTAAATATGGTGCCAATTTGGTAAAGCCGGTATAAGTAAATCATGAATGTACCCACGCTCCTAATCAGGAATTGCTCGAAACTTTAAAAAAGGATAAATACGATTGACCCACATGTTTGGTCCGACATTGTAGGTTTTGTCTATAGTTCGTTTTTTTTAGCATTAGAAATAGGGTAAACAATCTTAATGTGTCTTTTAATTGAAAAACACGTTTTAAAAATAAGTCACGGCAAATATGTAACAATTATGAACCTAATGCGATCATTTATATTCTTCTGCTTTCATAAATAATAGTTATTAATTTTTAACAAGCGGTTTTCAATTAAAAGACATATCAAGATCGCTTACCTTCTTTCTAATGCTAAAAAAAACGAACCCGTGTATATGGATATATGTAGATATAAGAAATAACATAGCTATAGTTCGTTTTTTTTAGCATACCTAGTAAGAGTACGAGTATACGGATACTCGTACTCTTACTAGGTATTTTCGCGCCTACGGTAAATTCGATCAATAAAGAATAATATAGACCAAGTGGGTAGGTACCTTCTATTGAAATTACTTTACTAGATAAACATTTTGCGGTCCTATATAAACCTAATTTCTGAAACACAAAGGATAAGTGACACGCTTGGGATTTTTCCCATTACGAGCCTAATATTATTGTAGTAGGTAAATTAACCTTACACGAGCACGTAATTTCATTTTAGTATTACATTACTCATACGAGATGTTTTCAGAATATTAATTTTCAGCAAGTAGGTAGGTGTGTTATCAGCTGGCTATAGTCCCCTGGGTTTTGTAAACTTACCAATAAGACTAATATCTATCCTATATACGACCCAACATAATGCTGTCAGAGCAAGGACAATAATATTTTGTCACATATTTTATCACTTTGAAGCTTTGAACCTATTTTAATTCTGACCAAAAAAAGGATTAATAATTTGCAATAAGTGAGAATCGTTTTTACCCAACTGCGAGATGTATAGTATAGGAGGGTAGGGTGCAATGTATAGTAATGTGACATCAGTGTACGTAGGTATGTTTTAACTTCACAACATTCAAATGCCAGCTCAACATAAAGTAAATGGAATCCCCCGAAACTTTCCTGATGTTTCACTATTTTAATAAATTGCGAACACGGAAAAGTTGTAAAGGTCCCCGCCCACGCTCCCAGTTCACGCCGGTGGCAGTGCTTTTAAATTTATTACATTTGTGACACTAACGGAAAAGCTCGGCCAGCGTGCAGCGGAGCGGGGCGTGTGAGCTATTTAGTGTTTGCTCCCACGTTAGTAGGTTACTATTTGACCTTTTACATTCATAAGGCTCATAGGATGTAGGTACCTATGCGTCTTTAGTTTACGTTTGCTGTACGCTATATATGTAATTATGTATTTAAAAACTCCTGGTAAAATACCTTACTATTTTTTCTTTGCCTAATTACAAATATTAAAGCACTCATTCAGTGTAAATAACAAAGAATATAATACTCACTAGGAGAAGAACGATAACTCCATACAAAAAAATGTCCCTTTCAAAAGTTCGTTTATACTACCAGAGCGCTAGGCTCTGGTAGGATACCATTGTAATTAGAATTGACAACTCGTTTAGCCTAGCGGGTATTGGCAGTAATCCAGTTCAGGAAGCTAATGGTCCTGGGTTCGAATCCCGGAGAGGGAATTTCTTTTTGTATTTTTTTCTTTTTTGTTGGGGTCAGGTTTTTAAGAGCCCATCAACATGCACACTAGCGCCACTACTGAATACATTAAACTAGTTTTTATGTTACTGGATTCGTCAATCTACCCGTCCAAAGTTAAAACGGCCGTTTTTGTTTTGAGCACATAGATCGACGAATCCAGCAACTTAAATACTAGTTTGATGTATTCAAAAGGTACTTAAATACACAATACAGTCCGTAGCGGCCCCTTTTTTAAATTTAAATAATCACGATTATTTAGCAGTGGCGCTAGTGTGCACGTTGTTGGGCTCTTAAATTAGCATATCACAAATAAATAAAAAAATACGTTAAAAGATAATGATTAGGTACTATATTTAGAAATTCGTCAAATATAAAAGGTAACAAAAAGTTACGTATTAAGACATAAATATTTTCATTCCTATTAGCATTACTGTATATATGTTAGGAGTAATACATATGAATACATACATTGATATGGCAAATGGTTACAAGTTGTTGTTACATCTATCCGGTTATCGGACATTTTCTGCTTCACAGCTCCGCGCGGCGTTCTTGATCACCGGGAAACTAGTCTGGATATGCGGCAGATACGTGCCCTTTGAGCTTTTTCTAAGAAATCATATGACGGCCCAGGATTATAATATATTATTATCTCACGCTCAAGCCATCAATTTGATTGATTCAATTTCTAAAACAAAATAGTCACAAATTAAACAATATAATCTAACTTCCTAATTACTAACGTCGCTAATTCCTAGGGTCTAAATTTACCAGCTCAAACAATGTGAAGTTTTACATCTATGATGAATTTTGATTATAATTTCGGACGCGATATAACGTCCGCGGGTTTACGGGGATAGTAAGATTAAATTATTATATTTGAATTTGGTAATTTAGTACGCTCATTTTTATTTAAATATTAATATATTTCTTACCTTGAAATTATCGCTGTTTCTGGTTTCCACACACACATTAGGGCTTTTCATAATCCGGATAAGAATTGTTGATAAAGTCGCCATTGCCGGATACAGCAAGGAAGGAAGAGAGACAACGGTTTAATTTTAACTAAGCCTGTCTGTGCGAAGACGCATTTAGATATGTTGCTCGTACATATGAATAGTTTTTATTTTAAAAATTAATAGGAACCTAAATAAATATATTTCAAGTGAATAAATCGTTTTATATGAAAACTGATATGATATTTTTGCGTTAAATTACTTTACTGACACATTACAGACTTTTGTAATGACCTATGTTCTTACCGGCCAGACCCAAATCAAGGCCTATCAAAGAGGCCTATTGACAAAGTTTTTTTTTTTAATTTTATTAAGGAGGGTAGAGGCACGTCTACCCTTCGTAGATTTTATGAACATAGACAAAGACAAACTGAAATATAATAGATAACAATTTACATATATCAAAATATAAATAATAATTTACATATGACTACTTCATAAAATACAAATCAAAATATATTTGATAAAATAATTTCATTTGTTCCTAGAAATCGTATAGACAAAGCCAGTTCTAGCAATGTTGCTGTAGTAAAATATTTTTATGTTAATTACTGGCAATCTCGTCTGGGAACGGACAACACATATACAATTTTGAAGGGTCACATCGTTTCAAGGAAGTCAATAGGCCTTGGTAAATAATATCCACAAAACAAAACGGTAAGGTTGAATGCAACTTTTGATAGAAATGGCAGAGGCTGAATTATTTTCTTTTGTCTTTTTCGTAAATTGATTTTTCCACGTTGCCCACAATGCCCACTAATTTAATTATTAAAACGGTTTTTAGACCTTATGTTGACTATTACATTTGGTGATCAATAACAATAGAAATACCGCAACTGAATTCATTTAATTTTCATTTTAAATACCATTTTAATATTTAATCGATAATTTTGCATTAACGAACAAAGTAAATATTCATAAATTTCTCTGGGTAAATGCTTACGTAAGCTTAATAAACTTTTCACTTGAAATCTTTAGCGGGCGCTTAAAATTACAACCCTGTTAATAATTCACAAGTTAGTTTCATTCAACGTTTACATAAAATCTTCAGTAAGTAGGTATATGAGCTTTAAACTCTACTATGGTAATTACTCGTATCGCGTTACGTACCTAATACATTAAGCAGTTAGTGCTGTTTCTGTTTATGACTTTCAGCATTTCAGGACATAATGTTTACATTATATACCTAAATATATCTACCAACGATGGTACAAATACTCTGGTGCCCCTCAAAAAACCTCGACAGGGAGTTCAGTATACAGCCGAGACGGCGATTCTGACTTAACAATTTGCTTAAGCTCTGATTTTGGTATGATAAGATCTAGAGACGATTATCAGTATATCCGAGACGCATCAATAGTATGAGATAAATAATGCCAAATAACACGATATCTGGCATGACTCACTGCGTGCATTTCGTGCGCATGAATCGGCGTAAATGATTATCAAGGTCGTGTCATTACAGGATATCAGGCAATATACGCAAAAGGCTCATAAATGTGTACATCTGGAGCATAGCACTGTACGGAAGCGAAACGTGGACAATGACGCAACGTGATAGGAAGAGGCTGGAGGCTTTCGAGATGTGGTGCTGGCGTCGAATGGCAAAGGACAGTTGGACTGAAAAGAAAACCAACGAAGAGGTTTGACGCATAGTAGGAGAGAGGAGGAGTTTGTTAAGAACTATAGATAATAGAAGAGGAAAGATGCTTGGGCACCTGATACGACGCGACGAATTTATCAAAAACATCATAGAAGGGAAAGTTGAAGCAAACAGGAAGAAGGGAAGACCGAGGAGAGCGTACATGAATCATATAAAGGAAAAGATTAACGTCATGTCGTATCAGGCTGTCAAAGAGAAGGCAGAGGACCGCCAAACATGGAAATTGCTCCACCGACAAGAGTCATACTCTTAAATATATGATGATGATGATGATGATGTCATTACCACATTCAATATACTTTATCACACAGTTGAATCAGAATCGGTCCCTGGAGGGAGGAAATCCTTCAGAACCCGCAGTGAGTCAAACGAGGTACTTCATCTTCGAGTAGCAGCCCTCAATCATATATATTGAGGATGGAGAAATTTAGGTACATCCCCCGTTTCACACAGCGTTGTACGCACTCCGCTGCATAAAGTACATTAGCTTGGCAACCTTCACGGTAACGGTAACGGTATTATATAGGTACACGACATTTCACTTCACCGAAACCTCCCCAACCTGTTGGATTATACATATAAGATTCTAGCTCGCAACTATTTAATTTCAGTTTCCAGTAAATTAACTAGCCTACATGACACACACAACAATTTTACAACTTAATTTTATTCAGCATGTTTTGAAACTTTTGAAACAAGCCTTGGTAGGTATCTATATAATGTATGTTGTAGTTGTGCCGTAGCCCAGATGACAATCGTTATTTTTAGGGTTCCGTACCCAAAGGGTAAAACGGGACCCTATTACTAAGACTCCGCTGTCCGTCCGTCCGTCCGTCCGTCCGTCCGTCCGTCTGTCACCAGGCTGTATCTCACGCTCCGTGATAGCTACACAATTGAAATTTTCACAGATGATGTATTTCCGTTGCCGCTATAACAACAAATACTAAAAACTAGGGATGTACCGACTAGTCGGGAAAGCCGACTATCCGGCCACATTTGTAGTCGGCGATTAGTCGGCGACTAGTCGGCAAAAATGGCCGATTAGTCGGCACTTTATTTGTGAAAGAACAACAGAAAAAAAAGAAATCAACAGTCAATATTTACCATAATTGTTTTATGTTTATTTTACTAAAATACCTATTTAAGGGTGCATACGAAAACTTTTGTTCATAATTTAATTGACCGTTTGATCGTTATCATATGTTGGTGGGCTGGTGTTTTCCTCTACAGGTCGATCTCAACTGATTCTCGTGTAATTTCATGTGCAAGTTCGATATTTTTTTTTTATATTAGGTCCTTACCTATGAAATTGGCGTTTTTGTTCATAGATATAAGTCTGATCCTAGTTTTTTTTTTTACAAAAGTACATACACAATTACAATAAAACTACAGTGCACTCAATAAACAACGATTTTACATACAATTAATTGTTATTTTTTATTGTTAAGTGTTCAGAATTAAGCCTTGAAAATAGGTCTTTTCATGTGCTGTCGGTTCGAGTATTAAAATTACTTATATTTTTCTAATGGTACCAATTTTCAAGAAATGGAGATATTGAAAACATACCTTAAAGGTGTCAAAAATTACTGGAAAAATTTTGTTTGGTTTGAATTAGCCATCAAAAAAATATCCGCAAAATTAATTGTATGGAAATTCGTGTTTCGTTGAAATTCTCCGAACAAAACGCCAATTTCATAGGTAATGACCTAATATTATTATTCAGTTTTGTTTTTTTTAATGGTGAAGCCATGAGGAACTATTAATGTTATTGCAAAATTTAGAGACAGTCAGGGCACGTTGCTCGTAAAGACGCTGACCACAGGGGATAGGTTCTTAACTGGCGACTACGTACGGGAAAAAGATCCTTGGAAATACCTCCTACAAGCTGTACTGACGGTCTGCTCAGGATTGCTAAATAAAATAACTAAAGACAGAAATTGAACGAGGATTCTTGTGATAGGTCTTTGAGCCTGTAGAGAACACGTTTTAGCCAAGCTAAATTATGATGAATAGCGCAACCAAAGGAGCAAAACTATTGTTTTTCACCTGAACTTATACGAAACTAATGATCTGGCCGACTAGCCGACTAATCGGCCATTCGAGCGCCGATTAGTCGGCAAGTCGGCTAGTCGGCCAAATCAATAGTCGGTACATCACTACTAAAAACAGAATAAAATAAAGATTTAAGTGGGGCTACCATACAACAAACGTGATTTTTGACCGAAGTTAAGCAACGTCGGGCGGGGTCAGTACTTGGATGGGTGACCGTTTTTTGCATTATGGTACGGAACCCTTCGTGCGCGAGTCCGACTCGCACTTGCCCGGTTTTTTAATTTTTGTATCGCTTATATTTTGTGTAGCTGTTGATATGTTTTTCTTTATGTGTGCTTTATGGAAGTATCTTCTGTTTTTCGTTTTTATTAACAAACACCAATCGAAACGTAAAAATGTTTTGGGATCGATCACATACTCGTAGATATGTCAACTAATGTCACGTCGCGTGAACAATTCCATACATTGTTAAATTTGGATTGACGTGACGTAATTTGGTTTTTCTATACTCAAACGATATCCTGTAAACGAAATAAATGAAATTTAGATCCCGAATAATTAAAAACCTTTTACCTACTTTCAGAAGTCGGTAAAAAAACTTGAAACAAGGCTCATATTGTTTCTGGCAGTGAAGCGTCGTGTCAAAGGCCTTTGTGAAAGCCGCCGCAGGCCAACGCTACATAAAAGAATGTTCCGTCCAGTCTCCCCCTACTGGCTAATGGCGTTACGATGTCGATAGATTTAAATAACTGATATACGTCATAAATTACAGGAAACGTAATCGTTAAATGCACTGAACCTAGTACTCAAAAATTAAAAAGATTTCAATGCGTATAAGTCTTATAACTAACCGTATATTTGCATTGTAAATATGTGATTCTGATTATAGCGTATATCCTGATAGCCCGGCCAATATCTTGTATGACTTTTTTTTCTCCAGGCAGATGTTACTGCCCCCGATAAAAATTGCACAAACATGAATAGCAATATCTATAACAATGAAGCACGCGACGTTTTCTTTACAACCAATATGGGTTTAAGCCTGTAGTTAGTTCGTTTTAGGCCTATTATATATGTCAAATGTTTTAAATAGCATCCTGATAACGACACTTACGTTCATTCGTGGCTGTATAGCTCTATAGAATAATTTACTATCGGCTCGATTCGGGAAATGAATTAGAGATTCACAAGATATGAAATAGTAAAGATATGTGACGTTCCACGGCAAAAGGTACCTTATGGCGGCAGGCGCCGTGATTCGGGAAATTAATTAGATACGATATAGTAAAGCTTATATTATCTTTACTATATCGTATCTAGTTAATCTCTAATTCATTTCCCGAATCGCGCCGTATTTCTCTGGTTTAACGTTTTGAATGTTGCCTTGGCTTACCATGAATTATTACATTGAAATTTAACTACTAGGGAGGGAGCAAATTTAAGTATGCTCAGAGGGAGGTGATTGTTCGTAGAATACAACCTGAATTTTCTCATTCGGTCATAATTAATTAGTTCGTATTCATTACATCACGATTGGTCTGCGCTAAACTTGGCCTCGATCGATATCCGCCCTCTAGCGTGTTTCCGAAACTCTTCACAGGCTACATTAGGGTGCATAATATATCCACCAATTTTTAACCCCATCAGTGCGATAATTGCCTTTTGAGGTAACTCTTTTGATGGCAGACAAAATTTTAACGGTATCAAAAATTGCGCGTAAAATTTTGATGTGTTCCGCCAGCGGTGATTGCGATTTAAAACAGCTCCAAATCAGAAAGTCATATAGCATTGATTATTATTTAGGAATTATAATTTATCTAGATGAATGAGGAATACATATTACGATTAAACCTACTGTTACTAAAGCTACCTATTTTCTACTAAATATTGTACATTTGACATCAAAGATATGTTTACATTTTTCGACTTATTACAGAGGAACAAAATGCAAAGGTGTAAACATATCTTAGACGTCGACTGTACCTTTATTAGTTTCAGGACTTTACACCTTTTCTGAGTGACATAAGCCCTGCGATCATATATAAGTATATAACCATGGATACCGCCTTTAGGAACATTACCGTTCAAATTCTCGGGCCAAATTAGCACACATACACAATTACGCCTACATTCCAATAAGACGACGCGTTTACAGAGCCTGTAATCAAAGCTGGTAAACAAAATAAGAGTCATCTTTATTACACTAATGGTACATAGCTAAGTGTAGATGAAATGCATATAATGTCAATAACTACCAATCAGCGACATTAATCCGCTAATAACCTTCTTGCTGTACGTACTGGCCGCTGAGAGTTCGCGGTTCATATTTGATTAGAATATGACTTGGACAGGGATAGGTTTATGCCATACAGTGAAGAACCAGTCAAATAATTCACGTATAATAATTTAATGCAGATTAAAAGATAACTAGTTAAAATGTTGTTATGACATGACAGACTAACTCAACATAAGTAAATATATCATTGTTGTATAAATGCATTCCGCTATAATAAGTATTTTGTATATTTTATTATCAATCTGCATGGCAGTGCGAAGTCACGTTCAGGTATAGTCTGTCCGTTTTTCTAAGATCAAGTACGCCATAGTAAATGTATGGCGAACTTGATCTTAGAAATCGGACTGGCTATACAGTCTGCAAAATTTACATGGGTACACGAATCGGGTCAAAAATATTTGAACAGGCGGAGTCACAAAAAATCCCCACTTTCAGTTCAGAATATATACATATTTTATATGTATATTAGCCGGTCAAGCAAGTTTGTCAGTAGAAAAAGGTGCAAAATTAAAATTTTGTATAGGACCACAGCCGTTCGCGCGCTTACTTTTTCTAAATTTGCCGCTCTTATAATATTTTAAACTTTCGCGTTTTGAACACATATTAACTCACATTATACGAAACGAAACAGATTTACGTCGGTAAATCAAGGTAATTGAATATAATTCGCGTTAGACCCGTCTATAATGTGAGTTAATATGTTTGCCGCTCTTTTCTACTGACGGAAATGGCTTGAGAGAGAACCTACATATATGTGACAGTAGAGGGTGGATTCAAATGATCAACATTTTCAGATAATGTGTGTATTTGTTAAATTAATTCAGTGAAAGCCTGATAGGAAAAATGTATCTACATATAGGAGACCGGGTATGATTATCTCACGGGTTATATCTCATGAATAGAACATGTTCTAGATATCTTGCCAGGCATCCACTCAATTTCATGTCTCTCTAATTGGACAGCTTTTTTCCATAGTTCTCTGCGAATAGCATCTTGTGGGAATCTGAATGGAAAGTAATGTAAAATGACAATACCAAATTTGATTATTAATTTGAAATAACTAGGTAGCTTTTTTATAGCTCCATCTCATGAAATAAAAAAGGAAAATACAAATCTGTAAGAAGGAATTTATTACTACATTTATAATTATATAGAAAATACCTAAACCAAACACAAGTTAATAAAATAGTCTACTTCATTTAGCATAACACCATCCCTATTATCCTCGCAATTTAAAAAGTCGTATGTTGTTATGAAAGTTGTATGCAGTTGTTACGTTTTAGCTTAGCACGGTAGTATTGAAAACAAATCGTCATGTTTTTTCCAAATTCTACTGAAGTTATCTGTTTACTACAAGTGAAAAGTGATTCCACTGTCCTTGGTATGAACTAAAATAACTTCTGCACCACTTCACGACACATGAATATATTTTTAATTACAAAAAAACGTTGTTTTTATAAATCAATTTAGCCATTTGTCACTGACTGTCATCTCGGTGGTACTGAGATTGCCAATCGAGCAGTTTGTAAGTACCGCCTATCGCGGGGTAGTTTGCGTTGGGTCATAATTGAGCGGACAGAATACTTCCATGTATAGCATTTCGCTGCATAAGCCGAATAAAACCTCAGCTTTTAAATACAAATCAAACGAAGTGGCAAAGCTTGTTCCATTCGCACTTAAATTTCCCATGGAATTTCTAAACGCAGCTTTGCATGTGTCAAGGTCGACGGTGCGAAACGCTATTTTTGTCTCTCCCGTAATGGGCCAGACAGTGACATAATTTCAGGGGGGCTATTTCGATTGTTTACTTGTTTAGGCCGGTGATTTTCTATAAAGGAACCGCCGAGGCTCGCAAAATCATAGTAAAATAGCCAGTCACTTTCTTGGAAGACTACATTGAAATTGCTTAGGTAAAGGGTGATGGCGTAAAACTGAAGCTACTAAAAGCAAGTGAGTAGCTAAGTATAGACAACACAATTACAAGTCACATACAGAGGGGGCCGCGAAAAATATATTAATATGGGGCTCTCACATCCACCTGCTATGAGTATATGAAATGAATGATGAAAAATTACTCGTCTAGTATTTAAATCTATATTGTTACACGCAGTCCGCAGTTAACCAGATGAAATGAATATCAGCCCCCTCAAACTTATTTTAAGGCGGTACCTAATCCTGCGCTGTCCGTTCCGTGTCACATTACTCTGTACGACAACGGTCCTGTCCCAGCCCTCTCGGCTAGCGTTTGAATAAATCGGGGGCCTTTCTAATCTACCCGCGTTACGAGAACACTGCATTTAGTACAGTATCTTTGGCAAGCGAAAGATAAATCGAAACAAGTTGATTTTTCGCCTAGTAGGAAGGTAACTATAGTTACGAAATGCTAACGAAGATAAGACCGCTATGATATCATTTGTAGAAGAAATGTTTGAACGAACGTTTGCAAGTGAATAGAATTTAAGTACGGCACGCATATCAACTCAAAATCGGCCACAAGACAAAACTTGTCAGAACAAATGCTATTTTAATTTGTCAAAATAAAGATTCTAATCAAACAAGGGAATGGAAAGCCTCTTAATGGGCCTCTAAGCGTTCAGAGGACAGTTGTATTATCCGTAACATGAAATGCTAGTTCACAATTATCACTCGATATCCTGTTTGAAACCGAAAACGGAACCAAATAGAAGATTCATTGTGACGGAATTCAAACAGCTTTCGGTATATCTCTAGCTTTCCGTATCTAGTGGCATTTTGCGGGGTTTCCTCAATTTGGCGTCTAACGGATGTGCGGAGTGTGACAATGACTGCTATAAAGATCCGCGAAATGGTGATACGCGAGAAAATGTTTCCGATGAGTTTTATAAGACACTTGGAGAAGTTGTGGAAGAGCCGTTTCTCACCTTTAAACGGCTTTGGTAAATATTTGTTTTCTGTTCAGATTATTTATCGTGATCCTTATTCAAACGGAAAGTTATAAAGAAAAATAGAAAGGAAATAAGAAATTGTCAAAATGGTTACATAGTACGTAGTTTAATGTTAGCATGACTTACGAGTCTTCCGACATTTTGAATTCAAACATTGTATGACCCCGATTTCACCCCTCAGTTTTTTTATGGTAGGTAGGTATAGGTATAGGTATGGTAGGTAGGTTCAGAGACAAACGCCATATTGCAGGCTAGCATGCACTGGGCCCAAGACAGAGCGGCTTGGAGAGCGCTGGTGAAAAGTGTCCACATTCGTCACGTCCCTCAGCCATGAGGATACGACAAAGAAGAAGAGGTATAGGAGGCAAATGAGCAGTGTAGTCGCCTGATGGTAAACAATGACCCTCGCCCATGAACATCTGCAACAATCGAGAGGTTGCAAGTGCGTTGCCAGCCTTTAAGATGGGAGTACCCTTTTTGCTTGAAGGTTAAATAAGTCCGAAAATACCGCGAGCGACAGTTCATTCCACAATTTAGCTCAGGTTCCGAAGTCGCACATCCCAGCTACGCAGCTACCAGCATTTCTAATAAATATGTATAATTAATTACAAAACAATTTTCTCAGGTAGCTCGCTCATAGCTCTAAATTCTAAACTAGTACCTACACCCGTTAGACTCGAGCCGTAAACCCCTGTTAGTGCGAGTACAAGTAACTACCCCGCCGCCAGAAGTGCCGTGAATCTTTAATACAAACCCCCTCCCCACCCCTTCGTCGCAGACTTGCCCTCTAGCGCCCAAAACAAAATGCATTGTGTAGTGAACTCTGTTATTGATGAAAAGTAAATACTCGTATAGTGTACTCGTACCTGAGAATATGAGATTTTTGTTTGCCTACGGCGAATTGGTTGGTACAGCGACCTTTAGGTTATTTGAAATATTGCTTTTTAGATAAAGGATACCTAATGGTAATTTGTATTGGAATTTTGAGAAAGTATTACAATCTGCAGTACATTTGAGTTAACTGTTAAAATAATGTTAGTTCTTTTAGTTTTATTCAAGCCTTTTTGCTAGTGATACGGTATTGTCATTGCGTCTTACGTAAAGTTCTAATTTACGTGATTAGAACTTATGCTTGCAAATGATTTTAAAGGACTTCTAAAATAAATATCATATATATAAAATCGAAAAACCAGAACGGGATAAAAAACGAGGGAAGAAGCGAGATGGCGCCTTACAAATTTCTAAAAAAGTTTTTGACACGTTTCTCAAATACGACGCACGTATGATAAGAAAAAACTGTTTCAATCTATTATCTAAATATGGGAATAGAACTAGAGCATAAAAACTATCGCTTTCTATACGTATTTAATTTACAATAAGCAAAATAAATTTTCATAACAATCTTTATTTTAGGACGATCGGCCGTTTCTCGGCAACTCTCGGTTAGTTTCGTTTCGGTGGTGCCACAGACTAGACCAAATTATTCGTAAGTTAAAGTTACCTTAATTATGTTTGTCATGTTGGTATACAGTTCATTCGGCATTTTTTTACACGAAGTAAAATAAAAAGTGCTGTCAACCTCAACCTTAGTCTATAGCCTAATATACGAGTGACTTATGCCACATATGACGTATCATTATCAATCAAAATAATATTATCATATTATTAATAATTTGTATTTTGTTGTTTTAAATTTCTTTTTAAGTTATATTATTCAGATTGACTTTCACGGCTTCGGCAAAAATTGCTATTCGTCCGCGGACCGGGCTGCCGAGATGGGCCAAAAATACAAAGTTGATAGTAAGTTATAATGTAGGTAGATAAAGTACATGTTCAGATATTTTTGAGCGACCTGATGAAAATAAGCAAATGTACAGTCAGCAGTCAGCCAAATATCTTAATATAACTTTGTTGCCATAGAAATAAGGATGTGTTCCGATATAGTGGCGCAATATTGAGAGACCAAAGCTAGCCGCTTTAGTGGCTCGGACACTTAGAGAGAATGGGAGAGAATCGTGCCGTGAAGAGAGCGTACTTGGGACAACAAAATGGGACACGCCCGAGTGGACGTCCTAGGTACCGCTGAAACGACGTAGTTGCTCAAGACCTGCTCAACCTCAACCATGGCGTTGGCGACTGGCGAGAGCTATCGCAAGACCGAGAAACATGGCGTGATCTGGTGTCGGAGGCCAGGACTCACTTTGGGTCGTTGCGTCGCCGTAGCCATAGTAAGTAATGTTAATATCCAGAAAGGGAAATGGGGACTACCTACGTTTGTATGAAAAGGCGATTTATGGGCGGTGGTCGTCCATATTCATCATAAGACGGAAATTAATCTAATGAACGTTTTTGCAACTAGGCTTATAAAAATAAATAATAATTTTATGTTGAAACAAGTTTTGAATAAATACCTACGTAGGTAGATGAAAAAATACAATATTGCCTTTAATCAAATCACATAATTTTTTGAGAAATTTGCGAATTAAGTTATCTAAATAACGGCTACCTACAAATAAGAAATCCCTATCACAGTTATACTTAAACCCTGGCAGGGTTGAATACATAATAATGTCGGTATTTAACTAAACATAAGACAAACTTTTTATTTCATTTACGCGAGCGGAGCTGCGGGCCCGTCTAGTAATTAAATAAGAAGTGAAATTTACAAATTACTTAATGGTTCATGATGTGACTAAAAGTCACCATAGAATATACAATAAATATATATACATTAGAAATGTTGTTAATTAAAATGTTTATGACGAAGGTGATGCCCATGCAGACGTTTCCCATTCAATTTTCATCCTTTCTCTTTTTTCTTAAGTATCTCTAAGTAATCTGTTTGTAAAAAGATCGCACATTTTCCTGATATTCTTTATAACGAAGCGGGTAAAATCGGATCGCGCCAATAAAAGGATTAAGATAAGAATTTAATCGCGGAAAGATATCATCTTAATTGCTTTGAGCAATTTGCTCGGCTGTTATAACAGCTTAATGAAGAGAGGCATCGATTCATCAACTATGAAAACTTCTTTTATAACAGATAAATACTTCCTGTGAAAAGATACTTTAGGAATTAAAATTTAAATACCAATAGAAAGTTTAAAGTGTAAACAAACAAATTTAGTAGTAAACAAGTTAGTAGGTATGAGTATAAACCCACCTACTGTTATCCATATATATAGTATCTTTGTTAATAGAACGAACGATGGTAGGTATTTTCGTCGCGCCAGTACTGATGGCAAAAACTGATTGCTTCCATCTGTCCACCTGCCCATTAGGTTAATGGATCTAGATCGGGATGAATGTAGATACTGTCGCGTACTAAAATCATCACTCTTCATGAGCCTTATGCATTTGCAATATTGCAATATGGCTTACGAAGTATCTCTTTTAAAAGTGTAAATGACGGTGCATAATTACTGAGTTAAATTATATACTGTTTTGTGTCAAATGGAATTGATTATTTTTATTTCAGACAGGAACAGAAGCCGGTCTGGAGTTGAAAGAAGCGAATTAATATATAAAACAATGAATTTAGAAAATTACTTCTATTAAAAAACGATAATTATAAAAAAGTGACAACCTAAGTAATTTAAAATCAAAGCGCATCATACAAAAGAACTCACACCTTTCAATGAAAAGAAATCGTTATTCACACGAAGTGATCTAATGCTAAATATGGCGACGACAGCTGTAATTCGATCAGGGACAAAATACCGGTATATTTTTCATACAAATTAACCGGTATTCAATTTCGGTACCTTGGTTGTTTATGTATATTTTTGCACTTAATTTAGCTAATCTGACCAATCATTATCCTTACCTAAATACTATTCTATAATATCAAAGAAATAATGTGAAAGCTATGAGATTTTTAGTTATACCCGTAACGGGTTAACCTGTTAGTTATATTCGATACAAACTGTCAAACATTTCGTACCCCGGCCGAAAAATTGCATGGCCGCTTTAGGAATGAATACATTCATAATGTGTCCATGCAGTTTTGCAACTAGCTGTACAAGCTAAATGGTACAGAAAGAACGATGAATGAACGAACTGCGATGACATTTAACCGACGGTTCAGTGCAACCGGTCCCCGCATTAACCCCGGAGCAGCGGTGTCATTTAGACAAACAGAAAATTAGGCACCCTGCCAACATACCAACCTCCACGCTTAGGGACAAATTAAGATAGGGATTAAACTAGCTATAAAACAATTAAAATAGTGATAAAACTTTATCCACACCAAGTTGGTCGTTAATACATCAATAAGGGCCGGTACAGACGGACTGCAACCCGACTGCAACTTGTATGGGAACTGCATGCCGACGTTGCAGTTGGCGTGCAGTCGCCGTGCAGTTCCCATACAAATTGCAGTCGGGCTGCAGTCCGTCTGTATCGGCCCTAAAGGAAAAATGAAAAAGTAAGATTTCAAGTGAGAACTTGAGATTTGCTCATATATTGAAATAGGACCAAAACAGCAACCCGTTCGGTCCCACAAAATATAAAGCGTCACTGTAGTACTCATTAGAAATATCGGGGTGATCTCGATGCCTTTGGCAAAGACTGATAGGCGAATTCAGGATAAGACTTCGTGAAAGAAAAAGAGGCAGGCCTTTTCCCAGCTAATAAATAAAACATACTAAATGTTGAAATAGATGTATTACTTACCCAGTGCAGCCAGGATGCCAGCAGCCCAGAAGACCTCTCCACACAGGGCTGGTAAGAACAGCAGGCCGCCCATACGGCTGCCGAAGGAGTCCTGCAGCGGATCCAGCATGGTCACGTAGCCCTGCTTCCTCATGGGGTTTGCGAAGAATATGCCGCCTGCAATAAACACCTCAATCAGTACGATGATCCATAATTTGTGTTTACCTAGTCCAAACTCGTACAAAAATTCACGTCTGATGTAGTTCCTTGTTCTAAGTTTTTCTCTTCAATCAAAGTTGAAAAGATTTTCTGTACATAAAGCGTATGCATAAGTTTCTCTTAGCTTTTGTAATATAGTAACAAAAATGTAAGCGAACTCGACACAACGTCGTCTATGGATTCTTAAGAGTGGCTGGTGGCACGCTGCCAATATCAGCCCGACTGGCTCGCGAGTAAAATTCGCTACCAAAAGCCCGAGCATCGCTAGTTGGCGCTGGTTTTAAATGCATTTATTCAAATTACACTGAACATATTAAATATATTAAGAACGGGTCACTCACGTATTTTAAGTCGAACCGTTCTTAATATATTTAATATGTCTGAGTCTCACGGAAGTTTTGTTATTAAAATTACACTGAACATACCCACTAGATTTTTCTTTTATTATACAGTTATAAATTAAGACTATGCACATGGAGTCTAGGTCTTGGTCAAAACCATAGTCTAATAAAACATGGTCTTCCATTCCCAGAGTGACACGGGCCTACGTCACAACAACATGGCCGCTATATATAGCGCTATCGCATATTATCATATAGCGCTGTCGCATGATGACGTAGGCCCGTGTCAGTTAGGTGACCTAGAAAAGACGGGAATGGAGTACCAGGCGGAGTATATTATTATACCATGGTCAAAACTATGACTCTCTACTTTCATACTAAGTACGTTAATCTGTCGGGATAAGTGCGCCCATAGGCGCATGCCCTTCCACCGCGATCATTTGATCAACCTTCACCTTTCTTTGCTGAGAAAAGTGCTATCACGGTAGATGGTTCTCTAGTCCATAGTTGTGATTGTATCCAAGTTTGATGTACCTACCTAGTTTTCCTATTTGTGACCACTGACTGTATATATACAGTATGCTATATCTTGGAATATGCCAAGAGGTAAAGTTTCTTACTACATAAATACGACAAATCAAGGTGCTTACCGAAGACCAGCGAGAGGGCATATCCGAATGGCGCCTGGCACCATACAAGTCCGGATGTGTAGATTGCCTCCGCTGTCCCATTGATGTAGCCTCCGCCCACCCACGTCGCTGAAACATAACCTATACGTTAGCATCATCATCTCAATACAAGTAGCCCACTTCGTATTTTGAGATCCCTAGCGTCACATACTGCTTGTCACTGAAACAAGGCACGTAGTGACCTAGTGACACAAATCAAATTCCTTGACTGTATGTACAATATCATAACGAATCTCTCGACACCCAAACTCATCGGAACCCTGTCAACACATTAGTATGCGTGTCTCGCGGAAGCGTTATCCCTGCTTCACGAGTTTGGTCTGAGGACGGATCTGCCCTGAAGTTACTCTTTCACGTCTAAAGTTTCAACTGTGTCATCGACTTACTAATATTTTGTACTAGCGACCCGCCCCGACTTCGCACGAGTTACACAAAACCTTAACAAAACTATACACCAAAAGAATCACTGAAAACCGCATGAAAATCATGAGTTTTTGAGTTTATCGCAAACATACAGACATACAGACAGACAGAGGCAGCGGGGGACTTTGTTTTAAAAGGTGTAGTGATAGCGATGGGATGAATTTGCTACGGGCTACGGCGTAGCACTTCGTAGCAAAGCTATATAAGGGCGGATTTACACTGGTAATCAACCTAATGCGGTTGCCAAATACCACAATTTAAATAATAAATAAAGATTTATGTCTAAATAGCCGAAAGCTCCTGTAAAATTGGATATTACATAATGAAATAAGTAATATACATCGTGTATATCGTGTATATGTCGTGTTTACCTATAATTGGATAGACACTTATTCATGTACTTTTGGCTTTTGTCTGTAATTTCTGTAGTGTTATATCTATTGGTAAACCTTAAATAATTAAATAAAAATATAAAAAAAATACATTGCACAGTCAGTTGCAGAGATAGTAGACCCATTTTGCAAACACGTTTCTATACGGGGGGGGGGGGGGGTCAGTTATATAATGCAGATCGATTCTGAAAGGTTATTTTGAACCCTTAGCGCGCTTAGTAACTTTTGCTGCAGCCTATACATAGGTTTAAGCGGAGACCCTCTCTTCAAAATACAACTAACATTGAGTATGAAAGTAAACAACGTTAAAATATTAATCCACTAATTGTGTTCACGGCTGACTTGTATTTGGTGAACAGCATGATGGACGACGTGGCGGCGTGCCGTGACAGTTACAAGGTCAACCAGGAGTTCATATTAATGTTGACGTAGTTAATGAAAGTGGTTCATTAATACGAGGCCACCCTAGTGAGTAAATGAGATTGTTATTTAATCATTGTTGTTTGCTGTCCTCTTGTCCCTCTTCCTGTGCTTGTACTACTATGTAGAGTCTGTGCGGAAAGAGAAGAGTCGTGGAATGTATTGGGCTCCATACATTTCACGACTCTTCTCTTTCCGCACAGACTCTACCTATGTAGTTATGTAGTTATTATCTATTATCTATATATGTACCCATGTAGTTATCTAGTTATTTTTGTATACGTTTGTGTCATGATTAAACATTATTGCGCCGAGTATAGACACACCTTTAGGGATTTTAGCATTGTTTTTTAGACTAGTGCATTTTGCTTTTGGAGAGCACGATGTATTTGTAAAGTGTAACTGCTGATGCATATCTTAAAGTAATGGCATAATATGAGCCAGTAACATCGTTTTTGGTCCGGCTTGTAGCAGATTATTTTAAAAATTAAATTTTTCAATTATAAAGGCAGTTTTCATTTAGAAAACGGAATACAAAAACGTGGGAAGTTCACTATATATTTTTTAGAAGATTTCGCAATTATAAAAACATTTCATCGGGACATCCATATTCTAACCCAGCTAAAAAAGGGAGGTTTATTATATTATAGGCGGCATGTCACGAACGTCGGGACATGTTGTGAGAATAAAGATTCATGAACCGCAAGGCTGCCATAAACCATTTAGTTGAGGAAGGAAAACGGGAAATATCCTATTTCAAGGAGACGACCGCGAATATAGAGCCCTAAGGGATTGTCAATACCCAATATCCACCAAGGGAACGATTTTGCTCGCCCACAGGATAATGTAGAGCCTACCCTGCTCAAAACAAACTTTAATAAAATACGTACCAGACACTACCAACTATCTTCTGCCCGCAACTTCGACTACATATAATTAGTAGGTACTTCATAGCTCCAACCCCCTATTCAGCCCCTTAGCTTTTCGTAATAAAAACTATACATTACATATTATTCCCTTTCACAAGACTCAAACACTATTATCTCGTGAAAGAGCTCTTGAGGCCTACTTACAGAATAATTTTATCCATATCAAATTTCATCTGTAGGTACTTATTAGGTTCAACGGTTTAAGCGTGAACGGACACAATATTAGTAAGGATTTCGGTACTTTACCTGTTAACTTCGTTAATAAAGAAAATTAAAATATTTTTTACTAAAATGATTGAAAATTGATTCTTAATCTGTGTTATCGAAATGTTTTAATGGGAGTGGGAGTTTAATGACAGATTAAATTCCGGCCTATTGAAATATCGAGACAAAAATTAGTTCACAACACATTCCGAAAAATTTCTAGCATATCCATTAACCTCTGAAGGTCCTACATCTTAAGACGAAACGGGAGCTGAGCTAAAAGTCAATTTTGAGATTTCAAGCTGAATATACCCGTCGCTCTGACGGGGCGTGAGAGACTGTATTTGTGTGTGTAATGCACGCACACAGATGCGTACGCTTGCACCCGCGCGCGCCTCATTGCCGACAATTTGCAATGTTATTTTTCGTGCGTTACTGCCACGAGGCGTTCACTTATTACTTACTGTGTTGCGATTGAATTTTTTGACCCGGCTTACGTTTACGGAACTCGATAATCTTTCTACTACTGTGACTTGGCTTTGTTTACTTGACTTTGCTGATCAGCTTATTGTTTTGGACTCCGTGAGTTGTGGTTACCTATTGGACCGCACGCAATTCATCTACCTTTATTCAAGTAATTAAGCGTAATTAGCCGAAACCTTTATAAGAGTGTAATTCATAAGAAGTACATAAGATATAATTTTGCTGTTAGCTTTTAATTGTATCACTTTACATATATGTTACTCAAATAACTAACACGGTTACACTGTTGTAAGAACATTATTTTTCAGGTAGGCCTTATTATACCTACTATAGGCCTTATTACCTCCTAGTACCTTAGTAGTAGTAGTACTACTACGGAAATTGATTCAAAGACTCAAGACTGACTTAAGTGGGAGTAGGGTGTAGGGTTTTTTCTAGGCTTAATGAGTTCGCTGAAGCTTATTTTTTATACTTAGCGCACAGAACCACTAGTTTAACAGTATCAGCTCTAACCACATGTCACCATTTTGTCCTTTACGTAACAAACTCAGGGGCCCAGAATATCCGATGTACCTATCAAATCAAGGTTCTGTACCAAATAAGGCCCGGTTATTATAGTTCGTTATTTTTTAGCATTAGAAAGAAGGTAAACAATCATGACGTGTCTTTTTATTAATAATTATTGAAAAACGCTTTCAAAAATTAGTTTATATTACTTATGAAAGCAAAAGAATATAAAAAAGTATATGATTAATACATACATACATACATACATACAATCACGCCTATTTCCCGGAGGGGTAGGCAGAGACCACGGATTTCCACTTGCTACGATCCTGACATACCACTTTCGCTTCCTTCACATTCATAACATTCCTCATACACGCTCGCCGGTTTAGGGTGCTCTTGCTCATTAATATGATTAATATGATTTATAATTCTAACATATTTGCTATGACTTATTTTTCAATGGTAATTTTTAATAAGACATGTCAAAATCTGTTACCTTAATGCAAAAAAAACGAACTTTAAGCGTGCTAACTTTCAAAATTTCATTTTTTATAAGATAGTATAAGTAGATGGGCAAAAATTTTGCGTCCATGTCCACCAGTGAGTAAGTGATTGAGATACCTAAACATTTAACTTTATAATGTAAAATGATATAATTTACTAACCTACTCGTTTAATTTCAGGTAGGTTGAATAAGGAACCAAGTAACCATGGGGAGGAGCAGTATTTACTAACATTTTCTTTTTGGGTCTTCAGAGTGTATCGTTTCCTTTTTTTTGCACATATTACACTTAAATATATATTCTCTGTGTAAACCCTTACGTCTTTCAATGACAAAGGCAAGATCAGCAAATGTACAATTTGTATGATCGTGCCTGATATTTGAGATCACAGAAAATAAATATTTTAAATCCACTATTCTGCGACCTTCTAAAATTTTGTTTTATCATGATTCATGATCAAAAAGCTCGGATTCAATAGTCATATCAAACGTCGATTATGCAGTTGATGATGAGCTTGCATTTTCTACCATTGGTGCTGCAAATGCATCAACCGGTGGCGATAAACTTTGCCCTCTTGTAAAACAAATTACTATTGTGATTGTGTCCAGCAAAAGGCCAAAATTCGGTTTACTTTCCTGTTTAAAATATTACTAATTTATTCATATTTCAGATTAGGTACATAGGTAACTGTCTGAATGTTACAATGCCAGCTGGCAAATTCTATCACATTTGTTTGTTTGGTAGTCATGGTAACATTCACTTACATTGATATCCTTATTAAGATCTGTATAAGTTGTTCGCAGAAATCGCGAAGCGTCTGGTTGACGTAACTGGTGACCGAAGAGCTGGCGGCTACCTCGCACAACGTATCAGCATTGCGATACAGCGAGGAAATGCCGCCAGCATCCTTGGTACAATGCCTCAAGGGCCTATTTTAGATTTAAGCTAGTTATTAATTTCGTTTAGTAGTACCACTGTATATATATTGTATGTAAATAAATGTTTTATTTATACGAGATCTGTATCTTATTATCCAGACCTTAAAATATTGCCACCGTTGCCCTTTAAAAAAATACTGTTTAAATAATTGGCTACTCAAACAATGCTTCTATAGTATAAATAATGACTACACAAAAATGGGTAGTATTGTATATAATGCACGAAATAAGGCCCGATTCTTAAGCGGGTTTAAATTTTGAGGCCATGTCCGCTAATACTATAGACAAAATATCAAGTTTAATAAACACAAAAAAAAAAAACATTGATGGGCCTTATTTTATAATTTAGGCCTTACTTTGTAATTTAAAGTAGAGTTAGGCCAAGAAAAATCTATAGCGATTTTGATAGAACACGCAGTGCAAGTATTATTTCAAACGTCGCTTCTATGAAATTATGACATATAAATAACACTTGCACTGCGTGTGCTATCAAAATTGCTGTAGACTTTTCTTGGTCTGACTCTAAAATATTCTTTATTACACCACAAACATAAAAACAAATTAAAAAAAAACCGGCGAAGTGCAAGTCGGACTCGCACACGAAGGGTTCCGTACCATTATTTATAAAAACGGTCACCCATCCAAGTACTGACCCCGCCCGACGTTGCTTAACTTCGGTCAAAAATCACGTTTGTTGTATGGGAGGCCCCACTAAAATTTTTATTTTATCCTGTTTTTAGTATTTGTTGTTATAGCGGCAACAGAAATAAATCATCTGTGAAAATTTCAACTGTCTAGCTATCACGGTTCGTGAGATACAGCCTGGTGACAGACGGACGGACGGACAGCGGAATCTTAGTAATAGGGTCCCGTGTTTTACCCTTTGGGTACGGAACCCTAAAACCGATTTACAATGTAGATAAAGGTAGCAACAGGCGGTCTTATCGCTGTTAGTTCTTATTCTTCGTTTGTTTAGCATTAGAGTGAAGGTGACGTGTCTTTTTTAAGCATGCAATCGTATAATTATTTAGCTTTTTTTGTAATAGTTATGTACTTAGTGGTTAATATTAGTATTTACTATTTTTTTTTCAATAATGCTTAAAAACGAAGTAAAGACATGACAACCAAATATTAACGCCATTGTAGGGCAGGATATACAGAACATGAATCATTAGTACTGTCACGCTCCGTGATTGTTGAGCCATTTAGGGTTCTAGCTAAATTGGACATTCCATAGAGCACGAGTAAGTAGGGAACAACCAATTCAGCTAGGACCCTAAATTGCTCGACAATTACGAAGCGTGCCTGTAGGTACCTAAAAATTTTGTTAACCCATTTTAACCATGCAATAAAATATTTTTGATTTTGATTTCTAATTTGAAATATTAGAATCAAAAAATTCATAATAGATTGTATATCCTAACTACAAAAATGTGTTCCCTACTCTCAACCCAAAACCCCTTGTATCTTAGGATCTAGATATTTTCACACAAGACGGTTTATCGATAACTTCTTACATCACTAGATTATCGACATTAAATGTCGACTATTGCCCATCACTTTTCTGGCTGTGTACGTATTTAGAAACTTGACTCCGCCCCTAAAATTTGTGCGATAGGGACAACTGCAGCTGAGGCGAAAAATCCTGCGTAAAAATGACAAAAATCGAGGTTTCGTAGTCCTCTTTTTCCTCCCCCAAAACTTAACCAATCGTAACCAAATTTGGAAATCAAAATGATTATGAAATTATCTGTGTCGGACCGTTTTGCTTTTTTGGCTAATTGATATCAGTTTTGAATACCACGCCTCTCATTGCGGCATAGTCTATTAGGCCATTTTGGCCGTTTTTGAAGGGCTCTAGCGCCTTAAAAAACAAAAATATCAAAAAAAGCAAAACGGTCCGACACAGATATTGACAATATTAATCTGTGTTGAAAAAATCATTGCTCTAGCTTCAAAAACCACGGAGGAAAACGAGGACTACGTTTGTATGGAGGAATGACCACTCCTGTTGGCTCTTAATGATTTGTTCAGCAAACTCGTGACAAAGAAATACAATATGCAAACAAGATAAAAGTACCTCTAATACCTACCCTGCCGTCCCCTTGCCAACACAGCCATTCCCTCGGCTTAATTACTGAGGTATTGCCTCATTCTAACCAGGATAAGAGTGACCTGGGAGAACCCCTCACAGTAGAGCTATTTCCTATAGCTAAAATAAGTGGTTTCACAGCGGTAGTAATACGGAAATACACTAAAAACAAGATCAAACATACTAAAGTATTTGAACAAATTAAATTATTTCTGAAAAATATTTTAATTTGTTTTTATCAAGTAGAAACACTACTATATAAATTATAAACTGAAATAAATGTCATATACTAAGAAAAAGTGACCAAGGCCTCTAGTGCCCCAGGCTGGAATCGAACCAGCGTCCTCTGCTATCGCATTTAAGCACCTGCCGCGATAGCAGAGGACGCTGGTTCGATTCACTGGCCTTGGCCTTGGTCACTTTTTCTTAGTATATGACATTTATTTCAGTTTAAGATCAAACATGTTTTTACGCTTTTAATTAATTACAAATCAATAAAAACTCATTACAAGCAGGAATCATTGTGCCATTACATAATGCGTTCTGTACCCCTAAGTGTCATTTTGTATGGGATTTTGAGTTTCCAAAACGTCCCGCTTGGCGCGCTGTTCAAAATCCCATACAAAAATAGACATGACGCATAAGCGAACGCTCGTCACGCTACCGATGAAATTGACACTAGGGGTACAGTCACCTGCAATAATATGTTGCTCTTCGAAGGCCGCAAAAATATGTGACACCCTCTTATGGCTCTACAAATAAGACCGTGTCAGATATTTTTGCGGCCTTCGTTGTATAATATATTATTGCAGGTGACTGTACCAACTGATAAAACATCATAGTAACAACTCGTTTTAACGTTTCATAAAGAGAAGCTGATTTGACTGCCTAAAACACTATCCGATAACAACCGAGCTTGTTTCGCTTGAAACAAATGGTTGTCAAGTGCTGGATATATAACAGCGGAATAGTGCTGGATATATAACTCAAATTTCACCCCTCATTTCCACCCGACCTTTGCTCCCTGACCTCTTTCTAAGATAACAACTCGACATTCGTTAACATTATCACAGAGCCTACGTTTTTGTGTAAGCAGAGACGATTTCCATAATAATCTTTAACAGGGAAAACCGTCTTCGAAAAACAGTTAAAAATCTCATAAAAATTACAATTAAGTAGTACACTTTCAATACCGAGTTCCGTTACCTTTATTTTAACTAACTACGATAAAGCCGGAAACACGCTCCTACCATATGTTATAATCGTAACTATTACGAGCGTTTCGTAACACAAAGGGTGGAACAAAATCGTTATCAGCTGACCGAGTTTTTTCCGACGTTAAAAGTAACATAATTGGCTAGCCACTCGAATATGACTCTTCTTCGATTGACTTAAGGGTTACTTTAAAAATTAATCTACCCCTTCAGTGATGGCTGTTATACTGGGCCCGGCTTGGAGACTGCGTGGCGCCGGTAGCAAGTGACACATATGTCCTGTTACTTTTGATTAAATGTAGCCATTATAGTTGAAAATTTCTCTTTCACACTTCTTATGGTCCCAGGAAGGGTGAAAAAGACAGTCTAGTATGTGTCGTAACTTGGTTGAACAATTACACATATGTATATTACCTATTCTAATAAATACAATCCCTTATTTAGAAATTTAATTCGACTAGGAAAACGAAGGTATTTAACCTTAAAATTTTAAAAAAGCGAGTGATCAATCTACGATCACGTCATCATACTACACTTGTAAGTCATCATACTTCAATTTATTTGACAAAATGTTCCTAAATATCCATGGAGTTACGATTCTGATAAATAATTTGCAATTTGGAATTACTTCACGTAGGGAAAGGTCATTTTGATAAACTTATTTCAACCTCATGCATCAAAAAGAGACTTGACAGTAGCTTTATTCATGAAGATGTTACAGCCACTCGCTAGACTCGTTTGACACAACTTATTACTCGTAAACGTCTAATGACGCTAATGTGCCCATCAAACCTTTGGACTTAATGAATGGTGGACCCTACTTAAACCTTTTTTTTAACATTCGTGACTTACGTTGTATTTAAAAGGAAAGCCGCAAGGCTACTCGTAATCTAGAGACCCACGCAGACCTCACCAGTCAGATGCCGATGAGAGAATGCCAGCAATACATCCAGCCAGCATAACCTTTTCCAGGCGGTTTCTTGCGACCCGTCCACATGCCCAGGGCCAGAACTCACCAGTAGTTAAAATGCCGACAAAGAGACCGATGGAACGCCCAGCTAGCATCACCTCCGACTCAGAAACATTACCAGGCTACTTGCGACCTAAGGGACTACAGCAGAAATCACCAGTAAAGATACCGATGGGGCAGCCATTCAGCATAATTTCCTCTTCAGAATCATTTCCAGTCGTCTTATGACCTAAACCCTACACCAAGACTCACCAGTAAATATGCCGACAAACAGCCCGATGGACGGCCCAGCCAGCATCACCTCTTCTTGCGAGTCATTGCCTGGCGGCTTCTTGCGGCCGCGTAGCTAACCTGCCAATCGCTAACGCTTCATAGCGACCGAAACGCAAGTGTCACTGTCGCACTTATAAAAAAGAGTGATAGAGAGACACAAAGCGTTTCGTTGTCGAAGCGATAGCGATTGTCACCACCCAACTACTAGAAGCTTACAACAGAACTCACCAGTCATAGTAAATATGCCGACGAACAGCCCGATGGACCGGCCAGCCAGCATCACCTCCTCTTCCGAGTCATTTCCTGCCTGTTTCTTGCGGCCCGCCCAGATGCCCACGGCCAGGATCAGCACGTAGAACAAGATGATGGAGATCACGCCCGCTATGTTGATCATCTTGGATGTTGGTTAACCGGCTGCCGACAATTATGGCTGGTAAGGTTTCTGCTACATGTTCATGCTTTCGATAAGACTTTAGCAGTCTTATAAAACTTAGATTAGTAACTTTAGTTTTGGAATTACGATATAAATTACCTAAGAAATAAGTGGAAAAAGTACTAAAGTAAAAATTACTTTTGAATTTGAACTAAAGAAAAGGATTTACAGGTATATTCGGTACCGATATCTTATAAAATCTGATCAATTAGAGGTTTTTGAGTACCTATCTCTTACAGGCACGACTCAATTTTTGTTACATTAAACACTTTAGTCTTTGGTATTAAAGGAAGGAAATGATGTGTTAATATGTTAAATATTAACTTTAAGATTTGTTCTTTGATTTTGATTACTCATGAAAAATATAGAGTACTTAGCTTTTATTTTTGCGCTAATTTACTCGTATTTCGGTAATAACAGCGTGGTGAATTCATAAATAGTTATAACCTCTTGATTGACCGTACAAGCTATCATTAGGTATTATAGTCGCATCCGTGTGATAGCTACTGATAATGTAACTTACTTGTCAGTAAAGTCTCACGAGGTCGTCGCAGCCTCCCTCACTAACAGTCCACTCCCATATTTAGGATATAAACACGAATCCAAAATATAATCGTCTAAATAACACTATCACCGTGCACGTTTAACGAATGTTCACTAAAGCTACCGGCATGCTAGGCGCGCAGCTGTCGCCCCATCGGAGGGAGGTTTTCTGCGAAGGGCTGTTCCTGGTCCTAAAGCTTAGCCCACACATGAGCCCTGGGCAGGATGTTCATCGAGGAGGCTTACGTAAGGCTCATCGTGCACGTGCACAGGTGACAGCGGGCCTAATGGCGGACTGCGCAGAGGACCGCGCGGATCGATCCGCTTGACGTCATTGGTTCCCGGCGCGCCGCCGCGCATGACTCGCGCCTCCTTCTGACCGCACCACTACATGTAATTCCCGCTTCTTACACTTCCTACCGTATCCATCGCCTCTTTCGAAATAATACCAACCTTCCCCGCTCTTTACAACCCATTGTTGGATGCGCAGCGAACGCGGCGCGTTGGTCATCGGTTTGAATGTCATGCGAAGAGTCAGCATTGGTCGGACTGGAACCAGTGGTGCTGGCAAAGTCTCTCATTGACAAATTGATTGATGAGCGGTCGTAATGGCTGCCTTGGAGTCCTATGCCTGCACTGGGGAAAACATTATTCTTTTATGAACAGATAATTGACCATTTGTACACCCTATGGACTAGTAATAGTAATTTATAAAACCAGTAAAACTAAATTTACTTCTATTTAATCACTTAACCTTATTAATGGTCGAACCCATATTTTCTATGAATGAAACAATAGCTTACATATTATATGTTCGACGCAGTCTTTGTTATTGTAGGAATATTGTAGGTCGGGCTTTTCGCATATTCATTTTTTTTTGTTTTTTTATTATGTGTTGATAGTATTCATATAGCCATCAAGGCTATCATTACCATGCACACGTATTACTATGACCCTGGGGGAGACGTTGCTGGCCTTGGCCGATAACTTGTCATGCTAGGCCACTCTTTCAGGCCTATGCCGGAAAATTGTAAATAGAAGCATGAATAAGTACATCTTTTCTGAAGCAAATTCTTGTTTTGCGTCAAAAATTTATTTCATAAGAATAAGAATAACAATAATTTATTGATAATAATTGGGAACACAGGCATGTACTGTTCATATTTATATACGCTCTTAGTAGCATAGTAAACAATGAAAGATCTAAACTTTATTTGAATGAAAATGAAGAGCTGTTTATAAAATATCAAAAATAATACGAAATACTGTTACTACATTTGTTTGACGTCAGACATCAAAGGTTTTTTTTTATGAGACATCAAAGGAATTTCCTTGCCAAATTTACAATAAAAACTTCAAACCTATATAAAATTGAAAAGGTTTCATATCATAGTTACAACCATAGATTCAATATATTACATGAAACCTTCTTTGTTACGACATTTCAGGATTTCAGGTTCCTTTTTCAATGTTTAATATAATCACCTCATAATCACCTCGCCACTTTGACGTTGTCAAAGTCAATTCACGTCTCACACTTTGTTATGTTTAAATAATGTTTATTTGCCGAAAAATCCAAGCGTAATACCAAACTTCTCCCCCATGCCGATAAATTAAACGTCATCGACCATAATTAGGTTATTATCATTACTTCCACGAAACTGAAGCCTCGAGAATCAAGATGCATGATACGGTAACGGTTTTAGATTTTTATTTAACTTTGAACTCTATGTTTACGTTATAAGTGCTATTGGTTACAATGGAAATGGTGATGTCTTTTCCTTATTTTCGTTAAACGTACCTACTC
The DNA here is from genome assembly GCF_910591565.1 of Cydia splendana. Classification (NCBI taxonomy): domain Eukaryota; kingdom Metazoa; phylum Arthropoda; class Insecta; order Lepidoptera; family Tortricidae; genus Cydia; species Cydia splendana. The sequence goes on from NC_085961.1 coordinate 30,747,679, forward strand.
CACATCCTGCCTCCCTTTTACTTGGTTATTGAATAAAGGGATGCATGAACATATGTTTTATAACAAGGCAAAGTGTTCGTTCTAGGCCTCTTTGAAAGTGTATTTAAAAAGCTGTTTTTTACTAGGCTTTACGTTTCCCCATTTACCACTTTAAATGCCAAGAACCTTCCAATGTATTGTGCCCATAATGTCAAGAACGCTTATTAGGCGTACGCTGTACCTAAAGTTGGTTTGCTAACTTGTTTGAATGGTGTGGGCGCCTGCATGACAAATATATCTATGCTTGCACTATGACTCCTTAAATCAGGAGTATTAAGGTAACTTCTATAGCATTATACAAAGCAAGTTTACATCAACTACTTTTGTAAAATCAGACATGAGACAAATTATGCTTCAGAAGCTGATAAAGTGGTTGTTGAACGTTAAAGTTCGCTCTGATGGCCGCCTCGCCCGATATGCGACCCCGTAACCCCAATATATATGACCTCCTCGAATATTAGTCAAACGTTGGATCTCAAAGTTAGGTCATAAAGGAACTTGAGTGGAACTTTGTCTGGCGAAATCTGAGGTGGAGCTAGATAACTCCGTTTTAATTCTTGTAGGATAAATACCTACCTAATAATGGATTCATCGAAGACTCTATTACTGTATTGTTGAATTTTGATGCTGTTTGTCTGTATACGTAGTAGATAATACCTAGTTATGTATTGGTAATAAAATTATGAAACTTTTCCAACTTTCGTTTATTATTTATGATAGAAAATAATCAGCAACCTAAGCTTTTTTTTTAAGTTGTCATTCCATACCGTCATTCAAAATTTTATTACGGATTGTAAGTCATCCTGTTTTTTCAAATCAGTAGTAGTTCGACAAAACGGCCTTTTTTTCAAATAACTGAGTCCCTAGAAGCAAAGTCAGCAACATCAATTTGAGTCGGATTCTGATTTGACAATTTGTAACGGTTTAGATATTATTTTCATACGACCTCGGAGATCGCTCACGCTGATTGGTATGTAATGTGGTGAATGTCCACTTTTAGTGTTTAGCAGTAACGCTTTGGTTTACTGCCACATAAACGCATATTGCTTGTGTCAGCGCAACCTAACGTGTATATATAGGCAGGCATTTAGAGAATATACGTTCTTATACTATCACACATAAGGTGTTTCAATACATACTCCCTGCTACTGCTCGAAATCAACATAACAAGTACCCCTCTTGTTATTTGATGGCGACCCAGACCAGCGAACCAACGAACTAATATTCAAAAAAGAAGAAAAAAATCTACCAAGACTACAAAAGAAGAGAAGAACCAACGCAGTCAAGATCAACCCAGAAAACCAATCACACTTTCAACGCAAGAATCCACGCAGTCAGAACCAACCACCACAAGAGGTGTCCAGGGTTATCCGGGGCTACCATAATCACGGAAGCAGAGCCAGCCAGCCATATGAAGCGTCAAGCGAGTGCCACGTGGAGGTGCCAGCTCGTTAGGCCGCGCCAACAGCTGCCAAGAATGCCGGTCGCGAACTCGCACCGGACCGGACGAAGACGAAGCCGAGGACGGCCAGCCTCGCAGCAATAGGATGTAAATCCTACATGTAATTTATTATTTTAATTAATTTTCTCTAAAAGCCAGCATTTTTTTTTCAATTCAGTAGCAGCCATATTTAAATCATTCATAATTCTTAAAGGTTGTCGCTAAACTCAATTTCGTTTCGAGCATAAATAATTTTCATAAGAAGTCATAATATAATATAAAAATTAAAAGTGTCGAATAGTGTCCTCAATCATGTATGTTGCAATTTGCAGCGCGTGCCACACGTTGTGCGCACGTCGACAGAAAACTTAACTAGGCCGCAAGACTTTGCCGCGAGTTAGAATATTTTAATAAGCGATGAATGAAATTTGATACATCGCATAACGATTAAATAATTAACAACTCCATTCAATAAAATTATTTAATTGTTTCTGAGTAATGATTAATACTTTAGCTACGTGTCGGACTGATCACCTGATATACAGCGAAAGTTTGATTTATTACATCGTTTTTTTTTTGGAATTTTGGAAGTTAAATAATAGTGTTTATTTTATAGAAAGCTTACAGTACGGTACAAGTTTGAGAAGTTTTAAGGAGTTTAGGCACATTTTTTATAAAATGTGACCTTATAGCTAGAGCACTAGTCCTTCGTACTTGATCATAGTGTGATATACAGTATCCTCCGTGAAAGTTGTAGGAGACTTTTAAGTCTTAATGTATTCGTGTCTCTAGGTACAGGCAAAGCCGTACAGCCTGGCCTGATATGCCATTTTATAGAGTTGATAAAGGGTGACCATGCCCTAGGTGTTTATTGAAGATTTGCTATGGATAGCATTGATAGGTGAAGGGTGCGCACAGAAGCGCAACCCAGTTATGTCCTTGATCATAGTCGACCTTATAGGTGTCCGTGAAATGCTTAACATTTAATACGGCATTAGTTTATTTTATTATCAGAATTATGGGAGATACCGTAACTATAAACAGCGATAGTAGTAAATGTTTTAAAGTTGAATAGTAAATGTCTTAAAGATGAAGAATAGGTAAATGTTTTTAAAGAAGAAGATTTATATTTTATGAGAAAAGAAAGTAAATTAATATTTTAACGTTTGAGAGATGATAACATTTTAAGTGAAGATAATATTTTCTTATTAAAAGATAACGATATTTTTTTACAAGGACTACGATATTAATACGACACATAAAATCAAGCTAAATCAAGATTGTTTGCATTATAAGTACCTATATAATTTATTAAGTGCGTTGCAATGCGCGGCCGGAAGCGGTCGTGCCGTAGTGCACTGCACGAATTTTAAAATTCGCGACCCGCGCGGCAATAGCCGCTGCCTGCTTACCCGCTATGACTTCATCACAAGTCGTAGTCAACGAGTTGTTGGCATTTATTCAAAATGCCACCGTGACTTTGGATGAGACCAGCATCGTGCAGATCTGCAAGTCCAGCTTCCAGGAGGAGGACATATGTAGTGGCAAGGCGCTGCTCTACCAGACGCTCGGCAAAGCCGACGAAATGCCATCACGACGAAGAGATGGAGGCGTGAAGAGTCTACGGGACATCATCTCGGTGTTCAAGGGGACCGATTCATCAAACATGCCCTCTTTCGTGGCGAAGGACCTACATCGGCTACCTGTCGTCTCGTTGGACCATGTTGACGTTTCCAGGCTGCTAAAGGATATCATTTTCCTGAAGGACAGTCTGGCTGAAATGCAGGCTAAGTTGGAGGTATCGAATAATACCATCAGTGAACTACGTTCTGAATTAGCGTTAATACGAAGTGCTAGTTCGGAATGTAGGTCAGATAACTCTAGCATAGCCGTGTGTCACGTTGCGCGGAATGCGTCCATCGGCGGTTTCGAGTCCGTGAATTTGGATGCGTCGGCGATTGCTGAGCAGGCGACCGCCGACCCGCGCCCCGCCGCCCGCCCGTCTACGTCACCGGAGACGCGCACGTCACGCGAGAGTACGTTGACCCCACAACGTTCCTACGCTGCCACTGCCGCTAAGCCGTCTGCTGTGTCCAAGTCTAAGCAGCGGCCGAAGAAAGGGGTGCAGAGCCTTCGTGAACCTGTTCACAAGGATCGGTCACAGCTGACTCTAAAAGAGTCGGGATGCGACAGAGATGGCTTCAAAAAGGTGGAGAGGAGAAAGAAGTCAGCTCGTCCGAATCAGTGCGGTACCGCACCGACTGGACCTAACCATTTGCTGCGTCCTGCAACACCGACGACGCTGCTGTATGTGTCCCGATTACACTACCTTACGAAGGTCGAGGAGATCGTGAAGTATGTACGAGCGAAGTCCGGATTCATCCTGAGGGTCGTGAAGTTGGAATCTCGACACAGTGTGAATTTTAATTCTTTTGTGCTGAGCGTTCCGACTGAACATCTAGCGACCTTCACCAAGGAGGAGTTTTGGCCGAAGGGTGTCAAGTTCCGGCGGTTCCGCGGCCGGCTCCCTGACACTGCGGGGTTGCGAACTGCATCGCAGCCATAATTGTGTTTTTAGTTTTAAGATATATTTTGTAATAATATGTATGCTAGTTTTAAGGTATTTATCTATGGGCCAATAGTTGCCTGAAAATAAATGTTTTCATTCATTCATTCATTAATATTTTTCTTTTATTGATTTCAGAAAAAATTGTAAACAACTAACATGCGTTAAAAAATTTTCTTCTGCCACCCCGGCGGTGAGAGGAACTTTCGGGGGAGGTGTAATGTGGTAAATGTCCACTTTTAGTGTTTAGCAGTAACGCTTTGGTTTACTGCCACATAAACGCATATTGCTTGTGTCAGCGCAACCTAACGTGTATATATAGGCAGGCATTTAGAGAATATACGTTCTTATACTATCACACATAAGGTGTTTCAATACATACTCCCTGCTACTGCTCGAAACCAACATAACAAGTACCCCTCTTGTTATTTGAGGTACATGCAAAACGAAGTGATAGTGATATGTCCGATGCGCAGCAATTATAAACACGATCGACAAGGTCGCATCAAACCCAGTTCAAACCCATAACAAATTATCAAATTAGAATCGGCCTCCCGTTGTCGAGTAAGATCACAGAGAGAAGAGAGAACAGTAAAAAATCACTTTTTTTTTATTGGTTATCAACTCTTGCGGGCTTACAGGTGGCCCCAAAACGCTCACAAGATAGTACAACATAAAATTACCATATAAACAATGTCAACTTACCTAATAAATAAATTGAATAACACAATTATAACATAATTATATTTTGTCCCAGATATTGCGCCTTGCTGATGTGTGGAAGACATGCAACAAGATTCGCGCCGCCGCTTTCCGCGTGGGCCTCAACTTATGGGACTGGTACCGTCCGCTAGACCCTGAGGGCAACTCGCTTATCTCAGGTAAAACATATACTGCAGTCACCATCGTCTGTTTATTTATTAAATCTCATCTACATTGTACCCTTGTAGTATTGCACTGTTCACTGAAAACTAAACCAATACACACTACAGTATTTTATATCATATTGGAGAGCCCAAGTTCATGTCAGTGCTTAACAGGCCGCTGCACTCCATGGTTGGAATATCGGATGCCGAGATCTCACAACACGCATACATTTATTGCATTGCCACCAGCTGTGTCAGTTCAAAACGGAATTCAATATCGGAATTTGGACCTTAACCACCTAGTTAATTGGATGTACAAGCAAAGGTTTCCTAGATTGGCCTTACGGCAGGAGCTCAAGACATTCCTAGCTCCCTAGACCGTCCCTGTCGCCCTACTAGGTTACCTATACTTTAATATCGTTGCAGAGTCCAAGTTCGTGTCGGTGCTAGCCGGGCCGCTGCGCACCGTGGTCGGATTGTCTGATGCCGAGATCTCACAACTCGCCGACTATTTCCGCGCGCAAGACGGACGCGTCCTCTACCACCAGCTGTGTCAGCTTATCCATGGCGAAGGTGAGACAGCTCTAAGAATTTATCAAGATTTGAAAACTCTATAGATTAAGCAATCAGCAACATCACAGGGGGGCCTAGCTAAGATGACAATAATTGTTGATAGAAAACGCCAATCGGAACTTAAATAATGTATGGAAATAGTCACGTGACTTTTCGCAGCATCCGTCTTGACCATTATTAAGTGGCTACGGTGATACACCATAAATCGTCTGCAATAGATGAAAGGAGTGAGTGATGAAAGATCTCAGCCTCTTGCTACTAGGTGGTTAAAGTATTTCTTATTGTTATTCTGTCTCGTGAGCTAGGAGACAATAGTAGCACAATTTTTCTGAAATAATTTAATTTGTTCAAATACTTTAGAATAGTAGCACAGTTAGTAAAACTGTTGTGCCACATCCTACTAACAAAATCCGTCTGTTCCGGTTCTTATTTACGACATCTAGGTACCTATAGATATCATAGCAACCATTTGGATCATTGTCACAGGAAACATAAACAACAGCATATAAAAAAAAGTAAACCTAACGAATGAAATTCATGTTCGACAAATATACACGATTGTAAAAAAGATTCCAATTTAGTTACTCAACATAAACTTTTTCCCGTAAATTGTTTACTGTTTAATATCCGTTAAACCGTAACTAGCATTAATTACGCTACCTGGCGGCTTAGCACGGTCGCGTTTTTATCCCTTGTCACCATGCCTGTCACGTTCTAACAAGTATGTAAGTGCGAAAGGGACGCGCATAGTGATAGTCGATAAAAATGGAACCGTGCTGAGCCCGCTGAACTTGGCAAACAATGCCTATGTAGGTACAGTCATTTTTAGTCATTTTAGTCATTTATTCAATATTGCATTGTCATGTACATAATAAGGTGTTACAATTTAAAAGGCCAGTTCATGATACCCTGTAAGGGCACACAATAGTAGATACATGCTTATTTACAGTTTTATACGTTTTAATTTAACGATTTAAGTCTAGAAGGTAATATAATAATTATTTAAACTTATCAATTAATCAATAAAATGTCAGCTAGTCACATAAATTAATTCAGGATTGTAATGCCAAAAAATATATTGAAATAATAAATAGTTAATTAAATTATTTGGTCAACTTATTTTATAGTATATTTTACGAATGTCTTAATTCTAATATTATAGGTAATAAGTTTTATTAGTGGTACGAATAGGTCAAGTTATAATTTAAAAAATCCTAAATTAATTCAATGTCATACTTAACTAGCGTATTATCTTTGAGAAACGATTCTACTGTGTAATAACAATTTTCTATTAATAGGGTTTTCAGTTTATTGTTAAACATTTTATCATCTGGTTCGGCTTTGATAGCATTAGGGATATTATTAAAAATTTGTATACATTTGTACTGTGGTCCTTTTTTATGCATAGCTAACGTAGATATTGGCAATAACAGCTTATTTCTATATTGGCTTCTAGTTTTATACGTATCGATTTTCGATGGGAATAGTTCTGTATGTTGTCTGACAAAAAGTGCAGCCTCCATTATGTATATTGAGGGTAGTGTCAACAGTTTATATTTGATAAAATGAGGGCGGCAGCTGTTAGGGATGTGTACATTCGCTAAGATTCGTATACACTTTTTTTGCAAGACGAATATTTCATTGGCATCTGTGCTATCTCCCCAGAGAAGTACGCCATATCGGAGCCCAGAATAAATATATGCAAAATAGACCGATAAAGCTGACTCAAAATCCGTCAAGCGTCAAGCGTAAACATATGGGTGCATTACAACTTACCATAATCATAATCATTTATTTAGTTCTTGAATGCGGTACAATAAAGATGTAAAAAACAGTTTTTGAACAGCACATAAGCATAGAAATATTGAATATTACCTATAACTATATGACTAGATTCTTATGACCTACCATGCAGCATTGCAAAAATAATACAGTCACGATATTTAAGTAAATACTACATTATACTACAGGGTGGTCCAGATGTCCGTTAACATTTGAGAAGTCGTTTTCAATAATAAAACATGTGGATAGTATAAAAACGTTTATTATTTACTATGAAAGTACACAGATTGGGGTTTTACTTCTTAAAAATAACGCTATCTAAATGCAACCCTTTCCTGTCCTGGCATTCAATCAATCTAGATTGGAAATTTTTCATCACTGCCCGCAAAGTGTTCTGAGTAATTGCTTGCATTTCGTAGCGAATATTTTCTTTTAATTCTTCTATGGTACTCGGGTTGCTGGTATAAACTTTACTTTTGAGATATCCCCATAGATAAAAATCCATTGGGGATAAGTCTGGGCTTCGTGGTGGCCAATTTATGTTACCTCTTTTAGAGATCACTTTTTCTCCAAACAATTCCCGGACGGCGGCAAGAGCATCATTAGAGGTGTGACAAGTTGCACCATCTTGCTGAAACCAAGTCCGCTTGTTGAAGCCCTTAAAGTTTTGCAGTGCAGGAGCAAAAAAATTTTTCATCACACTTGCTCGGAAAAGATGTATTTACACGTAGGGCTTGCGGGCGGGAAATTGAATTTTTCGCCCTAGGGCGGAAAAAATCTTTTCCGAGCAAGTGTGATGAAAAACACTTATTTACACGTAGGGCTTGCGGGCGGGAAATTGAAATTTTCGCCCTAGGGCGGAAAAGTGTTTTATACAGAAGTTTGTTTTTATTAATTCTCCTTTTTTTCCTTACAAGTGTGATGAAAAACATTGTGTGTGCCACGGGCGGTAAAGAAATTCCGAACTCGTGAACATTTTAAGCCCTCGCTTCGCGTCGGGCTTAAAATTGACACTCGTTCGTAATTTCTTATTTCCCGCCCTTAATACACAATGTACTATTGCAGCATTTCAACATAACGCACTGTATTTACAGTTATGGGACGTTGTCGACAATCTTCATAAAAATAGGGACCAATCATTCCCGTGGCAGAAATTGCTGCCCACACAGTTACCTTGGGCGAGTGTAATGGATCTAGGCATATTTAATGTCGAACCCGTCGTTTCGAACTTCTGAACCCATTTTTTAATGGTTTGAACAGATGGGGCAAAATTATTATTGCGTACATTGTAATTATTGCAAAATTTTCTCTTGGCCACAGTTGCAGAATCGTGGTTTCGGTAATACTCGCGGACACAAAACGCACGTTGTTCTCCGGTAAAGGACGCCATCGTACTAAATTCCTAATGGCTGCTCTTTCATTTGACATATCCCGCACTCCCCTCCGCCCGCCAAAACTGACACAGCGGCAAATTCAAATGTTAACGGACTGTATATAATACTCAAAAATATGTCCCATATTTCTTAATTCGCTGACATATTTAAGAGCTATGGGACATTTTTTGAGTATGATGAGTGCACCCATATTTTTACACTTGACTGTATTCAAGTACCTACCTTCTTTACACCTTGCTACGCTTGGAATTTATACTACATATTCTTGGCACAAGGTATCAGCAATTTCAGCAATAGATAAATTAAATAATGGCAACCAGCCATAATCTTGTTTTTTACCACCAAAGCTCCCGACAAAGGAGCAAAGCTCATCTTATTAGAGATACATGGCGCGCATCAAAAATAGCGGGCACCTATCGTTTCTCCCTAAAACGTGTTGAAAGGAGAAGGAACTAGGTACCTGCTGAGGGGTTCCTTTGCGTCATAACATACGAGTAACATGGTGTTCTTCAAGAAGCGAGTATTTGGGGTCGGCAACGCATAAGTGGCCCCTCCGATGTTGCTTATGTCCAACGATGACTCATCCCATCAGGCAGCTGATCTGCTAGATATAGCTGATTATATTGCATAAAATATTAAGATACGTATACGTATAGTTATTTAAATAACAGTTTTCCTTCCAGACGGCGTAGTGAGCTGCTCTGGCACATGCGTTAAATATTAACAGTACCTACCAATTTGTCGAACCTTGAACAAACGTATTGTAATGAGTTTCCATTAATAATACTGTTTAATTCTTAATAAATATTCAACGAACGGCATCTACGTCTTTTGAACTTCGAAGCGCATTGTAAGCGTAGCGTTGTTCTGGTCCGACTCTAGTATCTGACATCTGACCACGGTAAGTTTCATGCCAAGTGCTACATCAAGTATAGCGCTCCTGTGGGATATACTGACCTATGTATAATTGTCATTGCCAAATTAGTGCAAACTTAGAGGGTGAATATTGCTGGATGTCTATAGTCTACATTGTTATAGTCGACGAAACGAAGTAACTTATTAGGTGTGAATGAGTTGACATAACCTAGTACTATCGTTGTAGGTACATATATATTTTATTTACCATTCGTAAGCTTTGTTGTCGCGAGAAAAGTCCACAGCAGGTCTAGTGTGCTGCTGTGCTAAGAATGCCCTCGAAACCCTGAATCTATGACGTCACAATACATGTCGCTCGTGACATTTGCCCCGCGGCGAGGGCACTCGCGTCGAGGACATAAGCTTCTTGCCACTTCACATAACGAGAGATCAGCGCCAGTTTAATCCAGTTTTCTTTTTTGTGACAAAGACATTGTTAATTTAAAGCTAAACCCAGATTTTCCTGCAAACGCGCAAGCGTCATGTTTTGCTTTTTGATGCAATATGGTTAAGGAACAGTCAGATTACGATAGTAGGTATTAGGGTTTGCTCCCAGGAAATACCGGCACCAAAAGTACCGGAATTTCCCGATATTTAGAGCCAAGATAAGAACTGCAATATCAGAATTAAAATCCTGGTACTTTCGAGTTTTTCGAGACAAACATCCCGGATCTATTAAACAATTCCAATTCTTCAATCCCAAGATGTCATGTTTCAGATGCGGGTGGGCGCGAAAAGATATCAGCCGACTGTCTGCTGGAAGCCTGCCCTCCGCCGCCGGAGCCAGAATGCCACCGCCTCGACCAGTGGCAGATGAGGCGCCTCTGCTGCTTGCTGGCCACCATCGCGGCGCGAGAACTGCCCTTGAAACCTTACTTCCAGGATTATGAGCTGGTAAAGCACACAAAAGTTTAAAGTCATCTCAGTTACCTAACCCTAATCTACACCTTATGTTGCAGTAGAGGCGTTGCTAATAGGTATAGGCGATGTGGGTAACGACCTACGGCCTCATACCGCGAAAATTTTCACTGGAAGAAAGTAAACCCCTGGAAAGGGAGTTTTAGAGAGCAAGATAAAATACACCTAGGTAATCGAATTTAAACTGTTGTGAGACATACTAACATTGAATAACGCTGAATGCTGCTCGCACTGTTAGTGCTTGAGAAAGGAGACCTAGGCTCTCCGAAACATGTCGCGCGAGTGACTAAAAACAAGTGAGTCTACACCTAGGTACTTCACCGACACCTAATTTAGGTACTTGCCACTGGGCTAGTGTACTTAGCTTCGTGCTTGTTGCCTATTGTCTAGTTGCTGTTGGTTTAATGTGTCATCCCTTGTAGACCAAAGTTCCTTCGATATGTAAATTATATTTAGGATACCCTTGACTTTGTATTTCTTTTATTCTACAGGTAGCAAAAAACGACGGCCGCATCACGTTCGCTCACTTCGCCCGCATCCTCAACTACATCGGCGTGCTGGTGTCCACTGAGGATTTCAATTTGCTGGTCCGCCGGTTCATCAAGGACTCCTACACGCTGGACTATGTCGAGTTCCTTAAAGCTGTTGAGGCGGTTAAGAAGGAGGGCATTAGAGGGCTTGGAGTGGTACAGTATAATTTACTACTAATGTTCGCTACTTGTTTTCTTTCATCGTCATCGGTCAATTTCTGCTCATCGTCATCGTGTATGGCCTCCATGTTGTCCTGAGCTAATCTTAGCCAGCTCTGCTGCTGTCTTGCACTTTGATGCAGTGTCGGATTTTAACATTACTGATTTCTGCTATCACTTATCAAACTCGTAACTTCAACAGGAATACAACAACCCCGTAGCGGTGATCGACACGACGCTTCCCAAGCTGTCACGTCCCGAGATCGAGGCGGGACGCTCCACCGCGCCTCTTGGCGCCAATGACTGTTTCCACCCGGCACTCAAGCAGCCAAGACCGACGCGCCAACTCATCGAGCTGATGCTGCGCGTCCAGGAGTTCGTGTTACAGCGGAAGATACGGGTTTCGGAGTTCTTTAGAGTCAGTTCTGCTGGATATATTAGTAGTGTGTCCGGTTCCCATGATGGCATAGGCAAGCCATTTAAATTTATCATGCATGAGTCACAGACATAGCCCATGCTATTTTCTTCTGAATACAGAAAATATATTGATATATTTATCAGTAAACAACGGTTTTATCAGGGCTTTTCAACGCTCAGCAGCGGGTGATCCCATTCATGAGATTCTTGTATGCATCTGATTTTTCAGGACTTCGATCCCCTGAACAGTGGTCGAATCGCGCCGGCGGACTTCCGTCGCGCGATGGACGCGATGGGGCTGGGGACGGTCCTATCGCCGCAGGAGGCTGTTTGCGTGCTTCGACACTACGTGGACCCTAACGACACCAACCGAATCTGCTGGCGAACGTTTGAGGATGACTGCGATCAAGGTATATCCAGGACATTTACAGGCTCGATGCTCCGATCAGTGTTAAATTCACGAAGGATCCGAGTATCACTTAGATGTAACAAGCCGGGCCTTTGCTCATTCTTCTCTATTTCTATCATGTGCAGTATTCGCTATAAAGGAGCTCGAGAAGCACCCGGAGGTACAGGCGGGCGCGGTAGCGGAGGCGGTAGCGGCGCTACCAGCGATCGGGTCACCGAGCGAGCGCGGTGGGCTAGGGGAACACGAGCTGGATGCGGCGCAGGCGGCTTTACTGCGTGTGCGAGCCGCGGTGAAAGAGAGGAGTATAGATCTGAGGCCGTCGTTTGGAGAGCATGACGAGTGAGTGGCGTTGAGTTACTAACTTAATAGAGAACGTCCCGTCTACGCTGGCGCGGAAGCGGAGGCGTCATCAGCTCAGCTCCCACTTTGGAGAGACATGCCTTCGATCAGAGAGCAGACTTAACGATAACCTTCGAGTTGAGGGATTTCCATACACTTTATTACATCGCAGCTCGCAGGTTTGACCACCCCAATAAGGATAAGGAACTCCTGTTATAAACAGTTTAGTATCATGAATCGCAGATCACACAACACAACTTTTTACCTTCCTATTACAAAAATACGTGTTCTCAGAAACAACAACGGGCACGTATCGCGCGGCCAGCTCCGCCGCGTCCTCGCCCGTCTCGGCGTGCTCCCCTCACCTGAGCAAGTCCGAGCCCTAGAGCTCCGCTACCTGGACGACTGCGGCTTCAGCTACGTGAAGCTCCTGGATGACTTGGAAGAGAGACCGGTGGAGAGCGCGGTTATCTCGGGACCGCCGGCCCCGCCGCGAGGACAGCACAGCAGGAAGGTGAACCCACTGGAGACGGATATAGTGCAAATACTGGCGAAGATTAAGGGCAAGGTACGTAACAGAAACCCGGGCAATTTTTGTCTAAAAGTGAATATGATATCATAATTACTTATCATTCACTATAAAACGTGATACCTTAGATACGCGCACAAACCAGACCGCCTTAACAACAAAACATACTCTTTTGATTTATTTTTCTAAGAAAGTAAAGTCGTGGATTGATTTGACACATTTTTTTTAGCCAAACCATGGAACATTAATACATAATATTTCATACGCAGATGGTCCGCGAAGGCATACGGCCGTTAGACTTCTTGCAGCAGTATGACAAGCACAACGAGCTGGTGATCCCACGCGCCGACTTCTATCGCGGTCTTGCGTCCGCGGGGCTTGCGCTCACTCCCTTGGAGATGGATACGCTTATGGAAGTGTGAGTACCGACACAAAGGTCGCTTTTCTGTTGTCACAACATAATGTGTATCTTCTGCGATGTCTATTACATTGGCTCTATGAAACTCATACTACGATCTTACTAATACCATAGCACCGATATTCAGCAACTTTTTATAATGCAGAAAAAATGCGTCAGAATCCTAGCCAATATCCACCAACCAAATAGCTGTAGACCTTATTTTAAAAATCTGAAACTTTTAACCCTCCCCTCTCTTTACATTTTAGAAGTAGCTAAATTCGTCCACAAAAATATACATCTTTTTAAATTTTGCCAAAATGCCAGACGCAAACAGTATTTAGAACTTCCGGAGCCGATACTAGAGATCTACAAAAACGGCCCCTATTACAGGGCTATTATAGGACTAAATATACAATAAAATTCCCGCTTATTTAAAAACATCATACAACCAATTTGCATCAAATCTAAAAAGTAAGCTGGTCGAAAAGTGCTACTACAGTATATCTGAGTTTATGGAAGATACCTTGTTATAATTATAAGTATATATATATGTAAGTAAGAAAACACATTTTAGTTAAAAAAAATATTAAATTGATTACTCCTAATTGTTACCTACTCTTAATTTACTTTAAGTCATGTTAATGCAGTGTTAATGCTTGTCACATAAAATTTATAATTTGATTTGTTACAAATATTTTTGCGATACCCTACCAGGGTCCATGTGCCTGTATGTTACTATGTAGTTTACTCGTATGTAATATAAATATGTACATTGGATGCAAATAAAGATCTCTATCTCTATCTCTATCTCTAATATGACCTAAGTCTCTTTTCAATAATAGGTATTACTGAAGCAGCGAGGTTTAGGCTCTGTCCTCTACCTATATAACCATCAGGTTCGACTAGGGTTACTTATCAATGGTTAATAGACGGTAATAAAAAAAATCTCTCAGGACTGACATTTGTTCAACAACTAAGTACCTATAATGTACGTAAGTAATCGAAATATATCATTTAGCGAAATGTCATGTTATTCAAATGCAGACTTATCACAGCGGGATTCTAAAAGTACAAACAACTGCAACAGTGTACACTGACTTTTTTACGGATGGAATTCATTCGTAAAGTGGATAGATATGCACTTTTGCATCTCGCTGTACAAACGATGACATGACACCTATTCTGTTGGCAGGTTCTGCGCACCCGTGCGCCGTCGCTACGTGGAGTACCGCCGCTTCGCGGACACCGTGGGCGAATGTCTCACGCAAGGCAGCCTCGAGCGAGCCCCGCTCCTTGAACCCATACCTCATGTACCAACCATCGACTCGCCGCTCAACCACCTCAACTTTGAGGAAAGGAACACCGTGTCTCTCGCTCTCGCCAAGCTGGCTAAGTTCCCTGACCAGCTGTCGAACATTCTCGAAGTGTTTAAGGTACATCATCGTTTTTCCTGGATTCTTGCTACAATTCGCTAATAAGAGAACACAGTGTTTTGACCTGAAACGCTTATCTGACCATTGGTAGACCTTAAACCGTTGCACTAAGGTTGAAAAATCGGCAGTTAAATGTATCAACGATGTTATGAGTTATGAGAATGCCTCACGCAACGCAGCCGTGACCGAGCCGGAGCCCCGCTCCTTGAATCCATACCTCATGCACCTACTATCGACTCGCCGCTCAACCACCTCAACATTGAAGAGAGGAACACCCTGTCCCTCGCTGCCGCCAGGTTGGCTAAGTTTTCTGATCAGGCCGCGTAGCCAAGACGCCAATCTAATATGGAAGAGCGATAGAGAGACATAATGCTTTTCGTTGTCGAAGCGATAGCGATTGTAACCTTGGCTAGGCCGGCAGCTCTCGAACATTCTTGAGGTGTTTAAGGTAATATCGAAACATTAGGATACAATTAAATATCAAACCCTAATATGGCCGGCTCTGCACCATCTGTTTAACTCTGATGTGATGAACTCTTATAACAGGATATGGACATCGAGCGTTGCGGCACGATCCCGCGCGTGTCCGCGGACCGGGCGCTGTGTGCACGCGGTCTTCTCTCTCTGGTCTCAGCTCGAGAACGGGATCTAGTCTACAAGGCGTTCGGCTACCGGCGCGGCTGCGGCGACGAGGTACGGACCGTTGGATATTTATTGGCGGAAAAAATAGTTGTTTGTTTTACACAGTTCTAGTTTTAGGGTGTATCCCATACAAAAAGTTTATTTATTTTTAATTTTTTGCTTTGTCCCAATAGTGTGGGGTACCTCGTTGGATAGGTCTTTCAAAACAAGTGTCTCCTAAAACCATTTCTTGATAAAGTTAATATTTTTGGAAATATGTGCTCCGAAAGAAAAAAAAAGTGCCCCCCTCCCCCCCTTTGAACCACGGGTCCAAAAAATATGAAAGAAATCGTGAAACAAAAGCTTCATAAATATTACTTTCAATGAAAACTATAGCGAACATCATCGGTCTATCGTTTTTGAGTTATTGCAAAAAAATCTTGTTTTCTTAGTAAAAAGACGTAAAGTTGTACAAAGCGCTGCAAAGGTACTCCCTTATGACACTTACTAATAGCCCCCGTTTGGCCTATTTTGACAGAATGGTAACTACGAAACCCTACACTGAGCATGGCCCGACATGCTCTTGGCCGATTATTTACTTTACCTATATTTTTTTAAGCAGTTATGATTTCTTAAATATTTAGGTTACCTAATTAAATAAATACAGAAAAACACATAGGTTATGTTATATTAATTATTTTACTTCCATCCATTATCAGATCGGGCAATGTGAAATCGCTCTAACTCTCTAATATTGTCACTTTTCAGGTGAACTATCGAGCGTTGTGCAGTGCCCTAGACATCTTATTCGCCACGGCGGCCGGCCCACCTTGCTGATCCGTGAGCCGGCTCTCCGTGCTTCCACCTAAGGGAGTTCGTCACCATCACATCAGATATAATATCGGAGCGGCCACGGTGCTCGCAAATATCTGCGCATACATTGTTTTGAGCATCTTGGCGGCTGAAATAAAATTTGATGGCGACTCTACCTAAAGGATACATTGAAAAAGGAGTTTTCGAAGTAGTTTAAAATTGCCAAATCGTATATTGTTTCGTACTGTGATTTGTATCAAAATTTAGTAAACGTATATTGGAATGCATTACTTTTTCTTCGTGCACTACATGACATCCCTCTCCCTCAGGTCAGGATTTTATCTAGGTCCCTGAAGGCCACTTGCACCAACCCTCTAACCCTGGGTTATGCGGTTAAACCGTTAACCCAGTTTTAAATTGGACTGATAACCATGGTAACTCCAGGTTTATCCGGTTAACCCCGGGTTAGTGGGATGGTGCAAGTGACCCTAACTGTAGTTTAAAATCCTCGAGTTTAACAGCTGAAGTGGATGGCGCTGTAGCACGAAATTTTCTTGGAGTTAACAACTCTTCTACAATCTATAATACTTTGCTGGGTATTAGAATACTGCCATCTAGTGAAAGATTCGTAAAATAAACTGCAGAAAGCTTTGAACAAAATAAGAACCAAAGTTGATCGTAATTTATAAATTTCTTTATCAGGAATCCAGTGTCTTTATTTTTATCATCCAGTATTATAGTTGGTCAAGCAAATCTTGTCAGTAGAAAAAGGCGGCAAATTTAAAAATGTAGGCGCGAAGGGTTATATCAAGAAAGTTTGAATTTCGCGCCTTTTTCTACTGACAAGATTTGCTTGACCAATTATAGATTGTCAAACTATTTACGGCATCCAGAGCGGTCCGGATGATCGCACACATGCGTGTCCGGGTTGAAGTGCAGCCCGGCCGGACACTGCCGGCAGATGGGCGCCACGTGGCCCGGCGGGCAGTAGTAGAACAGGTCGCAGGCGTCCGGGTGCGGGAGCAGGCCGTCGCTCGACGGGAACGGGCAGCCTACCGGGGTGACGGACATGCTCTTGCATTTCTCGGGTATATCGCTATAACATAAACCGTTTTCGTGATTTCTTAAATATGTAGAAGGGTCAATGTATAGCTGCGTCACTGTTATCAGTTACTAAATATAGTTGGTCAAGCAAATCTTGTCAGTAGAAAAAGGCGGCAAATTTAAAAAATGTAGGCGCGAAGGGTTATCGTCCCATAGAAAATTGGAATTTCGCGGCTTTTTCTACTGACAAGATTTGCTTGACCAAGTATAAGTTAAAAGTGTGTGAAGCGCGCGTCCAGTGGCGCCCTCGTTGGAGGAATTGTGTTTTCTAATAAACCAATTAATTTATGTATAAATCAGTATAGGTATCGCTATTGTTATCCTGCTGATCCCCAAATTTTGGTCTTTGACACATAGTTTAATTTTGCTTTATCACTTAAAAAAATGAGGCCATGACGGGGCATGACGTCTAATTGATAAAACGAAAATTAAGGACGCGCCACCGCCACTGGCTGGACGGTCGATGCAGTGTTACGCAGAATAACTTTAGCGCCTGTAAGTTAATTCTGAGCAAAATGATATGTAACGGCAGCAGGCTGGCGGTGCGAGCAGGGCAGTCGCCTGGGCCTTGTGCAACAACCAGTCTTTTAATCAGTATACAATCGGAGCTAGTATACCGTATCGCGGTTTGAAATATGTTATATGTATAGTATAACCGGCGTTGTTATAAATAGGATATATTACCCAAAACTCTCCGTAGGGGGCGCACTAGCACAAACTGTAAACAAACCGCCTTGATGCCTCAACCTCAATGTCATATTAGTACATTATACAGGCTGCGTTTCGACCAGAGCTATGCGAGGATGAGTAATGCGGAATATTACGCAAAACTGCGTAGGGGGCGCCACTACCACTATCCATCACAATCTGGGGGCCTACCGCGAAACAAGAAAATAGAAATTTCTTTTTCTAACCTCTCTATCACTCTTGCATATTCGAGCGATAAAGAGGCAGATAGTCTGTGCGGAAAGAGAAGAGTCGTAGAATGTATTGGATCCCATACATTTCACGACTTCTCTTTCCGCACAGACTATAACTAAATTTCGATTTTCGTGATCCCAGTAGACCCTCGTCACAGAATAAATAATAGCACTACCGCACAGAAAGGACACTTCCTACAAACCCGAAGTTTGACAGCGCTTCAGGCAGTTCAGGGTCGAATCATGCTATCCCTTTCGTGTTATCTTATCTGTGGTCGTGCACGCAAAAGGAAGTCAAGTCGCTGCCCCAATATTACAGGGTTCTATGTTACATTTTCAAGATAGTTTGTCACTATACTTGGTCAAGCAGATCTTGTCAGTAGAAAAAGGCGACAAATTTGAAAAATGTAGGCGCGAAGGGATATCGTCTCATAGAAAATTTGAATTTCGAGCCTTTTTCTACTGACAAGATTTGCTTGACCATCTATATGACAATTTTCAAATTTCAGTTCGATAAAAGTGAAACATAGAACCCTGTAATATTGGGGCAGCGAAGTGGTGCCAACCCTAATAATTGCTCGGAGCAATGCCGAGCCGAACGAAGCAGAGTTCGACCGAACTGACCGAAGTGAGGAGTGTCTCCCCACTGCCCTTGTTAACAAACCGCCTTGATGCATCAATGTCATTTTATTATCTGTGAAAACTTGTCAAGAAACAGTAAGGCACAGTATGTGTTACTCTATGGTTTACTAGCTAGCTTAGTGCTGCACTCTGGCGGCAGAACATTGCAGTAATACCCCCTATAGAATCACTTAATTATTTGCCTATCCTCGCTAAGCGCAGCTAGTGGACAAATGCATGGTATTGATTCTTAACAATAAATTTCTCGCTACGTATCCTCTCGCACAATTTATTCAACCCAATTTATCACGCACACGCCAATATCATTGTAGGAAGAGAGCGTGCGTGAAAAAGGTGCTATTGGCGTCAAGCCCACTATACTTTCCGATGAGGTTATATCTTTCTGATTTAGTGATTACATTGTTTACTAAAACAATAGTCGTGGACAAATTTCGAGGAACGCAAAAATAGTATTTTTTTTTGTTGTGCTAATTGAGCGTTGCGAGGGTTTCAAAGCACGAGGGTTAAACAAAATTTGGCCCCGAGTGAAACGCAAGATTTTTCACCACACCAACCCGAAGCAAATATTAAATGTAAAATATCAAAAAAATCTAACCAAAACAAATCCAAATGAATGTTATTAAATATTTTTCACCTCAGCAGCTCGAACAAGGGCACTTTGCTTCTTAAAAACAGTGAGCAAAATGTGATTTTGCTCACTGAGTCATTTTGTCTCACTCAGTGAGCAAAATCGCATTTTGCTCACTGAGCGTGTTTCACTCAGTGAGCAAAATGCGATTTTGCTCACTGAGTGAGACAAAATGACATTCAAGTGACCTTTATAGTCAAATGTCATTTCAACATGCGGGGTCTAATACAAGTTCGATATACTTGGGTTCTATTATCTCTGTCCCTCTAGGTATGTTCTCACTGCTTAGGGTGAAAAATTTTGTGTACTACACGAGATCAAAGTTATTTACATCTCGTGCGCTTTTGAATCCCTTACTACGCTCAAGATTCTAAATTAGATTCACTCGCTACGCTCGTGAATCTATTATAGAATCTTTCGCTTGCACGGGACTCAAAATAAGCACTCGAAGAAATATCAAACTTTGATCTCTTGTTGTACAAATAACTATATCATCCAAAATCATCATTTAAAAGTCAATTCTACCAGCAAACATAACAAAACAACTCAAAATTTGCATTTGATTACTTTGCCTCACATGTGAATAAAACGCAACTTTGCTATCAGTTTTTGAAGTGCCTTTCCGAGCTCGTGTGGTGAAAAAAATATTACTAATTTTGAAATTACTATGTATTTGCTTTAGAGTTTAGGTGCTGTAATCCAGTAATTAAACATTTTTTTGCGTTCCTCTAAATTTGACCTAATTTCGAAATTGAACTATTGTTGTTTGATTAAATTAATTATTGTTTTTTATTATTATAAACTTATTTTACAGTAAATACGGTGCTACTTTACCGCCCTAGGGCTCAAAAATTTAAGTGCGAAAAGTAGGAAATTTGTATCGTAATGTACTATTTTGCATTCCTCTAAATTTGTCCACGAGTGTAGTAGTATAGTGTATAGTAGGAAATAGATACTTACTTTTCGAATTCCTCAGCATAGCTTGCAGCTACCAGCAGGACCAAGCCCAGAAGTTTGCAGAGCATTGTGGTAGGTTGACGAATATTTTACAATGATAACCAAGGAAGGTGCCAGTGTAATTTTATACGAAATTTAGATATTTACATCAGATAAACTTCAAGTGCCTTTTATAATTACAAGGAAAAGGTTTTAGCTAGCGACAGATATCACGAGTGGCACTATTTATTAAATTAAATTATCTAGTGTTAACTAATGAGCATATAAGCAATTAGAGCTCATTAAGATACCTGATCTGATTTGCTTCATAAAGAGAACACTCAATTTGTAATAATCAAAAATTCTCAAACACGCTATCATGATTAGTACGAGCACTACGAGCACAGAATATGTAATTTTAGTATTATCATACGTACGAGCTAGAAAATATATAACCTCGCTTGAAATTACGAAGGTTGCTTTTATAGCGCAGGCCATAACACCGGTTTTTAGAGCTATGCATACAACTCGAGGCCTTTGATATTGCATAGGTATAGGTCATTTACGTGGCGCACCAAAATGAATGGCTCGGATTTCTCGATAACACAATCCTCAAATTTTATATTTTTATTAAATGAACAAGCCATCTTAGAGCACATAAATTATCCCACGAAGTCTGGTTCCTTCAATTCCTAAGACACAAAGACAGGACTAAAAGTCAATTGTTTATTTACACATTCGTTTTATTTCGACATACACAATCGTATATCTCCAGAAGTTTGTTCATGTCAGAGACTTAATCTAAGAATTAAATTTCATTCCTACTCAATGGAAGAAACATCTATGTTTGTATAAAATACATGATTCTGATTCCTTGTAAGATTACCAAAATTAAACATACAAAAGTACAACATTTCTGCAATGAGATCCCAATCAAACAACTGTCAGTGGAGGCGCTCTCGCGACCTCGCGCATTCACACAAACAAGCACGCAGCGAACGGCGGCAGCCCGCGCCCCTAAACTGTACCTTACTGGACTCCAATAAAAAAGGAAACAATTTAAATAAAGAAAATTGAATCTAATCAATCTGCAATAATACTCAGTGAATCTATAATCCATTCTATATTATAATAAGTATGTAACGCCGTTCAAGCACGGTACTGTTACACGAGACATTTATCCTTAAAAAATCTTCTTAAAAAAGATTAATTTCTTATAATAATAATGTGGAATGGAATGAAGTGCCCCCGGCGCGGCAGCGGGGCACGGGGGGCACTCATGACCGGGCACTTAACCTGCAACAACCAACAACCAAGTCACTCATCGTCCACTAACGGTCGGTCTGACCGAGCGTTTTGATACTCTGTCAGACCGTGCACACCGCACTCTTGTCGTTCTACGAGCACCGACACCCCGGGGGGTTCTGCTATCGCTAGCGCCGAGGCTCGCGTCAGAGCTCTCAGACTTGTGCAAGATTCATCATAATAAAAATTCAAAGTTAACAGGTGAGAAAAGCTACAAGTTAATAAGTATAGAGATACTGAGGGATTCTCACCTTACTATTGGACTGAGATGACTATTGGCAGGTACGCGAGTGTCGGGTTCAGTAGGGCTGGTGCCTCTGGTTGGCACGGCCGCCGCCGCCGCCGCGCTGCTTGCCGCCCTGGTAGCCGGCTGTAACACCACCCACGATATAGCTCCCACTACACGCTACACACGCCCGATCAAAAGCTCGCGCACATGTCGCACGCACCACTGTTGGCGCACTAGTTAAACACTAGACATCTGACGTCGCATCTGTTCGAGCTCTTTTTCTGTCTACTCTATTGCTATACTGTAAATCTAACGTGCATTGTGACTAAGTAACGCTAAGAAAAACCGAAGAAACAAAGAAATAGCTCCGTGTGCCGTCACTAATCCGTGTAGTGATACTAGTAATCGAGGCCATGCAAAAAGCGAACTAATAGTCATATGAATGTGTCAAAATAGACTATGGGTTAGAACACGGTGTTTTAAATTATGAGACTATGCTACGGTATGTTATGTGGAAGCCGGACAGACAAGACTACAACACAAAACACGTATCTACTGGATGCCTTCAAGACTAGTGAAGAGTGGGAGATCAGTAAACGAATTAGTAGCGTACAAGCCGGTGGTATAGTATATGAACTAGTAGGCAACAAAACGGTCGGTGCATGAACTATGGGATCGGTAGATACCTTTCCCGCGCGGAGCCGTGCGCGCGCCGTAGCCGCCCTCGTACCCTCCGTACCCGCCGTAGTCTGCCCAACACAATGCCATTAGTGCTAGTGCCTAGTGCCGCTCGACCCTACCATACTCACACTCGCTCTATTCGCACCGATTCCTTCCACTCCACTTGTCTAATACATCTATAGTCTAGTAAACTCTAGTAGCTTAGTCTGACCTATCCCTGCTGCGGTGTCTAGTTAGTGCTCCTAGTCGCTAGTCCAGTGTGCTGTTAGTAATGAAGTTAGCCGATGAGTGGTGTTGGTGGCGCCTCGGGGGGTGCGGGAGGGACGGGGGTGATATATGGAAACACATTGAGAATTTTCGTAACAGTGCTTTATTAAAAGCTTCATCATATCTTTATCACTTTCACAATGTCTCTCCATATATTACCCCAATTCCCAGATGTAGCATGTGGCGAGAGTGTTAGGTAAAAACTAAATACCAAAAGAAAATAAAAACTCGAGCGACATTGCTACATATGTCAAAAGTGGTATTACAAATAAAACTTATAAAACATAAGGCGGGTAACATATGTACAGATAGTAACCCAGTGAACGATACGATGACAATGGTCCTCGGGTTCGCTACAAGCCTACACCTCACATACACCTCAAGCACGCGGACAGTATACACGGCGCCGAGACAGTGTGCCAACAGTGATGCTAATATTATCCTCCAACTAAACAGATATGCAAAATTAAAATGAATCGCAAACAAGTTATATGAAATGATGAATTCCTAAATACTCAAAAAGATTAGATCAACCCATGGTTATATTCAGATATATACTGTCACCCCGACAACATTCAACTACACATTATCTCGATAGAATATTAAAAGTAAATAGTTATAATAGAAAAATAAATATTTTCTACACACTAACATATATAGCTAAAGTTCACGTGATGTCGATCGCTTCGAATCAAATGTAAGATATACATTACAAGGTAAATAGGCATCTCAAGGACGGAGTCGCCCCGCGTGCAACGTTAACCTAGCGCGCCCGAAGGCAGCCTTACTCTACATTTACATCCTAAGGATCAGGTAACATCAGTCGAGGTAATGTGTCGGTGAGCAGGCTAGCGGTGGGTCGCTAATTATCTAGTTCTGCTTGCCGCGTTTACCGTAATTGGGGTATCCGGAGTAATCGTAACCGCCGTAGCCCCCGTAGCCGTCGTAGCCATAACCGCCGTAGCCGTAGCCGTCGTATCCGCCGCCGTAGCCACCCTGGCCGTAGCCGTAGCCGCCGTAGCCCTGGTTGCCCCAGGCGCCCTGGCCGCCGTAGCCGCCGCGGCCGCCGCGGCCGCCCCGCGAGCCCCGGCCTCCGCGGCCGCCGCGCCCGGTCATGCCCCCGGGGCCATCGGGCTTGGGCGTCGCCCTCTTAACATCCACCTGAGAATGACAACATTTAGATAACAAAAACGCTCACTAGCACACAACAATAAACACTTGTTGGGTAGTAACTCAGGAATGTGGGTAAAGCTTGCTTCAATAAAATTTCAGAAGCAGAACTGAATAAAATCATCATTTGAATATAAATTACATTAAAAAATAACCATTGAGACAAACTGGAACTGAATGTTCAAAACAAATAAGTGTACCAATAATTATTAATGAAATTCTCTCAAACATTCTTACCTCCTTTCCAGCGATGGTCTGTTTGGGAGTCTTGAGAAGTTCATTGACAACCTGCTCAGACTCGAAGGTGATGAAACAGAATCCTTTTCTTTGGTTCTTTGTCTTGTCAAAAGGCATTTCAACTTCAATGATCTGAAAAAGAAAAGCTTAATTTACATCTGCATTTTTATGTTTCCTTAATATGTATGTTGTATAGTTATAGTCAGTGGCCCGGTTTTATCTTCAGTAGTTGTCTAGAAAAAATAAATTCTCACCAATTCCGGAGTTTTCATCATAGTAAAGTAGGATCAGTCTTTAAATATCAGCTACCGTATTTGCGATCGAAGAGTGGCCGGTGTTGAAATTAAACAAAGTAGCAATGAACTTACGGTTCCAAAGTTGCTGAAGAAGTTCTTGATTTCATCATCTGAGATTTCACTGCTGAGACCTCCGACAAAGATTTTGCCGTGTCTCGCTTTGGCCTTCTTTGGGTCTACTTTCTTGTTGTTGATTGTGTGGTCTCCGGCAGCCATAACCTTGTCGATGGAGTCAGGTGCCTTGAAAACAATGAAGGCAAAGCCTCGTGATCGGCCGGTGTTGGGGTCTGTCTTGACATTGATGCTATCAATCTCACCATATGCACTGAAGTGATCACGTAATTCCTCTGAAAGGATAAAATAATATATAAATATTTCATCCAAACTTTAGTAGGTGGGATGCTGAAGTATTTATATAACTCAGGAATGTGGGTAAAAGTTTTCTTCAATGAAATATCAGAAGCAGAACTGAATGAGATCATCATTTTAAATTAAGAATAATATCATATGAGTGAAAATGAAAGATGCTTACTGTCTGTAGTTTCCCAGCTCAATCCTCCGACAAACAGTTTTCTGTGAAGGTTAAAATGAGCATTAACAACACGAAACTGACATCAAGAGTTGTTGTCTCGATTCAGAAACTGACTTATTATTAAACATTAAAGTTTAGAATTAAAACTATTGCAGTACTTGTTTACAGTACTTTACAGCTACTATTTTTGTTCAAAAAACAAACTCCAAGCACTGCAGCAAAACAAATTGTGAACCTGTAAGTTAAAATTAGGAATCTGGAAATTTAACATTATGACAACAAAAAAATGAAACAAGATGTTACAGTGATATCGCAAGATTTGAAATTGGCAAGAGAGAACGAGGCCCAAAGTTAAGTGGCCAGATCAATCTAGTCAGTTTGGTCGTGTTTTACTTTAGTGTGAGCCCAGCAGCAATGTAAATACCATCGTTTCCTCGGCGACAGCTGCGGCGGCGACGCAGGCTCACACCTGCAGAGAGACAGAGCGTTAGTCGCGCCCCAAACTGACCGCGGGCGCCGCCGGCCCGGGCCTGTCCGCCGGCGACGCCCGACCTAGCACCGATTTAAAATCTTGCAAGTACCCGACCGTTCCGCGACTATTAGTAACAGCTCGACACAAATTACACGACCAACCCGCAAATACAATTACCATTTTCATAGCCGACGGACAAATCGATAACAAGTAACCGGTGCCGGGTGCAAGCGACGCGCAAATGCGACGCCATTTTACTCACGCGCCTTCCGAGATAATGGACATTCTGACAAAAGTAGTCTGAAACTTACTTCCAATGAAAACTATGACATCTAGGAATAAATTTACATAGCGAAGATCGAACTGTAAGGATAAAAACGCAAAATTTTGAAAACGTAAAGAGGATTACAATGGATTCGAATGAAGCCGGGATCGCCGCCATTGCGGCGGGCAAAGATCGTATACTGAAAGGAATATTATAAAGCTAATTTATACTTTACTTTAAACCGCTGCTACTAAAAATATATAGTAATGTACAAAAAAACACAGTAAAATTACTAATTAAGCCGGTGTAAAGTAAAAATCAATATACCTGTCGTCATCGCGTCCCGGGGCTTCGCTACCATTATCTTGTTGTCCATTATCACCTCCACCGTTCTCTGCATTTCCATTTAATTGATTATCGGTCACGTCTTGTGCAAAATTGTCGTTATTGGCCATGACTTAAGTTTTAGCTAACTGCTAAATTAATGATAAACTAAAAACTAAGGTCCGTACACGACCTTCAACACTGAATGCCAAATGCAGAAGGAAGAAAGGAAATGCGCGATGAGTCGGCGCGAAACGCTTTGTTATGTTGGTAATGACCAAAGAGACGCGCTTTTTTTTGCAATGATTCATCCCTACCACTTGAACAACCAATCAGAAGCGAGAATAAATAACTGTTGTTGGCAGGTCAATGGCATCTTGGCCACCAAAGACAGAGATAGAATAAGAAATTATGCATGGACAAAAGAGATAGAAGCAAGCGCTATGAAATCAATAACCTTACCAACATAACAAAATATTTACCGCGTTTGTGCGGAAGTTCAGTTCAGAAAATGATCACATCTATCGTATTTCTAAATTAACAAGTAAAATAATTAAAAATAAGTATAAAAATTACTTGCTCTCGGTAAAACATAACTAATTTGAGTGCAAAATGACCTGTTTTATAAAATTATACATTTGTTAAAGACAAATACAATAATCTATTAAGCGAGCACTACACTAGTGTTCTTGTACAAATACCTGACGACAGGGACGTAGGACGCAGCTATGCGTTGACACTTCTTCGTATTGCTGCGTCCCTGTCGTCAGTCAAAATAGTAAACTTAGTGAAAGAAAGTCATCGTTCTTTTTTTCTTACATATGTGAATATAATGCCTGTTCAGCTACTAAAGCTGTTTTTTTGAAATTTATTGTAAACGTCTACGTATCGTGGTACCTAAATTCACGGGGGACCTAATTTAGTATTGCAGTCGTTTTTCATAGTATCATCGCCCACACTCTTCACTGTCCATCGGTGGACCCTATGGCTTGTGTAATAAGGTCCACCGATGGACAGTTAAGAGTGTTGCTGTTATTTGCTGTATATTGTGTATTATGGGCGGCGAATAAGAATTTACGAAAGAGTATGAATTGAAGCCCGAAGCCGAGGGCGAGGACTTAATTTTAACACGAGTAACGTGAAAATAAAACTTCTACCTAGTTTCGGACGTATATTACAGCCCTAATGCTCTAGTTTCCTAGGATAGCGGTGCCGTCATAATAATATAGCGGCCGTCTCCATACGAAACATATACGAAATAATACGGCTAAATATGGATGTCGTAGTATTTGTAAGGAGACGACCGCTATATGACGGCACCGCTATCGGCGCTATCCTAGGAAACTAGAGCATTAGTCAATATTTAGGATTTATGGCCCGCATCGCCAAGCAAATAAAACAAAGAAAAACTTGCGGTGCGGCGGTTGCCATTGGCAAAAGTTAGAAAGTCATTTGTAGGACAATAGATCCATTTTTACAACAAAATACCTAGTCACATAACAGATTTCCCATACCGTCAATTTAACTAAAAAAGCCTACTATAAAATATCAGATTTATTTAACTGATAATAACGTAAAGTCTGTTGTTAATTATTACTACTAATAAAATACAAACTGACAGGGATATCGTCTCATAGAAGATTCAAATACGCGCCTTTTTCTATTGACAAGATTTGCTTGACCATCTATATTTGATCCAACCTCCTCAGAAAATCAACCTGTGGCCTATTTTATAAAGCTACAAGTTACAATTTACAAGCGGAAGTCTCTTTCTAACCCTATGTGTTAGAACGAGACTTCCGCTTGTAAATTGTAACTTGTAGCTTTATAAAATAGGCCACTGGTATTATAGTAACAAAAAAAACATTTTTACTATAGCAACATCGGTTAAATTGACACCGAACGGTGAGGTAGGCTCTTTTTCTGTTTTCAGTCCTTATTTATCGTGAAAATTACTCGAATTTCGTGATATTCCGCCGCAGTACACACAAGTTTAATGCCTAAAATTTGCTGAGGTAAGTTTTTATGTATGATGAGTCCAGGCAGGGCGCATATGAA
This sequence comes from Cydia splendana, assembly GCF_910591565.1. NCBI lineage: Eukaryota > Metazoa > Arthropoda > Insecta > Lepidoptera > Tortricidae > Cydia > Cydia splendana. The sequence goes on from NC_085961.1 coordinate 30,775,889, forward strand.
AGGGATATTTTGATTGTCGGCAGATCCATGAAGGTTAATCTTTCATGGTATTTGAGCGATTCATCAGCTCCTGCCGGAGAAAAAGCCTTATAAGGTTGTATTATTACCTTTTTTCCTGGTTAGTAACAACGTTAAAGGAAATTGAGGCTGTTGCGAACGTTGAGCAGTGTTAGTGGTCGCCATGCGTGCTTGACAATACATGGAGCAGTCAGTTGGCATTGGCAGCAGGCCGGGAGGGCTGCGAGCGCCCGCGGACCTGCCCGCTGCGCTCGCCCACTGTTCCGATTTTCTTGTTATTTGTGTCCCTGACACTTGCAATCTTTTTGTCTGCACAACATATGTCATTGTGCTGTAGAGTAAGTCAAGGATTCTGACGATTTGTTTACAAATGTAATGCAATTCTACTGATAATGTAACAGATGTCAGATTAATGTCTGTTACATTATGTTTATGACTTAATTGCTGCACTTGCACATTTGCAGGTGGTTTCAGCAGGCCAAACTGTCACAGATGTAGTTCATTGTTCTCATGAAGTTACCAATATTAGTTTATGAGGATTTGGATGAAATATAATTAATATGATTTGAAAGAATTACCATGAAAGAAGCTAAAACTGATAATTAGACTTGTATACATGACAAATAATCAAATATGCAACATTGAAAGCTGACTCTTAGAAGTTTATGTTGTCTGTTTTAGAAAACTTTTTTATTGAGAAGTCATTAATATGATTACTCAGAAATCAGAAATAGGAACAATTTTGCTTTATTTGGTTTGTTTCTTAACACCTTAACATGCTTCTTTAATAGAGAGACAAGTTATTAATTCAAATTATTACAGTATTATATTGTATATTCTAGACTTAGTGAACCATAGCAAAAAGCCAGGGCAATCATATTTGCAATATAGAATGCTTAGGGTAAAAATTAATTGAACAGGAGTTGAAATAAACTATATAATAATAAAAGGGTTGAAGTAAAAGGTTTGGTAATTATGTTGACAAAGTTTCACAGAATGTGGAATATAGAACAACAGTTGTGGCAGGTATTATGAGGAAATAAATCCACACTACCTTTATTCCTCCTTTATTATGTGCAATAAAGTTATAAATAAAATATTTAAATATGGCTAAATATTTAAATATAATAAAAAAAATTAAGTAATACGGCTGATATTAGGATTACAAAATAAACTCCTGATGAGAATTTGCAGTAGAGATGCACCGGATATTCGGTTACCTAATATCCGGCCGGATAACGGATAGTAACATTGCTTGATTTCAGAGTAAACAAAATTGGATTTAAGAAACAGTCACAGTCATAGTCATTAGTCATTTATTATTTTAAAAGAATTTAAACATTTCACTGACTTGCACGCGCACTCATTTCAAACCTAGAAATGAGTCCGCGCGAACGTTCAGTAGGAAACAGGTCAAAACCTGCACAATGCGCACCTGTAAAACCGAAATGTAGGTCTAGTTCTGCCGCCGAATATTTGGCGGCCGATGGTCAGGCCGAATATCCAGTATCCGGCCAATCAACTATCCGTTGCATCTCTAATTTACAGTGTCAGTTCTATTCTATCAATATTATTGCGCATGCTGTGCATTGCATAAAATTCATTCATAAAATGGGTATGCTCTTTTGCAGCTGGATGAAGTTGCTAAGCGGCTGAGGTGTTCAAAATTAATAAGACACTTTATTATTTAAGAATAAGAGTGTGTGACCTGGACTGCATTTTGAACACCTCATCCGCTTAGCTATTTTGCTGTCTGGGAGTGCAAATCCATGGTATTCTCGACTTGTCTTATATGTAACATTTGAATTATTTGTCTGGGATTTGTCTTATACGTGGGCCATACTGAAAGCTTCTGGATTCTGATATATGTATGAGACGACTTACTTTCTCTAAGTGGCCAGTCCAGGAATTTTCAGTATGCCCTAAGTATGCTCCATACATGTTATTGTTTTCAGGCTTACAGCAGAGGGCAGTGTCGGGTCTCGTGAACAAGAGCGATGGTAATGGAGGCGTCCCCGTCCCCCTCCCCGCAGAGCGTCGGCCGCGAGTTCGTCCGCCAGTACTACACGCTGCTGAACAAGGCACCCACACACCTCCACAGGTTTGTTAGACTCTGACCATGTTAACTATGCACAAACTTGGTAATAACTGTAATAAGAAAGTCCCTATAAGCTCCATACTTGACGTAGCACTTGGCATGAACATTCAAACACGATTAGTTTGCATTGTTTTATCACAGAGTTCCTATGGCAACCTCCTGTGTCCATCATCAGATCAGCTCGATGGTAATAATATGTATTGCACTGTCACCCAACTTACATATTTATGTGAAATTTCAGTTCAATTGAATAATGGGAAGTGGGTCTCATTTAGCCTGCAAGAGTTAACCTGAACAAACATAGCAAGTTAAAAGCATATGGCGCTATGGTTTTGTTTTAAATTACCTGCTCCTTTAAGTTAATAGACTGATCTACCTGGAAGATCTTTTATGATTATAACCGTTAATTAATTGTTTTATTCGAGGTCTAAAAGCCCATGTCTTTGTGAAATTATTTCTATTGTTTTCATTACTAAGAAACAAGTTTATATCGAAATCATCACGTTTAAATCCATATGGTGATTAACTGATTATCATTAACTAATTTGTTTTGATATATTCGTAAAATTGGACTGATTTTGATTAAATTTGTACCTAATAGGTAAATCTTAGTTAGTTCGTAGTTAGTTAATTATCAATTTTATATGTAGGTATGTACTTTTCCTATAATTAACTAATTTGTTTTTATTTTAATGATACATTGTAAATTTTGACTGATTTTTGATTAAAGTTTTAATAGGTAAATCTAACCTAGTTAATCTTCAATTATAATGTTTTTCTGTTATAGAGTTGCGTTATATTTTGGCTGTTCAATACTTTTGTTATGAGGTCGCGATGCATGTAATGGCTCCTCTACACGATGGGCCAGCGCCGGCCACTCCAAGGGACGCACTTATGCGTTAGAGGGAGCAAGTGATATTGCTATCTCATTCTACCGCATGGCTGCGTCCCTTGGAGTGGCCGGCGCTGGCCCATCGTGTAGAGGAGCCATAAAACTGACTCCCAACGATTACATCGAATATTCGACGCTCCAGTACCTATAAGACACTAATCGTGAGATCGTGACAATCGTAATGTTTATAAAATTAGGTGTTATTTAGTCATGTTATGCAGTGCAAAGTCGCGTGGTAATGTGTGGAAATCCCCGAAGAAGTTATCAATGCCGAACCTCGGTGTTTCGCGTCACTCCCTATCTCTTAGTGGTGAGGTGACTCACAGTTATTGCTCCTTAATACTGCCCAAATCTCTATTGTTCCTATTTATCAAATTAGGTGTTATTTTGGACAAGTTTACACTATATACGCCTCGTGGTCATTTCTGGGGATTCCTAGGAAGTTGTCTGCGCCAAACCTTGTTACTCAATGAACTATTACATTTTAACCCTTTACCGCATACGAAGCCATATATGGCGGATATGATATTCAACTTTATTGACAGCTAATAAAGTTAAACTTTCAACAAATATTTTTTATTACATGCAGTAAGGGGTTAAGTAAAATATATCCGGAAATAAAGACAAAAAGTAAAAAAACAAAATACAACCTTCAATTATATTGCTAACTAAACAGAGACCGGTAAATATAATAAAATAGACAAGTAGACATTAATTTAGCACATTTAAGGAACCTAATAAATGAAGTGTCTATAAATTAACTAACCTAGGTAAACTCTCTGTACCTACTATTAATAGCAAAGTGAACTAAAAGGAACATTGACCCGGATTTCATCATAACTTCAGCAAAAAATATACCTACCCAGTGAAAACGAAACGGAAAAAAACATCATCAACTTCCGCGTTCTATACCACTTGATTTATGATTTATGACGAAGACGTTATAATAGTACTGAATATTAGTTAAGTCAGTAATAAATGAATCGTTTTCATAATCATAATATATTTATTGTGGCTATAGGTATACATAAAAGGTGTTACATTTCATAGGTACTAAAACCATAGCCTACCATCTTAATGGTGTACAATATTTGTTACTTAAAACTAAAAACAATATTTAATGTCAATCAATAATAATGTAATGTTTTTACTCATTTATGTTAAAGAAAAGGATATGATTTCTATTATCTGTGAATGTGTTCTTGTTTCTTATTATGTATGTTGCACCTTAGCTTTGAAACTACAAAAATGTTAATAAGGTATCCTTACATAATCTCGTCTGTCAAGGTGTTTCGGCAGGAAAAGCCTTGGCAGACTTATATATTTCTGAAACGAGGGTTCATATACCTACCGACTGGAATTGGTTTCATGGTGGTATCAGATGGGTTAATTTAGGGGTCCCGATGGTCACCTTTGAGAGCATCTGCCAAGCACTTCCGGTAAAAAAAATACTGACAGATTTCGCTCTTCTGCAACCAGTAAATTTCTAACTGCTGCTATTATTTCGGTATCAGATGGGTTAATTCAGCCCCCCTTTTTCACACCGGAAGTGGCCTTCTTTTTTGTACTTTCGGCAAGTTCCGCCGTGGCAGACTATCAAATTCGGACTTAGCATCACTTTTATGGGAAACCATTGTGCATTTCATCGCGGTATCAAGTCTATTCGAAATTTTGCGGTCGGCTCTTCTACCATTAGAATGGTGTCAAATCCTTGTTTTTTAAATAGCATTTTATGCCCTGGATGCCAGCCCTTTAAGCCAACTCTCATAGAACTCAACTAGAGAAAGGGGCAAGCTATGATGGCGCCATCTATTCAAACCTTTGACATTTGCCAACCCCTGATACAAGAATGTTTCGTTCAGGTTCTATAACAACTACTCGTCGTTCGTGCACGGCGGTCTGGACGCGCCGCACCGGGAGACGCTCCCCGTGGTCGGCCAGAAGCAGATCCACAACCGCATCCAGCAGCTCAACTTCCGCGACTGTCATGCCAAGATCAGCCAGGTAATGTACAGAATACCATCCTCCCTTTAAGTACAGGGGTGTTAAACACTCAGATTTAATATTCTTTGACAAAAAAAGAATCGAATTTACAAAAGAATCCAACACAACATGCCATTATTTTATAGCCTTCATCAGCGGTTCATCAAAAAATTAGAACGATTTTTGGAAGGAAATACTCAAGTTACTAAATATTAACCAAATCACTATATGTGTGGTGCAGGTGTGCGGTGTGCCTTTAATATTTGCAGAGTTCGCTGGATTGCTGTAGGATCCTATCATAAGATCCTGACGAACTATAAAGTAAATGGTCCTGTCTTCGGAAAATTACAAAACACATCCCGACGAATTAAGGAAGAAATTGGAATAATATTTAATGATAATAAGTTTTCTATATTTTTTTTGTAATTGTCAGGTGGACTCTCAGGCGACGCTCGGGAACGGCGTGGTGGTGCAGGTGACGGGCGAGCTGTCCAACGGCGGCGCCCCCATGCGGCGCTTCACGCAGACCTTCGTGCTCGCGGCCCAGTCGCCCAAGAAGTACTACGTGCACAACGACATCTTCCGCTACCAGGTGACTATAGCGGCTTGCAGTCTGTAGTCACAGTGTCATGTTCACTTGTAGGTTTGTGCCTGCTCGGTCACTACAGAGAGCGCTCCGCTCTCGGTCAATCGCTCAAATGAACTACTTCGGTCTTTTACTTCCTTTAGTTCAGTTCGGTCCTTGAGAGCTGGAATAAATATGAATCGATTTTACAGTCGTTTTTATCTTTGGCAACTGAATTACGATTCAAGTTGTATGATACTATATAAACATTAAAAAGCTTGAAAATATTTGGTTTTTTTCATACTTTTCAGATTTAGGACTGTTTGTCACTCTTAAGGGGCCCACTGATTAACAGTCCGCCGGACGGTATCGGCCTGTCAGTTAGAATAACATTTTGACAGTTCCGAACAACTGACAGGCCGATACCGTGCGGCGGACTGTTAATCAGTGGGCCCCTTTATATCTCGTTCGCACTCATGCCAGCGTCATTATGAACCACTTCGTTCAGTCTATTTTCTGTTTCACTCATGCCATGCGCTCGACAAAATAAAGGATTTAAAGACCGTTAAAAATAAAAATCATTTATTGCAGATCAAAGATCCATATAATGTTAGTAACAATTTTGACTTAATAACTAAGTTAGTAGGTACAGAAAATATACAAAACATGACAAAATGGCCCGCGATTGGTCGCGGCCTCATCCTATTTGGCCCTGCCGATGGCCACTTCGACGCAGTATTTAGTTAGGCCGTTGCCGCTGCCACGCACTCGCCTGAGTAGTGATCCCACACGCTTGCGTCTGATTACGAAAAAGTCGTCCGTTCGTACTTCTGCAAACATGCTGGACGCACTAAGGTGCTTCGGCAGCCGCAACAGCATCCTCAAAATATTGTTATATTGGACTCTTAGTGCAGAGGGCATACCTCTGTGTAAAACCTACCCACAGACTGCAAGTGTAGAACGTCTGACAGTAGGCTTTGAAAAGCGTCAATTTGACTTGTTCATTACACCTTGCAAATCTGCGGGCTAGCATATTACCACGCACCGCCATCGCCCTTCTCTCCCTCTCTATATCCAGGTCATCCTTTAGGTCTTCTGTAAGGATATGCCCCAGGTATTTGAACCTCTCAACTCTCTTCAAGGGCACGCTGCACAGCATGATCCTAGGTATTGTTGTAGGGTTGTATTTACTGGCTTTGAAGAGTACAAACTCGCTCTTGCTTGTGTTATATCTAAGACCATGCTGCTCAGCATACCCCTCACACATCGAAATGAGTTGCCGTAACGAGTCGCTCGACGGACCCAGCAATACCATGCCGTCTGCATAACTGATGTTGTTAAAACACGTTTTATCTATATGACATCCGACATGTGTATTGCTGAGCCCCTCAATCAACTCATTCAAATAGAGGTTGAACAGCACGGAAGATGTTAGTCCACCCTGACGTACCCCATATTTTAAACTGTACTCGTCCGAGTCCTCACCCGCCCATCTTACGCAATTGAATCTTGTGCGGTCAACATATGTCCACTTTATAAAAGGAAAGGAAAAAAATCCGCTATAAAATCATATCGTCCCATATCCTTGGTCCCAGGCCCTAGTAAATGTTTTGAAGCAGGGTTAAATAACAGATTACTTAGTTTCTGGGCACCAAGAAACACCCTATCAGACAGCCAATATGCCTACCGACACGGCCGGTGCACTACAGATCTGGTACGAGAAGTGGTGCGCTGTGTGCTGCGCGCTCGCGAGGCGGAACGATACGTAGCTGTCATCTGCTGCGACTTATCGCGTGCCTTCGACACAGCAGACCACGCGCTAGTTGCAGATAAATTGGCTCACTACGGTAAACGAGGCGCGGCCTCCAAACTAATACTGTCATTTATGACCGGCAGGGCCCAGGTTGTCATCGGGGATGGAGGTAAGGTTGTGTCCTCCGAACTACGAAACCTGATGGGAGTGCCTCAGGGATCGTGCCTCTCCAACACACTTTTTAGCATTTTGCTGAACGACCTGCCAAAGGCAATAAAAGGTGCAGACATACTGATGTACGCCGATGACGTCACGGCTGTCGTCAGTGCGACCGCTGAACGGGGGTTGGAAGAGGCACTTAACCTTGTTATGGAACAACTGCACCAGTGGTTCCGGTCAAACGGTCTCGCTTTAAATAAAGAGAAAACGAGCTACATGACATTTAAATTAAATGGTCATAGAAGCCCAACCATGAGGGTTAGTGCAGGTGGTGCCCCTTTACAGCACGTGACCTGCACACGTCTGCTCGGGTTCCAGCTCGACAACGTGCTCTCATGGGAAGCGCACATTAATGAACTGTGTGGAAGGCTAGGGCGCGCGTGCTTTGCATTGCGACGGTTGGCGAGCACAGCCGGAAAGGGCGCAGTGCGAGAGTGCTATTTTGCGACGGTGCACTCGCTCTTGACGTACGGCGTTGAGCTATGGGGACGTGCTTCCGACTGGGGACGTGTGTTCTCTATGCAGAAGCGCGCCGTACGCGCGATGGCCGGCAAGGCTGCTGATGCACCGGCACGAGACATCTTCCGCGATCTCAAGATTCTGCCCCTACCGTGCCTATTTATTAACCAAGTTGCAATATTCATGCGCGAAAACCTAGATATGTTTAAGTGCAGAGGCATTAACACCAATTACAGCCTCCGAAGTAATAGGCACCATAATAGGCTAGTCACCGAAGCACACCGGCTTGCGAAGTCAGAGTGGTCCGTCTACATTTTAGGCCCCTCCATTTACAACCGCCTGCCTGATGCTGTAAGGAATGCAACTTCCATCGCGACGTTTAAACTAAAACTAAAAAAGTGGCTCTCGGAAAAATTATTTTATACCTATCAAGATTTTTTTGATTTACCAATAATTCTTTAAATAAAAAACATAACGCAAGAACATGTACCTACTTATGTTTATGAAATAATATGTAAATGTAATTAATTTATAAAATATATTGTATAAATATAATTTAATATTGTGATATTAATGTATGATAAAATGTATTGACTTGTAACTCTGTTATTAATAATAAATTTCATTTCATTTCATTTTGACCTGGCTGCTGTGCCAGTACTTTAATAAATCGACGCACTCACTTGGTATACCCGTTTTCTCTAGCTTGTCCCACAGTACGTCGTACACAACCAGGTCAAATGCTTTAGACAGCTCCAGAAAACACGCATATATGGGTGTGTTCCTGTCTTTATAGTACCTGATAGCCCTCTTAACACACAATATTGCAGTCTCTGTGGACAATCCTGCCCTGAAACCGAATTGTGCATCGTGCAGCTTAATGTACTTACAAAGTTGCTCATTAAGAAGGCTCTCAAGCACTTTAGCTAGAACAGTTGCTAAAGAGATGGGCCGGTAATTTCCCAGATCTGACAAATCCCCCGTTCTTGTTCTTGTTCTTTACCAGCGGCACCACCACTGTCCTAGTGAGCTTCCTAGGGAGATAAGCGTGTCTTAAGTACATCGTGTAAAAGATCGCCAGCACCCGCGGCAAGTGTACTCCCGCATACTTGAGATGCTCTATGCTGAGCCCGTCATGACCCGGTGATTTACCCCTCTGCATGTTTTTGATCACAGTGTCAACTTGCTTCGCTGTGAAACTAAGGGTACTCTCACCCATGACGGCCTCAGCACATCGCACCTCTTTTGTAGGTTTATGCAGGATTGGGTCTACAGAAAACACACGTCTGAAACTATTCGCGATGTCCTTCTTGTCGCTAACTCCCCCCACACTCACAGGGACACTAGGTCTCACATTAAGTTTGTTTGTGCTTTTCCAGAAGGCCTTAAAGTCATTTACTGCCCGTTTGGTGGCAAGAATATCGGCTTTAATTTGTTCCTGCCTATCTTGGCACCATTTTAATTTTTTGACTTGAAGACTCTCCTAGAATCACACATATCCTCATATACCGGGCCCCGCCTAGGTTTATTTACCGACACCCAGACCAGAAACTTTTCTCTCGCGAGTCTATGCGCGCCTGCGACGTACTTGTTCCATCCCGCTACGATATTACGCTTGGCGGGCCCTCTCCTGCTAGACTTTCTCGCCGCATCCGTCAAAGTGTCAATTATGTCGTCATACATTCTGTCTAAAATTTCTGAATGATTGCGCTCCATACATAATTTATAAGCACACGACGTTAGCTCGGCCGGAAAGTCCAGCATTCTCAGCCTATCACTACACAGTGCTACATACAATTTTATTTGAGAAGGTTGCCTTTCACCCCACATTACCCCCTCGTTACGTAACCTGCCAGTACTACATTTAATCTGTAACTTATTTAGTTTACATTCAATTATGAGTTAAGAGCGTACAAAGTGATTAGTTCCTTTCGGTTCTTTATGGGATTTCATTCTTTAAAGTTCTTCGTTCATGACCGATACAAGCCTATTCACTTGTGTCGTACTAACTTGTTTGTGTGTGTTCAGGACCTGGTGCCCGAGGACGAGGAGCCGGGCTCACCCGCGGAGCCGGCCGGCTACTTCCCCCCGCCGCCCTTCCCGCCCGCCTTCCCGGCGCCGCCCGCCCTGGACGAGCCCACGCTCAACGGCCACCAGCCCGAGCGGCTCCACGGTCAGTACACATGACGGGCACTAGCTGACAGGTTTCTTTATTTGCTTTTTCTAGGAACTGAAACTCTAGGTTCGGATGAATCAGATTTTGTAACCGAAATAAAATTCAATCGTACTATTTCAGTGGCGGTACCCGCAGCACCCTCGGTCCCCTTGGAGCCCTCGCCCCCGCCGGCGGCGCCCGAGCCCGAGCCCGCGCCGGAGCCCGAGCCGCCGCGCGAGCCCGAGCCCGAGCCGCCCGTGCCGCAGCCCCAGCCCGGTACGTTACAAGGCGTTCTCTCGGAATGCTCACCCGAGGGTCGTGGAACGCCCGCCCCAAACGTGTACTCAATTTGAACGATGACGGTACACTGTTTTATGAAGTTTTATTTGTTAAAGATAACGTACAATTATCCGTAGTGGTCCCCCCCGAGCCGAAGACGTACGCCAACCTGCTGAAGTCGTCCGCGCCGGCCCCGGCGGCGCCCCTGCCCGCCCCCGCCGCGCCCGCGCCCGCGCCCGCGCACGCGCCCGCGCACGCGCACGCGCACGCGCAGCAGCCCGCCGCCGCGCCCGCGCCGCCCGAGCCGCGCCCGCGCGTGCCGCGCCCGCCCCGGGACTCGCAGCCCAACGGTAACACACACTTGTCCCCAGCAACCACGTCACCCTGCCTGTCGCCGCGCACGCGCAGCAGCCCGCCGCCGCGCCCGCGCCGCCCGAGCCGCGCCCGCGCGTGCCGCGCCCGCCCCGGGACTCGCAGCCCAACGGTAACACACACTTGTCCCCAGCAACCACGTCACCCTGCCTGTCGCCGCGCACGCGCAGCAGCCCGCCGCCGCGCCCGCGCCGCCCGAGCCGCGCCCGCGCGTGCCGCGCCCGCCCCGGGACTCGCAGCCCAACGGTAACACACACTTGTCCCCAGCAACCACGTCACCCTGCCTGTCGCCGCGCACGCGCAGCAGCCCGCCGCCGCGCCCGCGCCGCCCGAGCCGCGCCCGCGCGTGCCGCGCCCGCCCCGGGACTCGCAGCCCAACGGTAACACACACTTGTCCCCAGCAACCACGTCACCCTGCCTGTCGCCGCGCACGCGCAGCAGCCCGCCGCCGCGCCCGCGCCGCCCGAGCCGCGCCCGCGCGTGCCGCGCCCGCCCCGGGACTCGCAGCCCAACGGTAACACACACTTGTCCCCAGCAACCACGTCACCCTGCCTGTCGCCGCGCACGCGCAGCAGCCCGCCGCCGCGCCCGCGCCGCCCGAGCCGCGCCCGCGCGTGCCGCGCCCGCCCCGGGACTCGCAGCCCAACGGTAACACACACTTGTCCCCAGCAACCACGTCACCCTGCCTGTCGCCGCGCACGCGCAGCAGCCCGCCGCCGCGCCCGCGCCGCCCGAGCCGCGCCCGCGCGTGCCGCGCCCGCCCCGGGACTCGCAGCCCAACGGTAACACACACTTGTCCCCAGCAACCACGTCACCCTGCCTGTCGCCGCGCACGCGCAGCAGCCCGCCGCCGCGCCCGCGCCGCCCGAGCCGCGCCCGCGCGTGCCGCGCCCGCCCCGGGACTCGCAGCCCAACGGTAACACACACTTGTCCCCAGCAACCACGTCACCCTGCCTGTCGCCGCGCACGCGCAGCAGCCCGCCGCCGCGCCCGCGCCGCCCGAGCCGCGCCCGCGCGTGCCGCGCCCGCCCCGGGACTCGCAGCCCAACGGTAACACACACTTGTCCCCAGCAACCACGTCACCCTGCCTGTCGCCGCGCACGCGCAGCAGCCCGCCGCCGCGCCCGCGCCGCCCGAGCCGCGCCCGCGCGTGCCGCGCCCGCCCCGGGACTCGCAGCCCAACGGTAACACACACTTGTCCCCAGCAACCACGTCACCCTGCCTGTCGCCGCGCACGCGCAGCAGCCCGCCGCCGCGCCCGCGCCGCCCGAGCCGCGCCCGCGCGTGCCGCGCCCGCCCCGGGACTCGCAGCCCAACGGTAACACACACTTGTCCCCAGCAACCACGTCACCCTGCCTGTCGCCGCGCACGCGCAGCAGCCCGCCGCCGCGCCCGCGCCGCCCGAGCCGCGCCCGCGCGTGCCGCGCCCGCCCCGGGACTCGCAGCCCAACGGTAACACACACTTGTCCCCAGCAACCACGTCACCCTGCCTGTCGCCGCGCACGCGCAGCAGCCCGCCGCCGCGCCCGCGCGTGCCGCGCCCGCCCCGGGACTCGCAGCCCAACGGTAACACACACTTGTCCCCAGCAACCACGTCACCCTGCCTGTCGCCGCGCACGCGCAGCAGCCCGCCGCCGCGCCCGCGCCGCCCGAGCCGCGCCCGCGCGTGCCGCGCCCGCCCCGGGACTCGCAGCCCAACGGTAACACACACTTGTCCCCAGCAACCACGTCACCCTGCCTGTCGCCGCGCACGCGCCGCCCGAGCCGCGCCCGCGCGTGCCGCGCCCGCCCCGGGACTCGCAGCCCAACGGTAACACACACTTGTCCCCAGCAACCACGTCACCCTGCCTGTCGCCGCGCACGCGCAGCAGCCCGCCGCCGCGCCCGCGCCGCCCGAGCCGCGCCCGCGCGTGCCGCGCCCGCCCCGGGACTCGCAGCCCAACGGTAACACACACTTGTCCCCAGCAACCACGTCACCCTGCCTGTCGCCGCGCACGCGCAGCAGCCCGCCGCCGCGCCCGCGCCGCCCGAGCCGCGCCCGCGCGTGCCGCGCCCGCCCCGGGACTCGCAGCCCAACGGTAACACACACTTGTCCCCAGCAACCACGTCACCCTGCCTGTCGCCGCGCACGCGCAGCAGCCCGCCGCCGCGCCCGCGCCGCCCGAGCCGCGCCCGCGCGTGCCGCGCCCGCCCCGGGACTCGCAGCCCAACGGTAACACACACTTGTCCCCAGCAACCACGTCACCCTGCCTGTCGCCGCGCACGCGCAGCAGCCCGCCGCCGCGCCCGCGCCGCCCGAGCCGCGCCCGCGCGTGCCGCGCCCGCCCCGGGACTCGCAGCCCAACGGTAACACACACTTGTCCCCAGCAACCACGTCACCCTGCCTGTCGCCGCGCACGCGCAGCAGCCCGCCGCCGCGCCCGCGCCGCCCGAGCCGCGCCCGCGCGTGCCGCGCCCGCCCCGGGACTCGCAGCCCAACGGTAACACACACTTGTCCCCAGCAACCACGTCACCCTGCCTGTCGCCGCGCACGCGCAGCAGCCCGCCGCCGCGCCCGCGCCGCCCGAGCCGCGCCCGCGCGTGCCGCGCCCGCCCCGGGACTCGCAGCCCAACGGTAACACACACTTGTCCCCAGCAACCACGTCACCCTGCCTGTCGCCGCGCACGCGCAGCAGCCCGCCGCCGCGCCCGCGCCGCCCGAGCCGCGCCCGCGCGTGCCGCGCCCGCCCCGGGACTCGCAGCCCAACGGTAACACACACTTGTCCCCAGCAACCACGTCACCCTGCCTGTCGCCGCGCACGCGCAGCAGCCCGCCGCCGCGCCCGCGCCGCCCGAGCCGCGCCCGCGCGTGCCGCGCCCGCCCCGGGACTCGCAGCCCAACGGTAACACACACTTGTCCCCAGCAACCACGTCACCCTGCCTGTCGCCGCGCACGCGCAGCAGCCCGCCGCCGCGCCCGCGCCGCCCGAGCCGCGCCCGCGCGTGCCGCGCCCGCCCCGGGACTCGCAGCCCAACGGTAACACACACTTGTCCCCAGCAACCACGTCACCCTGCCTGTCGCCGCGCACGCGCAGCAGCCCGCCGCCGCGCCCGCGCCGCCCGAGCCGCGCCCGCGCGTGCCGCGCCCGCCCCGGGACTCGCAGCCCAACGGTAACACACACTTGTCCCCAGCAACCACGTCACCCTGCCTGTCGCCGCGCACGCGCAGCAGCCCGCCGCCGCGCCCGCGCCGCCCGAGCCGCGCCCGCGCGTGCCGCGCCCGCCCCGGGACTCGCAGCCCAACGGTAACACACACTTGTCCCCAGCAACCACGTCACCCTGCCTGTCGCCGCGCACGCGCAGCAGCCCGCCGCCGCGCCCGCGCCGCCCGAGCCGCGCCCGCGCGTGCCGCGCCCGCCCCGGGACTCGCAGCCCAACGGTAACACACACTTGTCCCCAGCAACCACGTCACCCTGCCTGTCGCCGCGCACGCGCAGCAGCCCGCCGCCGCGCCCGCGCCGCCCGAGCCGCGCCCGCGCGTGCCGCGCCCGCCCCGGGACTCGCAGCCCAACGGTAACACACACTTGTCCCCAGCAACCACGTCACCCTGCCTGTCGCCGCGCACGCGCAGCAGCCCGCCGCCGCGCCCGCGCCGCCCGAGCCGCGCCCGCGCGTGCCGCGCCCGCCCCGGGACTCGCAGCCCAACGGTAACACACACTTGTCCCCAGCAACCACGTCACCCTGCCTGTCGCCGCGCACGCGCAGCAGCCCGCCGCCGCGCCCGCGCCGCCCGAGCCGCGCCCGCGCGTGCCGCGCCCGCCCCGGGACTCGCAGCCCAACGGTAACACACACTTGTCCCCAGCAACCACGTCACCCTGCCTGTCGCCGCGCACGCGCAGCAGCCCGCCGCCGCGCCCGCGCCGCCCGAGCCGCGCCCGCGCGTGCCGCGCCCGCCCCGGGACTCGCAGCCCAACGGTAACACACACTTGTCCCCAGCAACCACGTCACCCTGCCTGTCGCCGCGCACGCGCAGCAGCCCGCCGCCGCGCCCGCGCCGCCCGAGCCGCGCCCGCGCGTGCCGCGCCCGCCCCGGGACTCGCAGCCCAACGGTAACACACACTTGTCCCCAGCAACCACGTCACCCTGCCTGTCGCCGCGCACGCGCAGCAGCCCGCCGCCGCGCCCGCGCCGCCCGAGCCGCGCCCGCGCGTGCCGCGCCCGCCCCGGGACTCGCAGCCCAACGGTAACACACACTTGTCCCCAGCAACCACGTCACCCTGCCTGTCGCCGCGCACGCGCAGCAGCCCGCCGCCGCGCCCGCGCCGCCCGAGCCGCGCCCGCGCGTGCCGCGCCCGCCCCGGGACTCGCAGCCCAACGGTAACACACACTTGTCCCCAGCAACCACGTCACCCTGCCTGTCGCCGCGCACGCGCAGCAGCCCGCCGCCGCGCCCGCGCCGCCCGAGCCGCGCCCGCGCGTGCCGCGCCCGCCCCGGGACTCGCAGCCCAACGGTAACACACACTTGTCCCCAGCAACCACGTCACCCTGCCTGTCGCCGCGCACGCGCAGCAGCCCGCCTCTTACTAATATTAAGTATACATTCCAGAAGGCAGCCGCAACGAGCGCGGGCCGCGCGACGGCGACCG
Source organism: Cydia splendana (assembly GCF_910591565.1). NCBI lineage: Eukaryota > Metazoa > Arthropoda > Insecta > Lepidoptera > Tortricidae > Cydia > Cydia splendana. The sequence goes on from NC_085961.1 coordinate 30,791,307, forward strand.
TGAGCGCGACTCGCGCGACTCTCGGGACTCTCGGGACTCGCGGCGCTACTCGGACTCGCAGCAGCTGTTCCTGGGCAACGTGCCGCCGTCCGCCACCGAGGAGGAGCTGCGCGCGCTGTTCTCGCGCTTCGGGCCCGTGGCCGAGCTGCGCGTGCTGGGCCGCGCGCCGCACCCGCACTACGGCTTCCTCACCTACGAGAGCGCCAAGCATGCGCAGGACTGTCTCAGCGCGCAGGTACCACCCTCATATCATTTTGGTCTAAGAGCTAGCCACGGCAACAGGTATGCAATTTATAGAGCAACGAAATCCCTCTAGTTAGTATGCCATACTATCATTATTAATTAATCCGGGCGCCTGGCAGCTGTTTAGTGGTGGGTGTGGGAGTGGATGAGCAACAAAGTCGTTCTAAAATCAATTGAAGTTGTGCAATTTATAGAGCTCTGTGTTTGGTGTGATATAATAGCTAATTATGTATTTATCACGCCTAGGTAAGTATTAGGAAAAAGTAGAAGACATACAGACAGTGCAATTTGCTCGTGATCTTCCTGCAGGCTCACAAGTGATTGTGTATTTTCATCACCTGGCACTACTTTTCCCCCAAATAAAACGCCTGGCATTGTTATATTTGAATTAAATACATAATTAGCTATTATATCACACCAAACTAAGAGCTCTATAAATTGCACACCGTCAATTGATTTTACAACCCCTTTGTTGCCCATCCACTCCCGCACCCACCGCTGAACAACTGCCAGGCGCCCGAATTCATTAATAATGATAGTACGGCACACTAACTAGAGGGATTTCGTTGCTCTATAAATTGCATACCTATTTCCGTGGCTAGCTCTCCGTCTATTTAGGAAACACATAAAAATGGTTATATAAATTTCGAAACTAGTGAAGGCCAAAGGCCCGGATCGTCCCACACGTTCACCCAAGCACGCGAGTTGCGGGAGTGCAGTGCCTTCAAGCGTTCCGTCAAATTAACTGTTTTGATAAGCGAAGCGTCAATGCCTGTGAATTCCGAGCTCTGCGTAGGACCGAAGGCCCGAAACATCACGACAGATTCGCTGGCGAGGAAGCTCCAATTTCCCTGGAGTCCCTAAAGTAACTACATTGTGAAGGCCGGTTTCCGTTTAGGCCCGAAGGGCTGGAGCATTGCTACAGGTTCGCTCAAGCACGCGAGGCCGAAGACCGAGCAGCGGGAATGCAGTGCTCCCACACAGAACAATAGTAAAAGTGTCTAAGTTCGAAATCTAACGAAGGCCGATCTCCGTCATCGTCGTCCCATAGATGTTCCCAAGCACGCGAGCCTGAAGGCCGACGAACTGCGGGAGGTTAGTGCTCGCACGCGGACCATTTCTTACAAGCTAGAGTACAACTGCATTTTTTTTTTCTTTGTAAACATACTTCTCTTGAACAAAAACAACAGCCCCAACTCAACAACAACTACACAGCAACAACAATTAAACAACATGGGCCCCGCGCACCAAGCATAACTGTAGTTTGTAATTTAAAATGGGTTAGTTACACGACTTACACGCTTAAAAAGCGTCGTCGCGAATTGACAATTGTCTGTGACATAGTGAAAGTGATTGAGCTAATCTTAATGTTGGCACACGCTTCACACGTACGTTACGGTTCTATGGTTTGTTTTCTGTGTGTAAATCATCTAGTAGTAACAGTGAATTATTCCTCCCCCAGCCGCTGTACTTCCCGGCGGACAGCCCGGACGGCGTGAAGCTGAACGTGGAGGAGAAGAAGGCGCGCGGCACGGCGGCGCGCGACGGCCGCGACGCGCCGCGCCGCCGCCCCTCCTCCTCGCACCGCGCCTTCCCCGCGCCGCCCCGCCAGCCCTACCGCCGCTAACGGTATGGACATATGTACATTATGGTCTCGTCATCACCACACTCGACTCCGGCTCCGACGGCCGCGACGCGCCGCGCCGCCGCCCCTCCTCCTCGCACCGCGCCTTCCCCGCGCCGCCCCGCCAGCCCTACCGCCGCTAACGGTATGGACATATGTACATTATGGTCTCGTCATCACCACACTCGACTCCGGCTCCGACGGCCGCGACGCGCCGCGCCGCCGCCCCTCCTCCTCGCACCGCGCCTTCCCCGCGCCGCCCCGCCAGCCCTACCGCCGCTAACGGTATGGACATATGTACATTATGGTCTCGTCATCACCACACTCGACTCCGGCTCCGACGGCCGCGACGCGCCGCGCCGCCGCCCCTCCTACTCGCACCGCGCCTTCCCCGCGCCGCCCCGCCAGCCCTACCGCCGCTAACGGTATGGACATATTTACATTATGGTCTCGTCATCACCACACTCGACTCCGGCTCCGACGGCCGCGACGCGCCGCGCCGCCGCCCCTCCTCCTCGCACCGCGCCTTCCCCGCGCCGCCCCGCCAGCCCTACCGCCGCTAACGGTATGGACATATGTACATTATGGTCTCGTCATCACCACACTCGACTCCGGCTCCGACGGCCGCGACGCGCCGCGCCGCCGCCCCTCCTCCTCGCACCGCGCCTTCCCCGCGCCGCCCCGCCAGCCCTACCGCCGCTAACGGTATGGACATATGTACATTATGGTCTCGTCATCACCACACTCGACTCCGGCTCCGACGGCCGCGACGCGCCGCGCCGCCGCCCCTCCTCCTCGCACCGCGCCTTCCCCGCGCCGCCCCGCCAGCCCTACCGCCGCTAACGGTATGGACATATGTACATTATGGTCTCGTCATCACCACACTCGACTCCGGCTCCGACGGCCGCGACGCGCCGCGCCGCCGCCCCTCCTCCTCGCACCGCGCCTTCCCCGCGCCGCCCCGCCAGCCCTACCGCCGCTAACGGTATGGACATATGTACATTATGGTCTCGTCATCACCACACTCGACTCCGGCTCCGACGGCCGCGACGCGCCGCGCCGCCGCCCCTCCTCCTCGCACCGCGCCTTCCCCGCGCCGCCCCGCCAGCCCTACCGCCGCTAACGGTATGGACATATGTACATTATGGTCTCGTCATCACCACACTCGACTCCGGCTCCGACGGCCGCGACGCGCCGCGCCGCCGCCCCTCCTCCTCGCACCGCGCCTTCCCCGCGCCGCCCCGCCAGCCCTACCGCCGCTAACGGTATGGACATATGTACATTATGGTCTCGTCATCACCACACTCGACTCCGGCTCCGACGGCCGCGACGCGCCGCGCCGCCGCCCCTCCTCCTCGCACCGCGCCTTCCCCGCGCCGCCCCGCCAGCCCTACCGCCGCTAACGGTATGGACATATGTACATTATGGTCTCGTCATCACCACACTCGACTCCGGCTCCGACGGCCGCGACGCGCCGCGCCGCCGCCCCTCCTCGCACCGCGCCTTCCCCGCGCCGCCCCGCCAGCCCTACCGCCGCTAACGGTATGGACATATGTACATTATGGTCTCGTCATCACCACACTCGACTCCGGCTCCGACGGCCGCGACGCGCCGCGCCGCCGGCCCTCCTCCTCGCACCGCGCCTTCCCCGCGCCGCCCCGCCAGCCCTACCGCCGCTAACGGTATGGACATATGTACATTATGGTCTCGTCATCACCACACTCGACTCCGGCTCCGACGGCCGCGACGCGCCGCGCCGCCGCCCCTCCTCCTCGCACCGCGCCTTCCCCGCGCCGCCCCGCCAGCCCTACCGCCGCTAACGGTATGGACATATGTACATTATGGTCTCGTCATCACCACACTCGACTCCGGCTCCGACGGCCGCGACGCGCCGCGCCGCCGCCCCTCCTCCTCGCACCGCGCCTTCCCCGCGCCGCCCCGCCAGCCCTACCGCCGCTAACGGTATGGACATATGTACATTATGGTCTCGTCATCACCACACTCGACTCCGGCTCCGACGGCCGCGACGCGCCGCGCCGCCGCCCCTCCTCCTCGCACCGCGCCTTCCCCGCGCCGCCCCGCCAGCCCTACCGCCGCTAACGGTATGGACATATGTACATTATGGTCTCGTCATCACCACACTCGACTCCGGCTCCGACGGCCGCGACCCGCCGCGCCGCCGCCCCTCCTCCTCGCACCGCGCCTTCCCCGCGCCGCCCCGCCAGCCCTACCGCCGCTAACGGTATGGACATATGTACATTATGGTCTCGTCATCACCACACTCGACTCCGGCTCCGACGGCCGCGACGCGCCGCGCCGCCGCCCCTCCTCCTCGCACCGCGCCTTCCCCGCGCCGCCCCGCCAGCCCTACCGCCGCTAACGGTATGGACATATGTACATTATGGTCTCGTCATCACCACACTCGACTCCGGCTCCGACGGCCGCGACGCGCCGCGCCGCCGCCCCTCCTCCTCGCACCGCGCCTTCCCCGCGCCGCCCCGCCAGCCCTACCGCCGCTAACGGTATGGACATATGTACATTATGGTCTCGTCATCACCACACTCGACTCCGGCTCCGACGGCCGCGACGCGCCGCGCCGCCGCCCCTCCTCCTCGCACCGCGCCTTCCCCGCGCCGCCCCGCCAGCCCTACCGCCGCTAACGGTATGGACATATGTACATTATGGTCTCGTCATCACCACACTCGACTCCGGCTCCGACGGCCGCGACGCGCCGCGCCGCCGCCCCTCCTCCTCGCACCGCGCCTTCCCCGCGCCGCCCCGCCAGCCCTACCGCCGCTAACGGTATGGACATATGTACATTATGGTCTCGTCATCACCACACTCGACTCCGGCTCCGACGGCCGCGACGCGCCGCGCCGCCGCCCCTCCTCCTCGCACCGCGCCTTCCCCGCGCCGCCCCGCCAGCCCTACCGCCGCTAACGGTATGGACATATGTACATTATGGTCTCGTCATCACCACACTCGACTCCGGCTCCGACGGCCGCGACGCGCCGCGCCGCCGCCCCTCCTCCTCGCACCGCGCCTTCCCCGCGCCGCCCCGCCAGCCCTACCGCCGCTAACGGTATGGACATATGTACATTATGGTCTCGTCATCACCACACTCGACTCCGGCTCCGACGGCCGCGACCCGCCGCGCCGCCGCCCCTCCTCCTCGCACCGCGCCTTCCCCGCGCCGCCCCGCCAGCCCTACCGCCGCTAACGGTATGGACATATGTACATTATGGTCTCGTCATCACCACACTCGACTCCGGCTCCGACGGCCGCGACGCGCCGCGCCGCCGCCCCTCCTCCTCGCACCGCGCCTTCCCCGCGCCGCCCCGCCAGCCCTACCGCCGCTAACGGTATGGACATATGTACATTATGGTCTCGTCATCACCACACTCGACTCCGGCTCCGACGGCCGCGACGCGCCGCGCCGCCGCCCCTCCTCGCACCGCGCCTTCCCCGCGCCGCCCCGCCAGCCCTACCGCCGCTAACGGTATGGACATATGTACATTATGGTCTCGTCATCACCACACTCGACTCCGGCTCCGACGGCCGCGACCCGCCGCGCCGCCGCCCCTCCTCCTCGCACCGCGCCTTCCCCGCGCCGCCCCGCCAGCCCTACCGCCGCTAACGGTATGGACATATGTACATTATGGTCTCGTCATCACCACACTCGACTCCGGCTCCGACGGCCGCGACGCGCCGCGCCGCCGCCCCTCCTCCTCGCACCGCGCCTTCCCCGCGCCGCCCCGCCAGCCCTACCGCCGCTAACGGTATGGACATATGTACATTATGGTCTCGTCATCACCACACTCGACTCCGGCTCCGACGGCCGCGACGCGCCGCGCCGCCGCCCCTCCTCCTCGCACCGCGCCTTCCCCGCGCCGCCCCGCCAGCCCTACCGCCGCTAACGGTATGGACATATGTACATTATGGTCTCGTCATCACCACACTCGACTCCGGCTCCGACGGCCGCGACGCGCCGCGCCGCCGCCCCTCCTCCTCGCACCGCGCCTTCCCCGCGCCGCCCCGCCAGCCCTACCGCCGCTAACGGTATGGACATATGTACATTATGGTCTCGTCATCACCACACTCGACTCCGGCTCCGACGGCCGCGACGCGCCGCGCCGCCGCCCCTCCTCCTCGCACCGCGCCTTCCCCGCGCCGCCCCGCCAGCCCTACCGCCGCTAACGGTATGGACATATGTACATTATGGTCTCGTCATCACCACACTCGACTCCGGCTCCGACGGCCGCGACGCGCCGCGCCGCCGCCCCTCCTCCTCGCACCGCGCCTTCCCCGCGCCGCCCCGCCAGCCCTACCGCCGCTAACGGTATGGACATATGTACATTATGGTCTCGTCATCACCACACTCGACTCCGGCTCCGACGGCCGCGACGCGCCGCGCCGCCGCCCCTCCTCCTCGCACCGCGCCTTCCCCGCGCCGCCCCGCCAGCCCTACCGCCGCTAACGGTATGGACATATGTACATTATGGTCTCGTCATCACCACACTCGACTCCGGCTCCGACGGCCGCGACCCGCCGCGCCGCCGCCCCTCCTCCTCGCACCGCGCCTTCCCCGCGCCGCCCCGCCAGCCCTACCGCCGCTAACGGTATGGACATATGTACATTATGGTCTCGTCATCACCACACTCGACTCCGGCTCCGACGGCCGCGACGCGCCGCGCCGCCGCCCCTCCTCCTCGCACCGCGTCTTCCCCGCGCCGCCCCGCCAGCCCTACCGCCGCTAACGGTATGGACATATGTACATTATGGTCTCGTCATCACCACACTCGACTCCGGCTCCGACGGCCGCGACGCGCCGCGCCGCCGCCCCTCCTCGCACCGCGCCTTCCCCGCGCCGCCCCGCCAGCCCTACCGCCGCTAACGGTATGGACATATGTACATTATGGTCTCGTCATCACCACACTCGACTCCGGCTCCGACGGCCGCGACGCGCCGCGCCGCCGCCCCTCCTCCTCGCACCGCGCCTTCCCCGCGCCGCCCCGCCAGCCCTACCGCCGCTAACGGTATGGACATATGTACATTATGGTCTCGTCATCACCACACTCGACTCCGGCTCCGACGGCCGCGACGCGCCGCGCCGCCGCCCCTCCTCCTCGCACCGCGCCTTCCCCGCGCCGCCCCGCCAGCCCTACCGCCGCTAACGGTATGGACATATGTACATTATGGTCTCGTCATCACCACACTCGACTCCGGCTCCGACGGCCGCGACGCGCCGCGCCGCCGCCCCTCCTCCTCGCACCGCGCCTTCCCCGCGCCGCCCCGCCAGCCCTACCGCCGCTAACGGTATGGACATATGTACATTATGGTCTCGTCATCACCACACTCGACTCCGGCTCCGACGGCCGCGACGCGCCGCGCCGCCGCCCCTCCTCCTCGCACCGCGCCTTCCCCGCGCCGCCCCGCCAGCCCTACCGCCGCTAACGGTATGGACATATGTACATTATGGTCTCGTCATCACCACACTCGACTCCGGCTCCGACGGCCGCGACGCGCCGCGCCGCCGCCCCTCCTCCTCGCACCGCGCCTTCCCCGCGCCGCCCCGCCAGCCCTACCGCCGCTAACGGTATGGACATATGTACATTATGGTCTCGTCATCACCACACTCGACTCCGGCTCCGACGGCCGCGACGCGCCGCGCCGCCGCCCCTCCTCCTCGCACCGCGCCTTCCCCGCGCCGCCCCGCCAGCCCTACCGCCGCTAACGGTATGGACATATGTACATTATGGTCTCGTCATCACCACACTCGACTCCGGCTCCGACGGCCGCGACGCGCCGCGCCGCCGCCCCTCCTCCTCGCACCGCGCCTTCCCCGCGCCGCCCCGCCAGCCCTACCGCCGCTAACGGTATGGACATATGTACATTATGGTCTCGTCATCACCACACTCGACTCCGGCTCCGACGGCCGCGACGCGCCGCGCCGCCGCCCCTCCTCCTCGCACCGCGCCTTCCCCGCGCCGCCCCGCCAGCCCTACCGCCGCTAACGGTATGGACATATGTACATTATGGTCTCGTCATCACCACACTCGACTCCGGCTCCGACGGCCGCGACCCGCCGCGCCGCCGCCCCTCCTCCTCGCACCGCGCCTTCCCCGCGCCGCCCCGCCAGCCCTACCGCCGCTAACGGTATGGACATATGTACATTATGGTCTCGTCATCACCACACTCGACTCCGGCTCCGACGGCCGCGACCCGCCGCGCCGCCGCCCCTCCTCCTCGCACCGCGCCTTCCCCGCGCCGCCCCGCCAGCCCTACCGCCGCTAACGGTATGGACATATGTACATTATGGTCTCGTCATCACCACACTCGACTCCGGCTCCGACGGCCGCGACGCGCCGCGCCGCCGCTCCTCCTCGCACCGCGCCTTCCCCGCGCCGCCCCGCCAGCCCTACCGCCGCTAACGGTATGGACATATGTACATTATGGTCTCGTCATCACCACACTCGACTCCGGCTCCGACGGCCGCGACGCGCCGCGCCGCCGCCCCTCCTCGCACCGCGCCTTCCCCGCGCCGCCCCGCCAGCCCTACCGCCGCTAACGGTATGGACATATGTACATTATGGTCTCGTCATCACCACACTCGACTCCGGCTCCGACGGCCGCGACCCGCCGCGCCGCCGCCCCTCCTCGCACCGCGCCTTCCCCGCGCCGCCCCGCCAGCCCTACCGCCGCTAACGGTATGGACATATGTACATTATGGTCTCGTCATCACCACACTAGACTCCGGCTCCGACGGCCGCGACGCGCCGCGCCGCCGCCCCTCCTCGCACCGCGCCTTCCCCGCGCCGCCCCGCCAGCCCTACCGCCGCTAACGGTATGGACATATGTACATTATGGTCTCGTCATCACCACACTCGACTCCGGCTCCGACGGCCGCGACGCGCCGCGCCGCCGCCCCTCCTCCTCGCACCGCGCCTTCCCCGCGCCGCCCCGCCAGCCCTACCGCCGCTAACGGTATGGACATATGTACATTATGGTCTCGTCATCACCACACTCGACTCCGGCTCCGACGGCCGCGACCCGCCGCCCCTCCTCCTCGCACCGCGCCTTCCCCGCGCCGCCCCGCCAGCCCTACCGCCGCTAACGGTATGGACATATGTACATTATGGTCTCGTCATCACCACACTCGACTCCGGCTCCGACGGCCGCGACGCGCCGCGCCGCCGCCCCTCCTCGCACCGCGCCTTCCCCGCGCCGCCCCGCCAGCCCTACCGCCGCTAACGGTATGGACATATGTACATTATGGTCTCGTCATCACCACACTCGACTCCGGCTCCGACGGCCGCGACCCGCCGCGCCGCCGCCCCTCCTCCTCGCACCGCGCCTTCCCCGCGCCGCCCCGCCAGCCCTACCGCCGCTAACGGTATGGACATATGTACATTATGGTCTCGTCATCACCACACTCGACTCCGGCTCCGACGGCCGCGACGCGCCGCGCCGCCGCCCCTCCTCCTCGCACCGCGCCTTCCCCGCGCCGCCCCGCCAGCCCTACCGCCGCTAACGGTATGGACATATGTACATTATGGTCTCGTCATCACCACACTCGACTCCGGCTCCGACGGCCGCGACCCGCCGCGCCGCCGCCCCTCCTCCTCGCACCGCGCCTTCCCCGCGCCGCCCCGCCAGCCCTACCGCCGCTAACGGTATGGACATATGTACATTATGGTCTCGTCATCACCACACTCGACTCCGGCTCCGACGGCCGCGACGCGCCGCGCCGCGCCGCCGCCCCTCCTCCTCGCACCGCGCCTTCCCCGCGCCGCCCCGCCAGCCCTACCGCCGCTAACGGTATGGACATATGTACATTATGGTCTCGTCATCACCACACTCGACTCCGGCTCCGACGGCCGCGACGCGCCGCGCCGCGCCGCCGCCCCTCCTCCTCGCACCGCGCCTTCCCCGCGCCGCCCCGCCAGCCCTACCGCCGCTAACGGTATGGACATATGTACATTATGGTCTCGTCATCACCACACTCGACTCCGGCTCCGACGGCCGCGACCCGCCGCGCCGCCGCCCCTCCTCCTCGCACCGCGCCTTCCCCGCGCCGCCCCGCCAGCCCTACCGCCGCTAACGGTATGGACTATAATTACTATATATATACGTTGTGATCTCCCCCTCGTCATAAGCAGGACACTCGACTCCGGCTCTAACGTGTAAAAACAAGTATTGCGTGTACGGCGGCCGTATTCTGTAGCTCTCGACTAAGGCTTGACACGGCTGCGTGACGCCAAAGACACTTCTTGCAAGTTATTCGTACGGAACATGGTCATACCAGGCCCGCCCGCAACGCACGCCTCTAGCATCACGCACCCACTTTATTCCTGACAACTTGTCAAACAACGCATTATGCGAACATTATCGCACACAGCTCACGGACGCTCCGCATGTGTGGTGTCGCTAACATGAGCCCGTATGTGGCAGGGCGCGGCAGTCACGTTGCCGGGGCCGCCGCTTGTGTCGCGCAGTCCTTACTCTGATTACCTATAATAAACGGCACACATATGCCGCTATGCGGTTTGCATTTCTTCAACTTGAGTACCTAAACTTTGAATTTTACCTCAAAATACATACATTATGTTCCTTACCTATCTAAGCTATTATTACTTTTACAGACGCACCTCGGCGCTCCTTCCCCCATGCGACCGCGGCGGGACCCTGCGAGGCCCCACACACACCTGTCACCCGCTAACCGTATCACTTCACACTTAACTCGGTCGGTCCGTGACAACTATGCTTGAAGACTTGGCTGACTTTGGTTAACTAGAGTTATTGATTGTTGCGTAAAGTCTAAGAACAATTCGTGTCTCCAAGTTTGACAGCCGAAATAGATGGTGCTGCAATGTTCTGTCGTCATTGAAATGTCGCACTTCTGACAAACAGAGCGCGCTCAATGTGCGAATCCTTAGCACCATCTTGGTTTATTCTAGCTAATATAATTATTTTGTTAATATTCTCTACCTCTAACCGACTGGCAAGGGCCCAAGAGGCTGCCATTTCTCTAATATAATAATAATAGCACCATCTACATCTGCTGTCCAATTCGAAGTATGAATTAATCTTAGACCGGTTTTCAATCAACGGATCTTTGGTTATATTAACTAATGGGAGCACCATTAGTTAATATAATCAAACTGGCTGTTACATAACGTTATATTATAACATTGTGTGACAGGGACAACATAATAAAACACTATCAGTAGTCAGTACTATCATGTTGTACAGCCTGTCACACGATGTTAGCTATATAATAGCCAGTGAGAGAGCACTATAAGTAAAATTTAAATAAGGTTATAAAACCACTGAGAAATACCTAACGAGCCGTCGAAGTTAAATCGGCAGGCATTAAACTACCCAAACTGTATAGACAGTACTCAACTGTTCTCGAACATTTGGCCATACTTCAAATTTAATTTGAGTACGGTATGACACTATGCAGTTTTCGGGCGAAAGTAGACGTTATGTCAGTTGCGTACGGTTCATATTTGAGAGCCTCTATGTACTTAGTGATTAGTTAATTCGCTGTAAATTCAAGTCTAATTAATATTACCATGTATATTCCCACTTTAAACTCTTATTAGCAATAATAGTTATAAGTTATGTGTGAAGAAAATGTCTACCTTATAAAATACAATGATTTTCGAGATATAATTTCCCCTTCTAAATATAAAGTGGAAATACATATGGTGATTTAAAATGAACTTATACCATAGCCTTATGATAAAACTGCCCTTGTAATACGTGAGTCGCTAATATCTACGCGTTTGTAAAAACGATGACTTAACGCAAGATAATGGAGCATAAAGCTTCTATAGGTGTTATTAACTCAGACGGTTAGTGAGTTGACATGGTTTAATATGTGTTTAAAGTTGCGATATTTATTTTTATTATGATCAGTCATTAAAAAATAATACTTAAACTAGGTTTTCTTCTAAATTAAAACGAACGCGCTATAAACCACCAACCATCTGAGTTAAGTGCTATAGCATTATTTGTATGCTCATTTACGTCAATATAATATTCACCTTTTGAACGCCAAGAACCCCAAAGGCGTTGTAAAAAGTGCCAGTGGTACCAAGAACGCTTACAAGTGCTGTTGCGTACGTTTTCAAATTAACCTTCAATGTTTATATTTGCTAGCTTACGCCAGAGATGATGTTGGCGTGTGCATTACGTTCTTGGGTTAGTCAGATGGCGTTCGACAGGCTAAAAAGTCTGTAAACGCAATTCAATTTCTCTCACAGTCAAATTCAATTGCACATTTTAGTTTATAGTATTAGAAGTGACAGTGGGTATAAGGTGTCCGGGTGACCGGGTCCCCGCGCGGGCAACATTAACACGCTTCGCATATCGCTTCTCTTATTATTTTCTTTAAGTAGTTAGATAGTAAATTAATAATAATTTCGGTCGGGCTCGCCCGCGTTAACTTTAATCACCGGATTTGTCGTAAAATGCATATTTATGCTCGATTTGATAGAGGTGCTCGCTCGGCTCAGCCCCTAAGGTTCCTCGGACTACATTTCGAACGAAGTTCACTGCGGGACAGTTCTTCAAGGATACCCACTACGCAGCTACATAGTTAATCTAGCTCGTGTGTGCTTAATTGACGAAACCTTACCTCAATTATATTTTGCATATTAGTCAATAACTGTAAATGTATGATGAAAAATTCAAATAACAGCATAGATTCTAAAGATGTGTACATATCTGGCAAATAGGCCGGTTTACGTGCGTCTTGCGTGCATTACATACTATAATGTGCGAATGGCGTATTGGCCAGGTCTGGACATATTAGCTTAACGTAGGCCAATTTAAGGGACGCAGTTATGCGTTAGAGAGAGCAAGCGATATTGCTCTAATTCCACCGTATAGCTGCGTCCTTTAGATTGGCCTACGTTAGCTCAATATGTGTTACTCGTCATTACAAAGTTAAATACACTTTTGAAAATTCTATGTTAATTTCAAGCTGTATGGATAAAAGTAGTATCGTCGGCATAGGGGCAAGTCCGGGCCAGTGCAGCGTGTATGTCACAGAGAATGTCTATTCCTTGTGCGTCTACTCGGCCGAATCTAGGGGAAGAGCTTCAAACGTGCTAGACTGCCTAGATCCGGCCCTGTGACGCTTTTACCAATGTTCCACTTCCATAAACGTGCTAAATTAAAAATATTCTTAAAACTGGTGGTGTTTTTAATTTAGCACGGTCATAAAGTCGCGCTTAATCGTTTTATGGGGTTAAAAACGCTCAACGCAGATGGCGCTACGGTGTAACTGTTCCAACAAAATTTCGTGAAGCCAAACGCTACACATTGGTTTGCTTTAAAAAAATACAACTCGGCCATGTAGCAAACTATATCACGTTTAATGCTATCAATCCGCGAGATACCGTATTTTTTTTTTTTCATCTGTAGCAAAAATGGAAATCTAATCTAATTTAGATTTTTGAAATTCACTGTAGGTTGGACAAAAAAACAATTGACTACAAATACCAATCTATCAATGGAAGTTCCTTAAAGCGCCCTCTATGGTGAGTAATTGTTGAACCGCAACAGTTTTTAACCCCCTTGTCACGGATGCTTCGGCGGTAGTTGCATAATTCCCATAAATAATGTTCAGTAATCGGGAATAGTAGCCTTTACTAACACGTTCGCGTTGTCTATAATAATGGGACTTATAAATATCGTCTATCCTAATGTAATTGTTCTCCTAATTTCGTTACTTAAAGTTTCTAAATATGTATAACCTATTTTAACCCTTACATGCATGAAGTATCAATACTCATGCTAAAACAACCAAATTCACTTTAAATAATTTATATCGTATATTCTTAAGTCACAGTCTTAATTTAAAGATAACTTGTATGGCACTTGTCTTATTTCAGTACAGATGTAATGCATAATTGTCTTCCATCGTATTTTCTCGGAAACGTTCGTATCTGTCATGCTAGTTCAGTCAACCTCAGTACTATTTGTACACTGACTGAAATAGCAAAAGAAGTTCGTCGAAAAAACGATGTAAAATAATTATTATACAGGGTGTCCCTAGCCATTGGACAAAGCCGAAATGTACAAATGCATTAGGGTATTTAGAACCAGTATACAAAGTATCATAACAATCGGTGTAGCGGTTACGAAGAAATTAACAAATTACGATTTTTTTACTTTGGAGCAACCTGTATGTGTAACTAGCTCCCGAGGTAATAAATAGTATGAAACCTTCTTTTTATATCTTTTGTTCTAATTAAAAAAATATTACTGTTAGAGCATTTCTGAGAAGTAACCCTACGTGGGATTTCAGGGTTTGTCCAATGGCTAAGGTCACGCTGTTTCGTCGCTGTATCACTACATCTGTATCGTTATTGATACTTCATGCATCTAAGAATTAAACCGGCTGAACATTGCATTAGGACAGACATATATGAAATAAGTAGATCACCCATAAGAAGTATATTGACTGATTGTTTCTACAATTCACAATTATTTTCTATGTGATATTCAAAGTAATGAAGTTATTTTTCGCGTCTATTCATATACGGTATTATTAACTTAGTTGAATACGAGTTATATAACACGAATTTGTCTTCTAGATGTAGATCTAGTTTATTATTTTATGATTTCAAACCGGCCCTATACGTTCTGTGGTAAAACGCACATATATAAATTAACTAGTCTCTTGTTTTAAGTATTAAAAAAGAATGTAAAAAATCAAAATTACATGACTCAAACATTTAGACAATGATCAAATACCATAGGTAAATGAAGTTGTGTCTATAGTTTATCAGTGACCGAATGACCGAGTCAAATTTAGATTTTTGTTTACTTTTTTAATTACGTAAAAAAGAGAATGAGTTTTAATTAGGGAACTATTATTTAAAAAGTGAAAACTTATACCTGTGCAATTCAACTCAGTTGATGTGTTTGTAGGGTATGGGCCCATTTTGTTTTCATACTGTATATTGACGTGGTTCAACTAATGTTATGGTCGAAATAATACGAGAACGGGTTTTCAAACTAACTTACGACCCTAAGTCTATTAAGACAAGTTTCAAAATGCACTGACTGTGGAAATAATATTAAAGATTTCGACCATAGACAGAAAATAATTATGAGGAGATTCCATAGATATAAATATCTTGATGTGACAATCATAGATCTATGGATGCTTTCGTTTATTGGTTTAATTTTACGAAAGCAAGTACAGTTAGTAGCACATATCTATAACAAAAAGTGAGTACAGTCGAGTTCAACATCTTTACAAGCCAAAGTTTCAAAAATATATATACACAACCCTTTATACTTGTCAGTGTCTCAGAGGCGTGTCAATATATTTAAAAGATGTTAATGAGCTCGACTGTAACAACACACTTAACTAACCAAATTGTATTTTATTTCCTTTCAATAAGGTTTAAAATGGCCAGTTAATTGTGTTGCCAATATAAACGTGTAGAAGTAACTGCTGTACGCTATACCGGATACCGCAAGGTACCGTGTACCTATGTATTTAGAATGAGCTCGCGTTTACGCGGAATATTACAGGGGTCTGCCGGCCGCGACAGAGACAACATATTTCAGCGGTCTCTTTCATACGACAGGGAACTGTGATATTTAATCATGATACAGCGGGTCTATATTTAAATCACATCAAGGCCTTCGGACTACGATGCAGAATGTAAAATCGGCACCATAAGTAACTGAGTACAGTCGAGTTAATAATATGTATACAAGCTTACGAACTCGACTGTAACTCAACGAGTTATTCAAAATTAGCTACACACGCTCTAAATCTTTTAGCAATAAATTTGTGTTCAGATAATTTTGGATACGTTGTCCGCTTGGCTAATTCCGATTTTATTATGCAGCGACTTGCACCGTTGAGACAGAAAGATAAAAACGAAATAATTATTGGTCTCTTTTGACAAAAGTTAATAGAAACTTTCGATATGCTTGTAAGTTATTTTTAATGTTTTTTTACTAAACAAATTGTGTATGTATTTCGCCCGCAGGCCCCTGGCTCTGATCATGAACTTATGTGTTACTGTTTTGTATATTTTTCATTTTGTACTGAATTGTGTAAATGTCAGATTGTGACATAGTTTCGGCTAGTGGTGGGGCCCGACATAACCCTTCTGATGCCCACGACCGATATAAACATTACATGTATGCAATAAGTAAGTAAGGGTTAGTATTAGATGGACAGAAAAGCAACTGGACGTGTATAGCGAATCAGTTATAATATAAGGGAACTTAGATTGTACAGTCGCCATCAGATATATCGGAGCGGCCAAGGTGTTCACAATATCTGAACACGCGCTCTAACGCCCTGACAATAGAGGCGTGTTCCGATATTTGTGAGCACCTTGGCCGCTCCGATATATCCGATGGCGACTGTATGTATGACAAGTTGCCTTTAAGACGGTTTGTTAAAAAGTCGGTAATGCGCATGTTACACCCTAAAAGCCAGCCAGCTTATAGTTGACCAGCAGGCGATCATTTCTTTGATACTCGTACATAAATAAAAATGGCCAGTTGTATTTCTGACCACTTGGTACCTATTTTACAAAACTGCAAGTTATTACTTTACAATTCTAAGCTGGTAACACTACGGGTTACTACGTCTACCTTTTTGCAAGGCACTTTCTGCCATCTGACAACTAATAGGGATAAGGAAAAAGATACCTTTCTCTGTCTCTCAGCAGAAAGTTTAGAGTTCGGCGAAAAGGTAGATGTAATAAGCATTTATTCGAGGTAAGCGCGTGTCCTTATCAATCGCTTCAGTGTTGCCAGTTTAGACTTGTAAATTTGTAACTTAAATATTTATAAGCTTGTAGTTTTCGCTGTTTATATCGGTCGCAGCGTTTAAGAGTCAATATCAGAGTTTTAGCCTTCTTCATTTCTTTGGACATATTTATGAGGAAGTGTTTTGACATTTTGATGATATTTTTAGTTGTCTGATTGAGGTCCCTGAATAGTCCCATACCACCAGAAATATCATTGAAGATAGATCCCACACTCTAGCATCATTAGAACGTCGGCGTCTAGTCAGCGCTATGGAAAATGGTATCGCCGCGCAGTTGCGCCAATGTTGCGTCGAGCAGCAGCCATAGAATTGACTAGACAGCGGCGCTCGGGAGACGCTAGTGTGGGGTGGCTCTGAAATGTAGAGACACTTGTACAAAAATTAGGCGATTGAAACTCCGTGATATTGACCCTTTAAGGGTTAAGGCCCCGTCGTGTTCCAAGCGACAGATTCCAAATCGTTAGCGTACCATTCTGTTCTATGTATTCATAGTATATTATATCGATCGAATTTGTTTTGGATTGTTCTAAATATTGTACAATATATATTATAGAGTCCTGGACCCCGTCTCAACCGTCGCTGGCGAATATAATAAAAATTCATAAGTACATTAATGTATGTCTCATTTGGTAAATATTACCTTAAACCACAGTATTTCCTATCCAATAGCCTAAACTTGAAATAAGTTAGAAATTACTTCGCCAAAGATTTTTTTTTTTTACGTCATTCACTTCATTTCACACTAAAACCGGTTCTACCTCCTACATTATTGGCACTGCTTTAAGTACAGTCAAGTGTAAAAATATCAGTGCACTCATCATACTCAAAAATATGTCCCATAGCTCTTATGTCAGCGAATTAACAGGTATCGGACATATTTTTGAGTAAGTTGTATGCACCCATATTTTTACACTTGACTGTACTTTACCGTAAAATTTGCAAAAACACTTGAACTAGTTTCATTTCATATTGGTGTCCACTTTACCGCCACGCCGCCATAATGTGTATTTTTTTAGATGAAATAAGTGACAATTGTTGAGGCATTAATTACAGATTCTATTGGGGCGCCTGAAATTGATTCCAGACCCAGAGAAAATAAGAAAAAAATATGTTGAGGGTTGTAACAAAACAGAAAATTCACCACTACTTTTCTTTATATTATATCTATAGGTAATGTGTTAGTTTAATTCCTGAAATTATGACGTTTAAAATAACACTTTCACACTCTGTGCTACCAAACACGCTACAGACGTAGCTTAGCCTGACTCTACCTACAGTCGACGATAAAAGCCTCTGTCATGAAGATTTTATATGCCTACATATAAATACAATAATACTGAATTACTTGTTTACAAAATTTATTAGGCCACACAACACACAAACGAGCACCTTCTTAGGCAGTTTTATATTTCAGCGCCCGCTGCACATATACGATACGAGTATACACAAACTCGCTCGGAACCGCCGCCGCGCCACCACCGCCGTCCGGTGCACAGCGTGGAAGCCAGTCGGAGCTCCACGGCCGCCGCACGAGGACGCCGCCAAAACGGTCAGTCTTTACTTTACTTTGTCGTTCAACTTTTTACAACTTTTCAATGATTAAAACAATGCCTCATTGTTAATGAATTATGTAGAAACTAGTTGTGATTGAGAGTTTTTAGAAAGTGTTCGATATTAACAAACTGAAATTTTTATCTCGACTGAACGTCTCAACTTAATTTGACTCCTGGCGGCTTAGCACGGTCGCGTTTTTATCCCTTGTCACCATGCCTGTCACGTTCTAACAAGTATGTAAGTGCGAAAGGGACGCGCATAGTGATAGTCGATAAAAATGGAACCGTGCTGAGCCCGCTGGAACCTAGTTTTAGCTTGAACAAAATCTAATTAACATTAAAATCGGAGCACATTTGTATAAATATGGCCGTTTATGTCTTGACCTGATAATATTTCTGTACAGGAAGCATGCGCCCAAGATAAGACGTAAAAATAAGTTCAATTTTTAATTACGTACGTAATTTTTAATTCAATGTAGTGAAAAATATTAATGAGAAGAGACCTTATTTATATTATGTGCTTATTTTGAATGAATTAGATTTACATTTACCGGTCTAACTAACTAAAAAAACACATTAGGCAAATCTGCGGTACAGTCGGTTAATACCCACCCCAGTAAACTAAGAATATTTTTACAAGTATTTCCTGACAACGATGAAAGTAAGAAAACAGGAGCACAAAATAAGTATTAATATTATCAGGAGTTAACGTTTTTTTAATTAGTTTTTTTGCGGTTTTTATAATCTTTTTCAAGAGCTTATTATTATCCATCTGGATAAAGTATTCATCGTACACAGTTAACTGCTCTTTTGTAAACCTTATCACAATGATATAAGGTCCACTGGGCGTCTATTAAGTGTGTTCCCTATTGTAAGTTTCATTTTACCAAACTATAGTCCAAACGCTCCCAACTGTAGTCCAAAACTAACTCGAGTACCTATCTTCGTTTAGGTGTGATTATTATTCGAATGTCGTATTTCTATGGCAACTATATAAATAAATATTTATACAAATGGAAGGAAAATCTTGGACAAATCCAAAAAGTACGCTGAAATTCATACTTAATTACATATTGAACGTGTGGACCATAGTTGTGCTACCTACTGGACTATAAGAGGTAGTTGGGTAGTTTTACGGCACTTGACATTTTAAAATAGGTATTGATTGATATCAATGTCTCTAATTTCGTACGATGATCTCCCATTGATCGGAGTACACGTTCAGCGGTCGAGTCCTGCACTTTTTTTGCCCTCTAAGGTTTATAGGAATCTGGAATGCCGCAAGCATCTGCCAAAGCGACTCTTACCGAACTGTTTCGAGAACACGCATAAATAAACTTTATTGCGTCTGAATAAGTTCTATAATTATACGACCTGTTATTGAACTTACGTCGTTTTAATGTTATTTCGATAAAGTGGTTTCGTCGGGATAATCTTTCGCGATCGTCAGCCATTGGCGATATAGGTAAAACCTCGTATTTAACTTGTTACTTTAGTCAGGGTATCACTATTCTAAACAAGGGACAAGGTTTTAATTTAAAATTTAACTTAGCAGCTCGACCAAAAGCAATTTGCACGATAGCAATAGTTATTTGTACAACAAGAGAGCAAAGTTTGATATTTCTTCGAGTGCTTATTTTGAGTCCCGTGCAAGCGAAAAATTCTATAATTGCTACTTAAAAACCGTGGGTAAAATGCCATTTTGCTCACTGTTTTTTAGTAGCTAAAGTACCCTTGAGGTGGAAAATTATTTATATTTCAGGCACTTAAATCCCTCACTAATCTCACTATACACTCAATACGTTTCGCTATAGTCGCTCGCTAATACGCTCAAGATTCTGTTCTTGAAAGCTAAAATGCAATGTGATAAAGCTTTATAGCTAGCTTTATCGCATTGCACCCATTTACGCGTAAAGTCGTATTTCTTTCTTAAAATCAGTAGGGTTTTATTTATATGCTGCTTTTAACTCGGGGGGTGGCAGAGACGTCATCTAGAAAACAGTAAGAAATTTTAAGTAATGTTTGCTAGATTAATTTTGCAAGCCAGGGCTAGAAACATTAGATATTCCAAGGCCCAAGTCTAATTACAAACGGGATTTGGACATTCCCCGTCCTCGGCTTAGCGAGTAGTACTTTACTTACTTTATAGTCATTTTCTGAAACTCAACTTTGTGAATTTAATATTGCTCTCAATAAAACATTTTAGCTGCCAGACGTCCATTCGCTAGAAAAACTTTAAATATTTTATGAGTACAAGTTAGATATGTTCATTTGATTTAAATGACAACATTCCTGATGTTTTAACCTTCTTGATGCCGATGACGCTTAAAGTTCGTCCGATCTCTGCAGTTTTGGTGCCAATTCTCTTCTAAACAACAAATAGTCGCATACTTGCACTCTGAAACAGACAGTCTAAATATTTATGTTGTGAGAAACATTTGGCTCGTGAACTACCAGTTTGTAAAACAGGTCTTTGTATTTTACTATACGTAGGCACACTTATTGACTTTTGACAGTTGTGATTTTTATATGTACCTATTTATTAATCTAAGGTTATTAGTAAACGGTCTGCTTCTTATACTTATAGCCACGTCAAATTAAGCCGAATTTGGGCAAGCTGCGGAAATAATTCGTGTAGTTTTGAAAATTGGTACAGGCATACCTTGTGGTGTCCAGATAAACATACTAAAAGTCCTCGAGGGTAGGGGGTGTGCTGGGGGTGTAGAGGGGGGTTGAAGGTACCTTTTTTCATATCTCGAATATCTGTACGAATAGCATTATAATTACTTCGTACAAAAGTTTTAACATAAAATTTACTACAAATTTGGTTATGTTTATTTTTACTCTGCAATCAATACTTTAGGAGCTACAGGCTGTTAAAGTTAAATGAGGGATAAAAAATAGACGGTTGAAGAAAACGTCGTATTATCATAATTGTTCATCATAAATAAAATTTTTAGTTTAGAATAAGCAAGCTAAACAACCTGCTGATAAAATATAAAAAAACCCGGCTAAGAGCATGTCGGGCCATGCTCAGTGTAGGGTTCCGTAGTTACCCGTCCGTCAAAATAGACTATTTGCGAAAACTCAAAAACTGCTGGACCAATTAGGTTCGCTATTTTTTCCCCTGAAAGTATTTACTAAGTTTTATTTTCACGATTTTTTCCATATTTTTTGGACGCATGGTTCAAATGTTAGGGGAACTAAAGTGGAAAACACAACCTTTTTCTTTCAGATCGATTATTTCCGAAAATATTAAGTTGATCAAAAAATGGTTCCCGAAGACCCCTATTCGTTTTGAAAGACCTATCCAACGACACCCCACACTATAGGGTGGAAGTGAAAAAAAAATTCATCCCCTCTTTAATGTAGGGCAGCCACCCTAAAAAAATATTTTCTCTAATTTATATTTTACGACTTTGTCAGCGTAACTGATTTATGTATTCGTGTCAAATTTAAACATGAAAACTAGAAAAAATATTTATTTATGGTGGCTGCCCTACATTAAAGTGGGGATGAAATTTTTTTTCGCTTTTACTCTATAGTGTGGGGTGTCGTTGGATAGGTCTTTTAAAACGAATAAGGGTCTTCAAGAACCATTTTTTGATCAACTTAATATGTTGGGAAATAATCGATCTGAAAGAAAAAAAGTTGTGTTTTACCCTTTAATTCCCCTAATTTTTGAACCATGGGTCCAAAAAATATGAATAAAATCGTGAAAATATAGCTTAGTAAAGACTTTCAAGGAAAAATATAGCGAACCTAATCGGTACAGCTGTTTTTGAGTTTTGGCAAATAGTCTATTTTGACAGACGGGTAACTACGGAACCCTACACTGAGCATGGTCCGACATGCTCATGGCCTATTTTTTTATAAATTATCAGCAGGTCGCTTAGCTTGCTTACTCTAAGCTAATTTTTTTATTTATGATGAATAATTACAAAAAAATTACATTTTTTAAACCGTCTATTTTTTATCACTTACTTAACTTTAACAGCCTGTAGCTCCTAAAGTATTGATCGCAGACTAAAAATAAACATACCGTAAAACGGGGTGAACAGAAATCGCGGGGTGAATAGAGAAATTTTGAACTTTTTCTTTCAAGTTGTTATATTTAAAAACGTACATCTCTAAAATTTGATTT
Organism: Cydia splendana; assembly: GCF_910591565.1. Lineage (NCBI taxonomy): Eukaryota > Metazoa > Arthropoda > Insecta > Lepidoptera > Tortricidae > Cydia > Cydia splendana. The sequence goes on from NC_085961.1 coordinate 30,813,692, forward strand.
TTTGGAATAGTAAGGTCTCGCCGAGGTAATAAATGAAGCCTGTCTGAACTTTGTTCTAGCGGTAAATGTTTTGACATTAACTAAGTAAAAGTTTTGCTAAGTTTTGTTAACCATTCAGTTTTGAAAAAGGAGTTCGTCAAGGCTGTATCCTATCGCCCATCCTATTCAATATATACGGTGAGTACATAGTGAGGCGTACATGCGATGGCTGGGGAGGAGGAATTGCCGTTGGTGGACGCAAAATTCACAATTTGCGTTATGCAGACGACACCACCTTACTAGCGTCAGATGAGATTGAGATGGCCACCTTATTGGATGGGATGGAACGCATAAGCGGAGAACTAGGGCTCTCTATAAATAGATCCAAGACGAAGATAATGGTCGTAAATCGCACAGGCAAGCTTGAGCTCACCGGAACACTTGACTTGGAGGTAGTTGACAACTTCACATACCTGGGCTCAAGCATTAGTAATAATGGCTCTTGCGAAGCTGAGGTGCGACGTCGAATCGGGATGGCAAAAGGAGCTATGGCGCAGCTACAAAAGATATGGAAGGACAGGAGCATCACCCTGAAAACCAAGACCAACCTTGTGCGCACTTTGGTGTTCTCCATATTCTTATATGGCGCAGAGACGTGGACCTTAAAGAAAGCCGACCGTGACCGCATTGATGCTTTTGAGATGTGGTGCTGGCGCAGGATGCTGGGGATTCCCTGGACAGCACATCGCACCAACGTATCGATTCTTCAGGAGCTCAAGATCCAGACGAGGCTTTCTACCACCTGCTGCCTGCGAAGGATTCTGGAGTACTTCGGACACATAGCCAGGAAAAGCAGCGATAATCTCGAAAAATTAGTGGTCACTGGCAAAGTGGAAGGAAACAGACCTAGGGGCAGAAGCCCGATACGTTGGACTGACCAGGTTCGCACCACCCTTGACACCACCGTACACGACGCTCTTCACGAGGCAGCAGATAGAAGTGTGTGGCGCCGAGTGGTCCACACAAAACTATTTCGACGAGATGGTCACGACCCTCAGCATTGAGGAAACCGACGCGAGGAGGAGGAGGAAGTAAAAGTTAGCTAACCTGGTAATATAGTATCTGTAGTACCTAAATAATAAATAATATCACTAATTTTCTCTATAATAAAGCATTTTTTTTTGCAAAAAAACAATAACAAGCAAATTTACGTGATAAAGGGGTCAGTAGACACGCATATGGGGTGAACAGTTACGCCATAGGGGGTGATTAGATACAACAAAGGGGTGTAACGACACGCCTTGGGGGTTAAAAGACACGAAAGAATAATTTTGTGTTAAATAGCTGTTTAACAGATATATATACCATTTGCCAATAGAGTATCCACATAATAATGACCAAATTCGATGCCTATATGACAGCTAAAACTTAATATTTCTATTCACCCCTTTCTTGTGTCTATCGACCCCGTTTTAAGGATATGGAGAAAACAGGTAGTTTTCTTTGATTTTCTCTGAATTGGGTAGGTAAAAATTTTTTTCACAAAGGAAAAATTGAAGAACTAACCAAGACTCAAAAAATGATATCAAAATGATTACTATTATCATTTGGATTATTGACGAAAATCGTCCTTGAAGTTGAAAATCGTGTCTTTTCACCCCGTTTTACGGTAACCAAATTTGTAGTAAATTTTATGTTAAAACTTTTATCCGAAGAAATTATAGTGCTATTCGTACAGATCTTCGAGGTATGAGCCAAAATATGAAAAAAGGTACCTACAACCCCCCTCTACACCCCACAAGACCACAAGGTATACCTGTACCAATTTTTAAAACTACACGAATTATTTCCGCAGATTTTTCTAATTTGCTTAGGCTATTATGCATATGTACTCTACATTACAGATACAATACAACCTAACCTATTAACTATTAGGTTTAACCTTGAAGTTAAGTACATGGAATGGCAAAAGCTAATTGCCCTAAAATTTAATTAGTCATTTTTAATTAAGCTTGCAAAAGGAATACCTATCAAATAACATATGAGAGAAATTGGATACACATAAAATTAATTATACCAACCTTGTTCCCACGACGATTCGCCTCAAAGTTTCAACAATTTGGTGAATTCATGAGGTAATATTAATTAAATATTAGTACACCTTTGAAGAATAATAAATAAAGGTATCGTGGAAAATTGACTATGCAGTTAGGGTTGCCAGATGGTCGGGATTTGGCGGGATTCTCCCGATTTTTAGCATGTGTTCCCGATTCCCGACAAAGTCACGTTATAAAACAATAATTTTAAGTTCCGAACTGTCGTCGAGCGAGCGAGTGACCCACGTCGAGCGTAGTGCCAATCATGTAAAATATAGTTGTTTTTTATACAATTACTTTAATTTGAATGTTTTTTTTTCCGACTTAAGTCCCAAAATCCCAAACAATTGATATTTTTTCCCGATAATAGCGCCTTTCGATCTGGCAACCCTATATGCAGTGGGGAATTCATTAAAAAGGCATGGGACAATCATACTCAAATAAAATTAGTTAAGTAGATGTATATTACGTCAAGTCTCCTGTGGGATATATACCTAAGTATTTGTCACAGCCAAATCTGTGCCGAGCCTACCAACTATATAGACTGAAAAAAGCCGTTAGCTAACTACGCTAAAGTAAAGACGGTGGGTCGGTCGGTAGCCTAAATTTGAAACTATGCAAAATCAAAACTAGAAATATTTGGTCCTATTCTTACGCGTTGACTCACATTGTTAAAGTGAACTTATTCAGATACTGACGCAACACCAATCTCTACAATAAACAAGTGCATCAAACGACCATCTGTTAGCTTTAATTAATATCGGCCATGGTAATGAAACCAATGAACCGAACAATGAAATTGTAGCGAATGCTCTACATTCTACATGTGCATTTAGGTCGCCTTGAGCAATTAAAATATATGGGCACATAAACATTCGTCGCATGATTGTTCGAGTTAGACCAAGCCAGAGTTGGGCAAAAATTAACTTGAATAAGAATAAGAATAAAAACAGAAATTTTATTCTTATTCAAATCGATTTGAATTAGAATTATTCTTGCACTAGTTATTTTAGAATAAAATTAAGGTGGAGTAAAGGCGAAATATGATTTTTAAGTCAAATGCCAGTTCAAAGTTAGCTTAACTAAAGTTTAGTATGCGGACTCTATAAACAAATATTGTAACGTGTGCTAGGGTTTAGGATCCATATATATTTACCCTAGGTACATATATCCATGTGTTGGTTATACCACGGTATATACATGTGTTATGATTTTAATTTTAATCCAATTTAGCGCCGGGTTTTATTGACACCGTGTGTAAATACGATCCGTAACACACGTTATTAACCGGCAGCAGAAACAAATCCTGATCAAATATTAGCAACAAACACATTCTAATACTAATACCGTCCGTATTGACACAGGGCACACGTAAACTATCGCACGAGGCACAATTTGGCCTTATTTGCTTAGGCCCGCTGAGACATATTATGTTTATTACCTACTGTCTTTCAGAAGCTATTTAGCTGTAAAATGTAGAACATTAGCAACAAACACATTCTAATAATGATACCGTCCGTATTGACAAAGGGCGCACGTAAACTATCGCGCAGGGTAATTTGGCCTTATTTGCTTAGGCCCCTAGCTTTAAGCCGGCCCGCGGCCCGCCAAGACATAAATTATGCTTATAACTGTCTGTTAGAAGCTTTGTAGCTGTAAAATGTAGAATATTAGCAACAAACACTTACTTCTAATACTAATAGACCGGGAGACAGTGACACATTTTACTGGGTCATTTGTACCAGTATGGCGGTTCGTCAGGGGTCTAAGTACGTAATGAAGGAAATAAAAATGATGGTCATAGCGCTGGTACCGGCGGCCCAATCGCGTGGGCGTTAGTCGAACGTGTCGGATAAAATACGAGTGTCGAACGATTTGTTCCACAAAAATCCTCGTATTTTCCGATAGTCCATAAAAAAGAAGTAGGCGGTAGCGTAATGCCATACTTCTCCGGTGTGACTTACAGCCCGCCACTTACTGACCGCCACTTACTTACTGAGGCAAACACATTAAGACCATCATTTTTCTTTCCTTCATTACATACTTAGACCCCTGACGAACCGCCATACTGGTACAAATGACCCAGTAAAATGTGTCACTGTCTCCCGGTCTATAATACCGTCCGCCGTATTGACATAGGGCGCACGTATTTAAACTATCACGCAGAGCAATTTGGCCTTATTTATTCAGGCCTAGGGCCTCAGTTGGCTCGCCAAGGCATATGTGTTCAAGCTAATAAATGTTGCTTCTTCCTGTCCGATAAAGCTAGAATTAACTGTGAAGTTCACAGGCATTCCGTAACTTTGGTGACAATGCACTGTTATGGGACAATTATGTTCCCACAGACAGACCTGATGATGGAGAGTGGAGATATGGAGGGTGGGCATAGGATCTGTGATAAAACAAAATGATCTCATTGAGTTTGAACTCGTTAAAGTCGCCTTTATGAGTGCCCAAGATGATTGACCAAAAATGTACAGTCGTAGATAAAAGCACGGATCGAAAATGAAATATATTTATTTTATAAAAAGAAAAATATGTCCTAGATAAATCTGTCCAGGTTATTTCAAAGCCAACGCCATAAATTCGTAAAACAGCAAGCCATAACTCTTCCAGAACGTGTTGGATATAACTAATAGTATATGTCTGGTCGCGTGTGCTCGGACCATTGCCGTTAGGGCTTGCATTCCGGAATTCCGGAATTTCGAAATTCCGGAATCTCGGATGAATTTTCCGATATTAGAATTCCGGAATTGAGACCAGTGAATATCGAAAATTCCGGAATTGGATTTAAGTACTTTTATTAGATTTACTATTGAAAAGTGCCAAGAAACTACACTATGCTGGTGTTATTAGCCGTGGCAGACAAAAGTCAGAAGTCTAGCAGCATGCATTATTAACATGCATCATTAACTTAACCATCGATATTTACTTTTGAAGCAAAGCCATACATTTACTTGTCCAGGATCCTACCTAGGTACGCGAACCCTTTGAATTTTAAATTTATAAATATTTGGATATTATATTCTCAATTCAGAAAGAAATTTCCTCAATGAAAGATTTCGGATTCTGTAGTGTAGCAGCAGCAGAACATTATTTATATTCTGAAGCGCTAATGAAATCATTTAGCCCATTTGGTTTAATTTCAATAAGGCTTACGTTTTGGGCAATGCATAAAGGTAATATGTATAAGTAGCTGAATAGATAATTACTTTAATACATAAAAAACAACCTTAACTCAGGAACAAATAATCGTTATACCTTAACACAATAAATGCCCTTACTGAGATCGGAACCCCATCAGGACTTTCATCTTCGTAAACAGAGCCACTAGGTGGTCTACGAGGCCGTTATATTTAAAGATTATATAAAACTAGACATCAAATGGTTTGCCGGCATTCGTAGTTTCCCCAAATATATACGCTGTATCATTGAAGTGAATAAAAGTGACCATAGTAATAAGGTGCTAAAATAAGAGGTGCAAAGACGGCACTACCCAATTTATTAATATATTTCGATTAATAATACTTCAAATTAAATTCCACTAAAACAATTTACTTTCTTTAATAAATGTAAATTATCAGAATTTCGCATTTTTGTTGATTTTTACAAAAAAATCGAATAAAAATATGATTAACCCTAATTCCGGAACCAGTTCCGGAATTCCGGAATTGAGACCCAATATCGAAAATCAGTTCCGGAATTGGAAACCGTCCGATATTGCAAGCCCTAATTGCCGTGTCTGGCGACATGAATTATGGTCTTCCGATGTTCTTATGAAACTTGCCATGTGTTGTTGATCGCTTCGTGATTTGGGCGATCTATCTTTTTATATGTCTTGTATTCATTTTAATAGTACCTAGGTAAGGATATTCGTTACCTAGGAATTGGAAGGATCTGTAACGTAACGTAAATAACCCTTACCAAACAAATATTGGCTACATTAGTTACCTACAATGTTTTACTAATACATATTATATTTACCGAAGCAGAGGGTACAGAATGATAAGCAAAGCAGAAGACATACATATTAGGTACTGAGTGAAGCCAACTCCCTTATTGAACCTTCATTACATTACAATCATAATATGACACAAAAAGCTTCAATTATTTTTATCTCCGAGAGGTCAACCAGATAGCAGTTTCCGTCGCGAATACACCACATTACAACTACATAAAAATTATATGTCTCTCCCACGTGATTCGGTTATCGCTGTTGAAAATATTGACCTATTTAATTTAAAAACGGTTTTGCAAACAAGACTACGGAGCGAATCAATTTAGGAGGGATCAGCAAAATTGTGAAATTGTTAATTTTAGCTGCTTAGGATGGTTGTTGAATGGCGGTGTATTTTTATCGTGTTTTGATGTTGGCTAAATTCAAAGTGGAGTAACATGTTGTCAGCGATATTTGCTCTTGGGGGGGGGGGGGGGGGGGGTCGAAAAAAGAGAGGAGAATCGAAGACACAAACTTTTGCACCTTTATCTTGGCAACGAATGTAACATACTTATCTTTAACTTCGTCAGTTCAATTTATTGACCACCATTATTACTCACGGGACTCCTATTTCTATGTGACTGGCCCTTAAGGCCCACTTGCTCCATTCCACTCACCCGGGATTAACCGGTTAAACCTGAAGTTAAGTTGTTTGACCTAAAATCTATATCTCCCCGTCTCTATCGCAAGAGTGACAAAGATGATCTTCGAATTTCGATGTAACCTCTAGTGTTGGTAGGAACTGGAACTCCGTCTATTGAGTGTAAATTTGAAGAACACGACACAAAATATCCCGAGGCTCAGCGCTTAAAAAATATCTGATTATTTTAAGCCCTGGGTGGAGTCCTTTATTGAGTCCACATAATTTGTGTGTAACTACTTAAGGGGCCGGTATATGACGTTTTCGATTTAGACCTCACTTTGTAACCATAATTTGTTCAATAAATGTTTAATAATTGCATTAAATTACACGTAAATTTGTTCACGAAGAAACCGTGCACCGACTCTTCATGCCATTGTATTTTTAATTTGCTGTTATTCTCTACAAATCGACACTAAAAGAATCAAAAAATCAAAATATGGAGTTCCGTTTGAGACAGAAGCAAAACAATTTTGTCTTTGACAGTAATTGAATTATTGTATGATTCTGAAAGCTAGATAATTCAGCTACCAATTTATTATCGATTTATATTTTTACTCACAAAGACAACACAGAAATTCAATCTCAAATGTAAACTTTCGAACAATTTCCATACATTGACGACATCACTCAAAATTCTTCTTCAAGTCAGATGCCCGTTGGGGCTACACCGGAGCACACGTGTACTTCTTCAAATGAAAATGACAGCTTGATTTTCTTGCTTTTGACAATTATATTGACATTTAATCATATACGCACACGAGAAAGTATACCAGTAGATAAATTGTATTTCAAAAAATAGGGTATATAAATATCAGCTCGCGTCTCATTTAAATTTTGTGAGCTAACTTGACTGTTAACTAGAATAAAATAAAACATGAGAACACAGAACATAAATCTTATTTTATTTCTTTATTGACTGCATGAAATCATTAGGTGAGATTATACATATTATTTACATGATAAATTTACAAGCGTTTTAAGATATCTCTTTTTATTACGAAATGCTAAACGATTGTAAAACAATTAAAGAGATCAAACTAGAACGATACAGAACATAACCGTAGATAGTTACTTTACTCGTTGGCGTCAGGAACAGAAAAGAGAGCGTAGCCACGTGCTTGGTGGTTTTTATAGACTTCGAACCGCCCCGCCCAGGTAGCAGACCGGTAGCCGTTAGGTATTCGAAATCCGACGGTTACAGATGGCGCCACTGAAGTGAAACGCTGCGGAGAAGCTTCACAGCCGCGCCGGTAGATGTCGCTGGAACGGTCTTGCAGCCGTATTCGATGACGTAGTACCGATTTGACAGGCGTGCCGACAGATGTCGCCAACACGGCCATGTGACAGTTGTGCCCGCCTCGGGCACTCCACGAGTCCGGTAAAATGCTGTCAACAAAACAAATACCTTTAAAGAATGAACAATAGTATAAGAATAAATAATGCTCCTTATTACACCAATAGAAAGGCGCTGGTCCAATTTATAATCACCACACCAGTCACATTACAGTGTCTTTCTAGCACGTTGTTCCTCTATATGAACTATATGTGCTCGTGCCCACTGTTGTAACTTAGGTGTTTACCGGCTCATTATATTTTTAGACCATGCACACTTCCTTTAGTGCAGCTTTACCAATTTAATAGTAAGTAACCCTAATGATTACTTAATATTAAATTGATAATCTCCTGGAAGCAGAAAAATATTGTTTGGTATATTAATATAAATTTGCATTTATTAAGTTTTTATATTGGTAAAATATATATTATACTCCAATTACTATATCTGATGGCATTTTACCAGGGCTCGCAATCAGTAAATGAAAAATAAGGTTATAAAAAATAAATATTATAAATAATATTTAAAATTGAGATAAGGAATAAAATATTTACCTCGCCAACACTGCTTACTTATTTGCTATTTCCCAGTCATCGATGTGTATCCAGGGTTTCATGTTTTCTGCTGCCGCCGTTCCAGTATACCGCTTGTTGCAACGTTCAGCGCCTCGTACATCTTCCACCTGATACCTGTCTTTTCCCAAGACCCTGACCACTTGGAAAGGTCCTTTAAATATTGGTAACAACTTTGTACTGTGACCATCGTTGGATTGGCTTTGTATTTTGATAAGGACTAAATCACCTTCATGGTATTGTCGAGCCTTTTTGCGTGTTTTGTCGAATCTCTCTTTTTGTTGCATGGAGCTCGCCCTGATATTTTCATCAACTAATTTGCGTAATTTAGTAACATCTACGTCGGACTCGCTATCACTATCAGGTGCTAAAGTATCCGCGTCCGTACGTAACCGATAACCAAAAAATATTTCACTAGGCACGGCTTTTGTAGTTTTTTGTACCGTACTATTTAAGCCTTGTTGCAAAGGTTTTACGCATTTGTCCCAATTATTATCCGACAAATCTGCACCCATGGCTCTCATAGATTCTAAAATAGTATTAACAAAACGTTCCGCTTGGCCATTGGAACGTGGCATACCTGTGGCTATCGTATGTAATCTTATATTCTTATTAGAACAGTATTGTTTAAAACTACATGCCGTAAAACAAGACCCTGCATCTGTGATCAGTCTTTTTGGGTAGCCAAAAATTTTTGAAAGATTATCTAATTCATTAATAACATTAGCACTATCCGTGTTAGGTACAGCAAATATAAAAACAAATTTAGTAAACGAATCTACCATTATTAATAAATATTTGTTATTTTGTGTAGTTTTAACAAACGGGCCTACATGATCTAAATGCAATGTGTGATATGGTCTGGCGAACTTTGGCAAGGGATGCAAGAGACCTTCTTTTGAACCAGTTTTATTCTTATTGTATACACAATTTAGACAATTACTAATATATTTCTTTACTGTGCGTCGAATTCTATGGAACCAATATTTATCTTTAATTCGTTCTACCGTTTTATCTACGGCGAAATGACCAAGATCGTCGTGGTTATATTTGATAATCTGCCAAATACACTGCTTAGGGACGACCCAGCGACGACCTTGACCAGTTCGTTTGTACACTTTACCACCTAGAAGCTCGTAATTACTAAAAATATTTTTATTCATATCGGCCTCTCCTGATTCTAATATTTCCTTTATTTTAACTATTTCGGGATCTTGCAATTGTACAGTTAACAACCAGTCGGCTTCGGTAATCGACATAATTAATTCTGACTCAGATTGTTCCCCAGATTGCACGGGGTTGCGGCTAAGAGCATCTACATGCTGCATTCTGTTACCATCTCTATGTATTATATCAAAACAGAACTCTTGAGTAGAAAGTACCCAACGTGCAATGCGTGGCACAATCTCTTTCTTAGTCATAGCAAAACGTACAGCGTTGCAATCAGTAATAATTTTGAACGGGGAGCCTAATAAATAAAGTCGGAATTTTTGTAACGACGCAATGATAGCCAATAACTCTAATTCGAACGAATGATACTTTTTTTCATCGTTAGTCGTTTGACGACTATAATAGTGTACCGGTTTTTCCCCTTCGTCCGTAACCTGCATTAAAATACCTGCAATTCCGTCTCTGCTAGCATCCGTGTAAAGTACACATTCTTTATTTGGATTATAAATAGTCAATATATTACCAGACAACAGTGCACTCTTTAAAGTTTCAAAAGCTTGTTGTTGACTACTTCCCCAGGACCATGTACTATCCTTTTTCAATAATTTTGTAAGAGGGCTCGATAAAAGGGCACAATTTTTAATAAATTTACGAAAGTAACTTATAAGCCCAAGAAATTGGCGTAATTGGTGAACAGTTTTTGGCTCAGGGAAGTCTTTAACAGCTGCAGCTTTCTTTTCACTAGGCTTTATAGTATTATGTTGTACTTTATACCCTAGAAAATCGATTTCAGTTTTTAGGAAGTGACATTTTTTTAAATTTAATTTTAAATTATGTTCTTTAAAGATTTTCAGAACCGATTCTAGTAAAGCCAAATTCTCTTCTGGGGTTTCACTTATTAGCAAGACATCATCCAAATAGACTATTATTTTACCGAAACGCAAATTACCCAATACCTTGTTCATCATTTGTTGGAAGCATGATGGACCATTGCAAAGCCCGAACGGAAGCTTAAGGAATTCGTAATGACCGTCTTCAGTTATAAAAGCGCTTTTATGAATCGAATCTGCACTCATTTTAATTTGGTAGTAACCACTTTTGAGATCTAGGCTGGTGAAGTATTTACAACCTTGAAGTCGGTCTATAAGATCCTCTATTCGGGGCATAGGGTATTTATTTTTGATCGTTATTTTATTTAGGGCCCTGTAGTCAACACATAATCTTTTTTCGCCATTTTTCTTGTCCACTAACAACACGGGGCTAGCATAGGCGGAATTACTTTCCCGAATTATACCACTTTCTAATAATTCGTCAACCATTTCGCGAATAATTTTTCTATTGCCATGTGAACTCCTATATGGCCTAAATTGAATAGGTTTTGTGTCATTCAATTCGATAACCATCTCGTGATCATCAACTACTCCTAAATCCTTGACGCTACTCGCGACGCACTCACTATACTTATGAAATAATTGCACTAACTCATTACGATGTGAATCTGAATCAATTTGAGTCTCACTTATCACATTGCAAAAATTATCAAAAGATTTTTGATAACTGTATGTCAATACATCTCCAACACGTGAATACATAATGTCTGGACGTTCAGTTACATTACGACCTATTAATATATCACAGTCAGATAATTCTTCCATAACATACATACTTATATTCTCCAGATCAAGACTATCTAATTTTAAAGAGACTTTCAAGCACTTGAACACAGTCTTATTAATATCTTTTGAAAATCCGTGCAATGTTATTGGTGGTTCCAATGCGGTAGTCGTTAACGCATATTTATTAACCAATGTCTGACTAATAAGGCTACAACTACTGCCAGGATCAATAAAAGCTTCATGCTCGAATCTGCTATTAATCGTCACCTTTTTGAAAAACCTAGTTTTTGATTCAGTACATCCAATAAACTTTGTCTCCTGCTTTGCAACCTTCTGATTCTTTTTACTAAAACATACCGATTCGGTGTGACCCTTTTTACCACAAAATTCGCATTTAACCTCGCACTGGTTTCTTTTATGCGCTCCACCACAGCAAAAACATTTAATGCGATTTTGAGGCTGCCCGGTCTTTACAGAATCTGAAGTTTGGTCCACAGAAGGCGACGCCGTTTGTCCTATACTTAAATTCGGTGACACCGGTTTACTTCGCGTATCAATTTGTTTACTATGTCCGGGTATCGTTTGCTTTGTGACTGATTTGCTTTTATATTTACGACTGTGCAAAAAACTAGCTAGACTGTCACAAGTATTGAAATTACCCGCCTCTATGGAACTACTTAAAGTACTATCACGCATATTACCTAAAATAATTGATATAATATCGTGTTCCGTAAAATTCAATGAAAGCCTGTCAATCTTGCATTTTTGCTCAAAGAAAAATTCATAAAGAGATTGTTCTTCGTTGGGTTTACGGTCAATTATATCTTTTAAACATTCAAACATGTTTCGTTTAATTTGAAATGTTGTCGAGATTTTACTACGCCACGTATGCCAATTCCAATTTGTCCACTCAAAACTAGTTCGCAACAAGGAGTCGTACCAAATTTTAGCCGAACCTTTTAATTTATTAAGAGCCTGATAACGCGTCATTCTATCGCTCCATGCAAACGTACGAGTATACGATTCGATAATATTTAACCACGCATCGACATTGTCCTTAATAGGGTCAAACTCAGGTATCATACTATTAAGTGAAATCGCACTAGATGTACTCACAAATTCTCCATCATCTGATTTCGATACCTTCTTCTTCTTTCTGGGAGGAGGCGGAGACGGCGTCCTCGATGACGATGAGGACGATGTGGGCGAAGGCGAACGAGATCGCTTATGTTTCTTCATTCTGCCAGCACTTCTGATGTGAGCTAACTTGACTGTTAACTAGAATAAAATAAAACATGAGAACACAGAACATAAATCTTATTTTATTTCTTTATTGACTGCATGAAATCATTAGGTGAGATTATACATATTATTTACATGATAAATTTACAAGCGTTTTAAGATATCTCTTTTTATTACGAAATGCTAAACGATTGTAAAACAATTAAAGAGATCAAACTAGAACGATACAGAACATAACCGTAGATAGTTACTTTACTCGTTGGCGTCAGGAACAGAAAAGAGAGCGTAGCCACGTGCTTGGTGGTTTTTATAGACTTCGAACCGCCCCGCCCAGGTAGCAGACCGGTAGCCGTTAGGTATTCGAAATCCGACGGTTACAGATGGCGCCACTGAAGTGAAACGCTGCGGAGAAGCTTCACAGCCGCGCCGGTAGATGTCGCTGGAACGGTCTTGCAGCCGTATTCGATGACGTAGTACCGATTTGACAGGCGTGCCGACAGATGTCGCCAACAATTTGATTTGCTGTTATAATGGTTGAAAACCGCAGTAAACTATCTTAAAACAATACGATTACAGTCGAATTTAAGTATTATGTTCCTTCAAAACTCGCTTAAAATGAAAAAAGTTTAAAGACTCATCTTTACTGATTGGGATCAATTTTTATTATGCTGGTATCATTTTGCGTCAGTTTAAAAACGTATTTGACTTCTGTACGTCAATGAATTTTGATGACAATTGTAATCTTGTATTATATTATAGAACTTTTATCTTAAAATAATGCCTATTAACAGGAAGAGTTATGTAATTCGTATAAGTAATACCTGAAAGTCTTGTACCTAGATCTGTAATACCATGGATTGCGACGAATAAATGATAATGATTATGCGGTTCGTTCCGTCTATATGTATAATGCGTGTACGTGCTGTTCTCTGAAAATCTTCAAGAAAAAATAACGGCTAGACCAGCACTAAGTACTAGCGAGTTTTTGCGGCTTTGGAGACCCAGATGAAGCTTACAGGCCAATAGCGCTCTAGTTATTGTTATGTATACCTATGTATCGAATGTTTTATAAATTACCTATAAAAAGCAATGTTTTATTTCGATTAGGTCTACATTTTGTGCATATTGCATATCTGAAGTATTTTCGTACTAAGCTTGAAACTTTCGTTGAAACTAAATAAAATAATTATTCCAAATGTACAGTCGCCTGCAATTTATGTTACACAACGAAGGCCGCAAAAATATCTGACACGATCTTATTTGTAGAACCATAAGACCATGTCACATATTTTTGCGGCCTTCGAAGAGTAGGTACCGTCATTATCACCAACTTTGCCCGCTTATTTTTTAAAACGAATTTCTCAAAAAACATCACATCATATGACTTTTTTTGCTCAGCACGTCCATTGTGATCAAACGCATCAGTTTATTTGAAAGAAAAAATATTTTTATCGTGTTTTTACTCATTTTTTTGCGTTTTAGAGGGCGGGCAAAGATATCCGGGGTTTTCGCCAACATTGCCCACGTCAATTTGGTATTCAAATACAGCTCGTATGATGATGATGTCTAAGGATCACTTAAAGGTTTTGGGCAATCCTACCATTCCCTGTTAATAACTTAGCGATAAGTGTAAAAACTTTAAAATAAATTTGCTGGGCAATATTGCCTACCCGTTTTTGCCCATTTCCAAATAAGGCTCGCCTAAGCATTTTACAAAGGCTAGGGTTGTCACTTTTGAGAAAATCTGTTACAATAGTTTAATGGCCAAAAATATGATTTTTGTTGTGTTTTTCATTCGTTAACGGGATAAAACATCTAAATAAAGGATAATAAGACAAATTAAATACAGTATATATTTATAAACTTATTTTAGTGTACAAACATAACCTTCTTTTACTTGCGAAGTTGGGTAAATTAGATGAAAGTGACAACCCTAATCCGTTTTTGGTGGTGGGCAATATTATTATTATTAAAATATTTTAAATATTATAGGACAATTTTACACAGATCAATCTAGTCCCACGGTAAGCTCAATAAGGCTTGTGTTGTGGGTACTAGACGACGATATATATAATACATAATTATATATAAATACTTATATACATATAAAACATCCATAACTCAGGAACAAATACTTGTGATAAACACACAAATAAATGCCCTTACCAGGATTCGAACCCGGGACCTCTGCTTCGTAGGCAGTGTCACTACCGACTAGGCTAGGAGGCCGTTTATTATTATAACTATTATAATTTTTTCTACATTAACGAATTTGTTTAAAATTGTCGTTTTGGGCAAAGTTTCCCTGGAGGCAAAGTTGGCGCTAATGACGTAACATATTATTGCAGGTGACTGTACATAAATGTTTCGGTGATTTTGAGATTATTTTTCAGGTTAGTTTACTAACAATCAAGTTATGCAGATACCGATTTCGTGAACGTATAAGTAGTAAGGTACCGCTATTGTTTAGCGATACCGATTATTTTTGAAGGCAAAACTATACCGTTGAAATATAAAGATATTAAAATTACAGCAGGGACAACCATTTTTTATGGGTGTACCTAAACCATCATTGACCGAGCATTAGCAAAGGTCTCCGTTTCAGCTTGGGCAAAAATGCTTTTGTATGTTCTCCTTTGCAGATCACATTTCTCAACTGATTCTCGTGATGTAAGCAGGTTCGATAGAACTATTCTGTTTCGCTTTATCCGCCAAAATGGAATTGCCACCCTGCTGAAACTTTATTTATTTAAATTCCTATTGAATGGATTTTGCACCTTATGAAAAACCGTATAGAGTAGTAAATAACATTTTACGTCTGACTTAATGACATCTAGTTTTATTCGCTTTAATTGTACAAAACGCGTATCTCGACAAAGCAATATTAGGTAGTAAAACAGTCAACAATCAAATTAATTAAATAGGTAAGTACGTCACGTGTGACATGAACAGACAAGGAAAGCAAGATTAAATGCATTGTTTCTCTTTCATCTTTCAATGGAACGCTTTTACCCTCAAAGGAGGCTAGTGGTCAATACTAAACTAAAAGTCCAATCTTAAAAAAAACATGATGGGTCACTAACCTGTCCCAGTAAAGTGAGGTAGTGTGCGTGAAGTGCGCTTGTGTGTGAAATGGGGTAAATTGACAGAATCTGAAATTTTACCCACCGCTACCGTCGCCTTAATGTAATTTTACATGAAGACATTGCAATTTAATTTTTGTAAATAAATTGCGAGTTATAAAAGGACTCAAGTCTCTACAAAAGACTCGGGTCTCTAGCAAGTTAAAAAGTCGAGCTTCGTCTTTAGTTATAAGGACCCGAGTCTTAACCAACACTAGTAGCCTCCTAGTGAGGCCGCATGACACATTCAGATGGCTCCAGAAATAAGTTCTGCAGTCATTCCGGGAACAGTTTAATGTTCCTCGTAAACTGTATCCGTAATGTAACCAATAGTTACCATGCGCACACGCATGCACAAAGTTAGATCTTATTAGCAATAGATAAGGTTCAAATTTAATTAAGTCTATCGATAGCACGCACTAATTTATATGCAGAATTTTAACCTTTATTCATATGTAGTTAAAGTTTAATATTATAAGTTGTACATGTCAAATGAGTTGTGCTTGGTAAATGGGGTCGCCTCGCTCCTGAGGTTATCAAGAGTGATATAAGTTTTAAAAATATTGACGGTTTTTTAACTCGTTGTGTGAGACGAAACATGCTCTATTAACATATTTTAATATATTATTACCATTATTAGACTGTTAGCTATGATAGTTAATTAATAGACAGAGCCTGCGTAAAAATATACAACAATGAATTGTTAAGGAAATAATCAATCGTAATATCTAAAGTGAACGAAGGTTGATTGGTAGAGAATGTTCTATCTATATTAGTACGTCCGCCTTTTGTACTATGATTTTCTTTTTTTTGTTCAATATGTAAAGATGAAATACAAGGCCTTCCATTCCAGCATGCTTGCTAAACTTTTTCATTATGAATTTTATGACGTTTTGCTATAAGGCCTATAAGATTCACAACATTTCAATTAACAGTGTCAATGATAGGTACAATTAGATCATTCTTGAGGCCGTATTTGGCTAGCATCTCAAATGCTGGATGACCAAATGGCCATATGGGTTGAAATATGATCCCCTTTGCAGCTGTGACATGGTCTGCAACGGTCATCAAATGATCTCATCGTAGGACCAAACAAAGTCGTCCATTCAGCTCGGTCTCGCATATCCTGCTAGGATTATTTATTTATTTATTTCATCTTTATTGCACCATACGTGTTATGTAGTAGGTACACACGGCGGACTTAATGCCTCAAGGCATTTTGTACCAATCAAAGGATTAGTGTTAGGTATCGTCACATATTTATGATCACTTCCCAGTAATAAGGTAAATGGCCCTGTCAAAATAGCCACAGTCCAGTCAACGATTGGAATTAGGCTATCAAACACTACGGACGTTTACATTTCACTTTTTGAGCCTATTGTTTCAACTTCAACACATTCATGTGAATTGCCTCATTGTGGTTTTCATAAATTACCTGCCTTCTTCTTTACGTTTCCTTACGAACATGTCTTTCTTAGAGTCCTCTGGGAAATCTGCATATGAAATATCCCCAAAACGCACATTACCCTCGTCAAACAAACAAGACGTGGCGTGGCGGTTTCTGTGGCCATTTTAACAAAGGGATGTATGCTTTTTACGTATCTCCAAAATTGTACCGACGTATCTTAAGTAGGTATCATTTGCCAACGTTTTTATACTATGTTGGTGGCAAACAAGCATTCGGCGCAGGCCGTTACAAATAAGTCAAAAATAAAAATAATAATAAAATTCTAGCAGGCGTTCTACATGACATCAAATCTCTCCAAACGGCCTCTACGTGTTTGGATCTATATCCCATCGCATGCCTTAAAAATGACCGGGTTTGAAAGACCCAAGAGTTTACACGGAGAAAAAAATAACAAATTGATTCTAATAACATGGCGCTGCAATGCCAATGATTTAACTTATCGTTGCAGCATCTCAAATTGACGCGTGGCATAAGTTTGACGTCAAATAATCGGGTCAATCGAAACAAATAGCGATGCAATGCCAGTTGAGATCAATTCAGCAATTATTCGGCTGTGGGTGCCAAGGGACGGCGGCTTCTGAAGTTTCTGGACTTGAAGTCTTAATTGAAATACCTCGGGGTAGGTCACTGGGACATTATGTTGATGATAAACTCGTTTAGGTGATGAGTCGGCCGATTTCAGCTACAGAGTAAGAGTATGCTTGTTTTGCGAAAGACACTTTTAATATCTTTAATACTGGAGAAGTCCCGGAGCCTAGTCAAGATGACAAACGTTAATAAAAAACGCATTTTCATCTAAATCGGTTGAGGGTTTTAAGTGTCAATATATAGAGATAGACAGACAGATAGATATACAGTTACTTTCCCACTTATAATATTAGTAGGGATAGCGTCCATTTTTCTAAAGAAGACGCCAGTCCTAGGGTTTTATGCAATAGCTTCTGAGTCATAAAGATTGTTGCTTATATTGTTATTGGCCATGATATCATCCCAGTTGATGTCAGTCCCCGAGGCCCCAAGGCTTGACCGTAGCGTTTGCATCATAAATCATAACTATCATAAGCTTCAATATATTATAATAGCACGTTTATTAAAACGTATGTTAAATACAATACTCAAATAGGGACCATCGTAAAAATAATGCCTGAAAAATCACTTTTAAGGGCTAATTTTCATTAAAATAAAATGTAATAGGTTAGGTAATCAACTAATCAGTAAATACTCGTCGCATCGACTTTGATACCCAAGTAATACTCGTAGTGGGTATCCAATATACATATTCTATTAAATAGTATTACATTACCATACTTATTGCAGTAAGCCAACCGCTTCTGTAAGCACTTACTGGCAGCTTTCGTTTCGCTGACTCAAGCGGCGCTAGCGGGAGCGATGCCCGGCTACAGTACTATATACAATGCTACGCAAATACATTCGTAAATATGCACTTTGTAATATTGGAATGGAATATGTAAAGGGGTTGGGCATTTCTATTTAAAGTTGTACCCCCAACTTTTGTTTTAGAATTGAGAATTTCATATTTATCTCTATACCTACTTAGAATGTCCCTAATGTTTTGGGTCCATTTGGTTCCGTTTATATTAAACCTACAGACCTACGAAGCTAACTCTGTGTGGCATTTGTAATGACAAAATGTGGCAATGTCATAATTAATGACGTTTATAATGACAACCTCTCACTTTGTTCTGTTCAAGTCGGTGCAAAGTAAAAAAATATATATATATGAGGGGACATCTTACACAAATCAATCTAGCCCCAAACTACACAGGCAATGCGATGGGTGATAATAGGCGACGATATACATACTTATATTGATAAATACATACTTAAATAGATAGAAAACACCTATGACTCAGGAACAAATATTTGTATTCATCACACAAATGCCCTTACCGGGATTTGAACCCAGGACCATCGGCTTCACAGGCAGGGTCATTAATACCCACTAGGCCAGACCGGTGGTCAAGTTAGTTTAACCGGATTCTGTCGTAATTCTTACACGAGCGTAACATCCTGTCCTGTGTAGAATCTTTGCTCCGGTGTACGCAGTAAACCCGCGCGTGCCCTCACAGCGATGGAAGGGATATCGCGGTTTACAGTACAAAACGTGCCGTTACAGATAAAAAGCTACCTCGTGGCCATTGGCATTAGCGCTATACTACAATACAAAGTAGATGTAGGCCTGTGCAGTCAACACCACAGAATAAGTAATAGTACTACCGCACAGAAAGGACACTTCCTACAAACCCGAAGTTTGACAGCGGTTCAGAGTCGAATCATGTTACCCCTTTCTAATATTTGGCACTATCCCTTTCGACTATTTAGGCTTGTCAAAATTCAAGTGATTATCTTATCTGTGGTCGTGCACGCAAAAGGACGTCAAGTGGTGCCAACCCTAATAATTGCTCGGAGCAATGCTGGGCCGAACGGAGCCGAGTTCGACCGAAGTGAGGAGTGTCTCCCCACTGTCAACACACAGGAAATATCTTGTACTTATTACCTACTTACTAACTCGAATCGAATCTTACTCGTAATGATCTGGTTTTCATGTTACTGAAAAATATCCGTCAAAGGGATATGTATGTTTATCTTTGTTTACATACCTTAGCCATTTAATTCTTGTTTCGTACAATAAAGGCTACTACTTACTACTAAAAGTAGGTTAAACGGGTCAATAAAACATTCATTCGTTCATTGCGATTCGGTAAACGTAAGCTGTGTGCTCGTTTATCTCGCAAGTTTAAAAGTAAACAGGGTCCCTTCTTTCATTTGTACGAGAGAGGGGTCGAGCGAAAGACCGAATGAATTTTGAATGGGAGTAGACGTGTACCTAGTGTGCCTACAAGGAATACAACTGTTAATGTTTTGTAGACTCTATTTTAATGCCGTGAAGGTTCAAGAATGACCATGTTTTCTGGGATTATAGAATACGACATTACAAAGGCTCACAGTGACATCTTTTATGGCTAGTAAACGAGGTGTTTTTGGCGGTGTGGCCGCTCGTTTACAACTTTACACAATCAACTGAAGTCTAAAATAGCTCAGTTCAAGGAACTATAACAAGTAACGCATGCTACCTACTGAACCCATTCTGTGTACGCGTCATACCCTGTTTCTGGGGCCTTTTACCACGTCCCACGCTATAGGCTAGTCAATCGGGGCTAGGAACATTGTGGTGACTCTAATGTGGTAAATAAACACTGCATAATAACTATTTACTGTGCTCATGTGCTGTGTTTATATGTGACTGTTGAGTTTTGATGAACTGTCGCCCGCGGTATTTCCGGACTGGCACGATCTTAAGATCTTCAAGAAACAGCTAGCCGTGCCGTAAGCGATATATATGTACCTATGCTTGATACATTATTTATCGGCCCGATTCGAACTTTAACATACGTCTGTTAATAGATCTAGAAACGATATGGATTACATAATAATATGTCAGTGTCAAATGTGACGTTTCTTCGACCAAAACTTACACTTTTGACACACTAATCCATATCGTTTCTAAATCTATTAATTGACGTATCTTAAACTTCGAATCGAACAGTATATTATTTTAAGTTGGTTTGGCATGACATTTTCGTATTCCGGCCGCATTCCTGACAAACGGCCAAAATTCCTGCCCAAGTAGCATGGAAGTGTCGGCAACATCAATATAGCAGCCAATTAAGAACTTAGAGTGATTTAAGGGACGTATAAGAGTGTCAGAAAAGATTTAAGCTGTATAAAAGGTACTTTACAGACATTATACAGCTCAAGCTGTATAAAATCATTATAAAGGATTCTGCGGAAGCATGGGGTGCTTTATCAGAATATAAAAAATCTACTATAAAACTAAAAGTGTTGTGAGAGACTACAAGCTAATTATATCGTAAAAGCTGTATACAGGCTGTATTGTAGTAACACTTGGCACTTTTAGCTGTACAAAAGTATCTGTCAACTCCGTTTTAAAACATTAAGTGTTGTGAAACACTACAAGCTAATTTTATCGTAAAAGCTGTATACAGGCTGTATTGTAGTATCACTTGGCACTTGTAGCTGTACAAATGTATCTGTCAACCCCGTTTTAAAGCTATTTCTTATGGCGTAATCTTACTCTCCTATAAGAATAGTAGTTGTATAACTTCTGTCTGTAAGGGTATTATAAAACCAAATGAATAAATGGCAGCTATAGTACAGCTTTTTTCTGTATTACTGATAGAGTCGCTTATAACAATCTTTTGGCGTAATTTTACACTCGTATAAGTATAGTAGTGTAATGATTTCTGAAAATAAGTGTATTATAAAACTAAAGGAATATATGACAGTTACAGTCTTCTTCTTCCTCGCGTTATCCCGGCATTTCGCCACGGTTCATGAGAGCCAGGGGTCCGCTTGACAACTATAGTGTAAATAACATTATTTGCGGTATTTGACACATTATGACTGACGTATATAGAGATGTAACTAACGCAAATCGATTGTCACAGCAAGCGATTACGATTGGATGGCACGTAGACTGAGGTATCGAATTGTGACGTATAATGAATTTTTATTTGAGATTTAAATAAAGCTAGAATTATATGGTTTTCCCGCAAGCTACCGGTCGGTCGGTGTATTTAATACACCGACCGAGTAGGTCGCACCCATTGTCAAAATTGAAACTAACTGGGGATCTATTTTAAAGTTTATTTATGTTATTTCTGTGTCAAATTTGTTGTCTGTTAAGTGATGATATATCCATATTTACAGTTAATTATCCACCTTTTCCTTATTTTTATTAAAAGAAAAATGAAAAATTCATATCGATTTACTTAGACGACTACCGATTCATAACGGTGGTATACGGCCAACCCTAAAATTAACAAAAAAAAGACGTAGAACGTAAACGTTCGCAGTGCAGTTTTTTTCCTTTGTGATTTCGATGTGCAAAACATTTTACGTAGTATTGCTGTTGTGAGTGACAGACGTCAAATACCGCAAATAATGTTATTTACACTATAATGCCATGATTTGACGTAGGCACTAGTTTTAGTTTTTTAGTTTTTACGAATGTTTTTAATGAATGACAGTTACAGTAAAGGTTTTTTATTTGTTATACGGATCTCTAAAGAGAATTATAACTTATGTACGGAGAACCGAAATACAGCCAAACGAATACAAATATTCTATTATAAAGCTGTTTTAATTACAAAAGCTGTAAAAGACACTCCATTTATTACACAGCACAGCTACTAAGATTATAATGCTCTCCAACTATCCTGTAGGCTCTTTAAAAATTGTCGCCATTTTACAATAATAAAAAAAAACGTATTTGTAAATATAATTAAAGAAATACTTGCAAATATTTAGCAGACTAACGCCGTGTTATGATTACCAGCTAAAATAAATTGTTTAGCCTTAGAATTAATATTTATAAATATTTTTGATACTCTAACCTTAAAAACAAACAGTAACTTTACCGATTTTTGATATTTTCCTTATGGTTTCTCTTTATTATTTTGCAGGCGCGTAAATATTTTGCCAGAAAAGATACACAGGTTCACAATAAATAATAATCCGCACTTACCAATAATGTAAAATTCCATTCAAGTCCTGTATAATATTTACTTTTACTTTTACCATCCACTATAACACTTTATTGTCGCCATTACTATATTACGAATGAACAAGATTAAGACATTTTAGTTTCTTAAATGATTATTATTCTCTTGTAATTCTTTCTTATAACTCATTTAAAACTTATATTCTTATATCGTACTTATAAGAGATTATCTGTAGTGTTAAGGTTTCCTGTTACACCGAAATATAGCTGTAATGCAGCTATTATGCAGCTTATGTATTGCTTATACAGCTACTCTACAGCTCTAATAACGCCAAAGGCTGTATAATTTGGGCCCTTTTTTTACTTATAAGGGCTGTATAAGCGCTTATACAGCCTTTGTACAGCCTAACTGTACAGCTTATAGTATACAAATAAACTTTAATACAGCTTATATACAGCTTGCAATGCTACTTGCGTGAAATCTGGTAACCCTATCCGCAAGTGAACGGTACATTAGGTACTGTGTGAAAACATTTAATATATAGCAAATACCTAATGTTAGTTTCTGTTTGTTCCAGTTAATGATGAAGGGCCACCTGCTGTTGCTGGCCTTGCTGGTCGCAGCCATCTGCACCGTCGACGCCCAGGTGAGACAACAAGACAAACTGTTGTTGCCCCTTTCCTGCACCCCTTCGCGTGACGCGTTACTTTTCAGCATCTCCGTTCCGCTCCAGTGTGGCTAGCACATATGATTGGCGTGACAGTATCTCGCCCGCGAAATAGACTACCCGTCGCTCTTTAATTAATACAGTTAGAAAAAGACGGGTAGTCTATCTCGCGGGCGAATTACTGTCGCGCCCCTCCTGTGCTAGCCCTACAGTTCAAGTTTAAAATGAAAGCGTATCTTAAGCCGGGTACTCATTAGCGAGCCGTAACCGTAACATGCCTGATACAGTAACGAGGTTCTAGTGTGTACGCGTGTTACAGTTTCGGCTCGCGACGTCGCCGGAACGCTGTCACCGAGCGTACTCATTTTGCGAGCTGTAACTGTAACCAAACAGATACAGTACGAGGTCCTAGTGTGTACGAGCCGGATCTGATCCGCAGTTTTGGTTTGTAACTCCACGATGAAGTATTTCTCGCTTGTGCAGCATACATACTAGATGGCCTAGATGCCTACTCGATGATCATAAACGGCCATCGGGAAAGAAGATCCATAGAATACTTACTTAGTATACTACATAGTACACTATTTTCCCTGTAGGCATCTATCAGCAAAATACATTTATCTTCTGACCATTCACTCATGACGAAGAAATACTCGAATAATAATAGTTGGTTCGCAGTGGCTAGCAACAACTGATCTTGATGTCCTCGAGCGCACTGCGAGCGCCCTTTGGTTCGCGGCAAAAACCGACAATCATCGGATCGCTGCGAGTCGCTCGTGTAGCGTTCGTTGCAGGCTCGCGAACCACGTACACACTATGTTTTTGGTAACAGTCACAGTTACAGTAACGTGCAACGTTACGGGTTCAGAAATGAGTACGTTGTAAACGTCGCATCGCTGCGAGCCGCTCGCCTACCGCTCGCAGCAGGTTTGCGAACCACGTCCACACTATGTTTTTGGTAACAGTAACGGTTACAGTTACGTGCAACGTTACGGGTTCAGAAATGAGTACGTTGTAAACGTCGGATCGCTGCGAGCCGCTCGCGTACCGCTCGCAGCAGGTTTGCGAACCACGTATACACTATGTTTTTGGTAACAGTAACGGTTACAGTTACGTGCAACGTTACGGGTTCAGAAATGAGTACGTTGTAGACGTCGGATCGCTGCGAGCCGCTCGCGTACCGCTCGCAGCAGGTTTGCGAACCACGTACACACTATGTTTTTTTTATAAAAACAAATCCGCAACTGTTCAAAATGGTATCTCAACAACGCAGGGTACGTATACAATATCATAACAACATCTGCAATAGTCAACACAACACAGCTTTCTTGGGCAAAAGTATATTGGGTATGGCCCCAAAAATTATTAATAGTATCCCAAATAATATAAAGTCCTTGCCAACTGATCAATTCAAAATACAATTAAAATCATATCTAATAAATAAATGCTATTACTCAGTAAATGATTTTCTTGCCGATACTTAAAACACCCAATTATAACTTGTCCAGTCTATGTAATGATTTAATTTGTACTTATTATTTTGTTTACTTAATGTTTGTGCGTTTTGAATTATAAATTTTATATGTTATATCTTTAATACATATGATGTATAAATAATACCTTGAGTGTTAATTGTTTTGCTTCTGATAATATGCTAATCTAATTGTAAGAATTTATTAATATCATAGAGTCACCATAGTTTTTAAGTTTTGTAACATTTGTACGCCAATAGGCAAAATACAGAGCTCTGTATTCAACTATTTTTACTTAAGACCTGTATCACCTGTGTTCTACAAATAAAAATTTACTTTACTTACTTTACTTTACTTTGGTTACAGTACATGCAACGGTTACGGTTACAGCTCGCTAATGAGTACCCGGCTTTAGTTGTTGCTTTGATTTGAAGATGCATTGAAAAAGTGCAATCCTGCACTGCACATTCTCTAATCAAATATCCGAAAAAATAGGACACCGATAAGCAAGCTATTACTCTACGACGGTGTTCAAAACTGTGGGTTGTATTTTGAAATGGAGGTTTTATCTCATCTGGCCGTGTACCCAAAATGCCAATCGCTTAGAGTCGGACCAAAAAAGTCTGCAGCGCACTTGATAGCCCACGCAGTGCAAGTGTCATTTATACGTCATAATTTCATAGAAGTTTGACGTTTAAAGTAACACTTTCACTGCGTGAGCTATCAAATCCGCTGCAGACTATTCTTGGTCTGACTCTACGCTCCGTAGCGATCTAAACGCAACTGTCACTGTCGCACTAATATGGAAGAGTGATAGAGAGACACAAAGCGTTTCGTTGTCGAAGCGATAGCGATTGTAACCTTGGCTAGGCCGCGGCCGGCTTTCATTCGATAGCGTGACGAGCGTTCACGTTTGAGGAGTTAAAATTATGTCTATGTTTTGTATGGGATTTAGAACAGCGCGTCAAGCGGGACGTTGCGGAAACCCATCATAATCCCGTATGAGTAAAATGAAAATGACACTTTACGCAAACGCGTTCATCACGCTATCTAATGAAATTTACACTAGGGGTACTGTTAGCCTGGGCGAATATACATGTTTTAAAACCCAGTAAAAAAGCCACGAAATGAAACGATTTTTTTAAATTTTATCCGTTTTTCCACAGAAACACCGTAGACGTCACAAGCGTCTCCGCACGACGACCACCACCACCGTCGCACCAACGCGGGAGGAGCACCGCGGTGACGCCGAGGACAGGGAAGACGCCGAGGCTGATCATCTCGAGATGGGCATGATAGAGAGGGAGGACGAGAGGCGGTACCAGGTATGATAGACAGAGACACAATACTCTTACAAGGGCATTGGAACATCGTGGTGATGCCGAGGACAAGGAAGACGTCCCTTCCACCTCCACTTTAACTATACGAATATGCTATGAAATATTTTTGCTTTTTGTAATTTTTAAATAATATAAGATGTTTGAATAACTATTAAGTTATTTTTAGAAGAACAGTAACGCCTCTGTCTCCAGAGTTTGTTGACTGATGCTATTACGCAACGCACTACTGTTTCTCGTAAATAAATGATGTGCTGGCATAATTATGATTGCGATAGTCTTTAGGTACCTATTTCCGTATTTGTAATAATTATTATCTAGTAAATTATTGCTGAAGCGAAGTAGGGTATATTATATACTTAGTCTAATACGTATAAAACAGTTCCGATGCCTAGTAATAGTTTGGTTTGACAGACATCGCACAGACATGAAGAAGTTTGTTTTGACATAATCTTCAACTGTTTTAGAGAATTTAGAGGTATACAGACGAAGTCCCAATTAGGACAGAAGCTAGTTCAAATGCATATGTGTTAAATAAAATAATGATACATTTTCGCAGGAAGCACAGCGTAAGCGTCTAAACGAGATTGGAGCCGACATCAATGATGTATTCCCCGATGGTAAGTCTTTTTACCGGCTTACAATTTCCTTCTCAATTCGTTCTCCAAGAAATCGAGGAAGCTCTTCAAATCACAATCACACTAGTACTACTAGTACCGTACATTTCCTCTCGGCTAATGAAGACATGATGGCTACTGTTGAGATATCGGTTCTTTTTTTGGTAAAGGTTTTGTTTTCTTGTATTGTAAATGTAAGCAACCTTCAAGAAAACCTAAATAAGTAGTTACTACCCTGTGTTTCCAATTGATGCTTATGATTTTATTTTCTGCAGGTGCCGATCCGTGCCTAAAGGTCCACTGCAGCGCTGGTCGTGTTTGCGAAATTGATGAACACGGCGAGGCCGTGTGCAACTGCATCAAGGAGTGCCCTGACGAGACCGACCTGCGCCGCAAGGTAAGGTCACATTGGATGAAGTTTAAAACATATGTTTTAGCCTCTATCGGCTTTAGCCCATCGCCTCTCTTATTATAGAGAGCCCTTCATCTTTCCTTCTTACTAATTATTATGGTATGTTCAAAGGTGTGCACCAACCACAACGAGACCTGGCCCTCCGACTGCGAGGTCTACCAGCAACGCTGCCTCTGTCTCGACGGCTCAGAGGCCTGCAAAGGCCCCGAGTTCCACCATCTACAGATCGAGTACTACGGCGAGTGCCGCGAGATGCCTGTAAGTTTTTTCAGCTGTTTCAGATCTGTATAGCTCTTATAGTGCTTAAACTTGAGTTCTGCTTCTTTAAGGTACAAGGACAATAGTAGGAATACATCTGGGTGATTAAAGTGCCCAAAAACACTGATAATGCGCACGTTTTGAAAAGGACTTCTTAACCGATACGAGAGTCGAGACTAATGACGATAAAAAGTTATGGAGGTTAATTGACACATTTAGGGTCGGTTGCACCAAACCATCTGTCATCGTTAAAGCGTTCGCTAAATATTTATTGTATGGGAAGTTTCATAGATCTCTGCTGCGTGACGTTGATCACTCTGTTAACTATGGTTGGTGCAACTGGCCCTTAGTGTTGCCTCGTGTCTATTCATTATTACAAAATATGCCTTCTGTATTACAGGAATGCACTGAAAGCGAGATGGCCGACTTCCCCCGTCGCATGCGTGACTGGCTCTTCAACATCATGCGCGACCTCGCCGAGCGTCGCGAACTTTCTGCGCACTTCCAGCGTATGGAGCGCGAGGCCGAAGCCAACCTTACTAGGAGATGGACTAATGCTGCTATCTGGAAGTGGTGTGACCTTGACGCCCATGACAATGACAGGTAACAAGCATAACTTGCCCTACACTGTAAATATCTGTTCAACATGTGCGACCTGGCTGAGCGTCGCGTACTATCTGCGCACTTCCAACGCATGGAACGCGAGGCCGAAGCCAACCTTACTAGGAGATGAACTAACGCTGCTATCTGGAACTGGTGTGACCTTGACGCCCATGACAATGACAGGTAACTACTATCATACAAATATGTATTGCCCTTTACTGTGTATAGCTGTTCAATACGTGCGACCTGATCGAGCATTGCGAACTTTGGAGATGGACCATACTATGCTATCTGGAAGTGGTGTGACCTTGACGCCCATGACAATGATAGGTGACACAGTAAACAAGATGTATAAAATTGCACTGCGATTCAACAAAGACTCATTGGTTATTGATGACAAGAATATTAGGTATAACTTCTGTTCAAAGCGACATTTGGTGCAGTGAAACTGCTGGTGAAGACCTTAAACTCATAGCATGGTTTTGTGAAGTTGATTATTTTTTGGTAAATGTTATTTAGTTGATTCTTTAACTCTCTGGAATGATGTCCATAGGCATTTAACTAGTATTACACGTGCCGTTTTTACTACCGTTCAAAAAGAATGCGAGCGCAGTGGCCAAACTCCTCAAGGGTCTCTAAATTTCACAAAATTTTATCCTGGATTATTTCACAGATTCGTGTCTAAACACGAGCTCTTCCCAATCCGGGCTCCGCTGATGGCCCTGGAGCACTGCATCGCGCCCTTCCTGGAGCTGTGCGACGCGGACCGCGACCACCGCATCACCCTCGCCGAGTGGGGCAAGTGCCTCGAGCTGGACGAGGTAACCTTCCTCTTTATTAACTCTCTCGACTGTGTTTTCCACGAACGCCCCCACCGCTGCATGCCTTGACCAGTGAGAAAGTGCCCGAACGAAGAACGGTAACTATTTATTTATTAATTATTAACCCTCTCACCGGCAAAGACGTCTTGTGACGCGCGTGGCTGCAGCCCAATATCAACCTTCATGTATTCCGGCAAGATTCAATAGGCGTCGCGTTCAAAGGGTTAGCGAACTTTCGTAATGAAAGGAGCCATCACCACTACAACAATAGGCTAAGCACTCATCATCATCATCTCAGACTTTATGCACCCACTGCTGAGTATAGGCCTCTCTTCGACTTGTCCCGGTCCTGAGCTAATCTCATCCAGAAGTGACCCGCAATCTTCTGAATGTCAAATGATAAAAGCACTAGGTATAGATTGCAAGGAGACGCTCAATAAGATGTACAATACACAGATGTACAGTTGAAAGTACAATAGACATAAAAGCCTCTATTAACATTTTTTCCACAAATAATTAATTGTTTTCTGCCATTAACTTGCAGACGGAGCTGGAAGACCGCTGCGACGAGTTCATCGGCGACGGCGAGAGCGTCGAGGACGCGTAAGCCGCGCAGCCGCAAACGCAACACTGCCATACTTAACTAAGTTATAACCTCAAAAGCAATGGACATGGGTGAACAACATTTTTAAACACTTATGAAAGTTTTTAGAAGATTCCAAATCAAAGTTAAACGCCAAGTTTTGTTAGTGCCGTTATAGAGCAAAACAATTAACAAAAGATAGCAATACAATCTATGGTTTAAACCATGAGGACATAAAGAACACAGAGCAAGATGAAGAAGATACTTTATGGAAACTAGACATCGTGATCACGTTGACATGATGAAACTTTCCATAGAAAAGTTATCAAAACTTTGGAAACTTAACCTCAATGCATTGCTAATCAGCACTAACCTTAGTTCATAGCTCTTGAAGTACCCTAGGTTACTGTACAGTTCATTTTAAGAATACTCGACAACATTGTCTTTATTTTGTAATACAATTAATGTACTGTGATGCCACAACCAAAAAAGGTTAAGATTTTTTTATTAATAAACTTAAAACTACAAACTGTGTTTTATTCTACCTACCCTCTTCAAGTAGATAGAGTCGGGCCAAGATAAGACTGCAGCGAGTTTGATAGCAAAGAGCGTGGAAGTAATAATTTCATATGCTGGTATGTGATAATTTCATAGACATTTGACGTTTAAAATAACACTTCTACGCTCTGTGCTATCAAATTCGCTGCAGAATTATCTTGGTTCGACTTTAAGTAAGTAAGTCAAATAGCGATCTTCATTATTATTTTGAACAAGTTAGTATCCCATAATCCATATTTTATGACACGCTTAGGCTTTCAATTAATGCCTTCCATCACAAACTAAATCATAAGGACCCAGTGCAATAAGGACCTTTTTATCTGAAATTCCAATAGATTCTGATAGAAAATGGTCCTTATTGCACATGAAGCATGAGGACCCTTCTCTGATGGAAAGCCACTAATAGCTCTCCAAAAAGGTCCATACCATTGAGTAGGTCGCCCAGGGTCGCCCCACATAAGGACACATAAGAGGACCGAATTATTTTTTCTTGATTTTTTTTACCACAACAACGACTTGACGCAAAAAAAAGTTGCTAACTCCTGTAATGAAATGAGATCAAAGTCACTTACAAGATATATAGGGACTTAGGGACCGTGCGCGTTGGAGGGTCAGCCATCTTGTGGACGGAATCGGAAACATAAACATGTACATTGCCAAAGCAAGTGCTACCCTACAATCTACCGTTCTCGTACGTTTTCTTTTCTTGTGCACAGTAGGTTCTGCCACCTTGTGGGCTACATCGGACTTAACCTTAACATTTACGCCTCCCGCCGAAAATCTGACGGATCCTATGCTGCCCCGTTAGTTCATGCACGCTGCCAATACGTCACGAAATACAAAATATAGGTAATGAATCATTAAAGACTATAATTATGGTCTAGAGTTCGACCAAGAAAAGTCTGCAGCGTTTTTGATAGCCTACGCAGTGTTATTTTAAACGTCAAACTTCTATAATATTATGACTTATAAATAACACTTGCTCTGCGTGGGCTATCAAAATCGCTGCAGACTTTTCTTCGTCTAACTCTACACCAGAGAGTATTCTACACCTTTTCGATCTTTTATTATTTTAAATGATAGCGCCATCTTGTGACACTTGCAATGGTCCACAAGATGATACTTATAAATCTTATAATACAGGGGTATTTCGGTTCAGTCCCATATAGCGTGAGTATAGCAAACTATGGCACATAAATTAAAACCGTAACAATTAAGTTGTAAGCTAAAAACCCTAAGACACGGTAGGTATATGGTAGTTGCTAGTTTATTCTACATCGTGTTGGCGTGTGCGCAACTTATGGATATCAAACATGGAGTATTTGTTTCGACTGCGTTGTTTGTATTATTTGTAAACTACGTACGCAGAACAAGAGTAGCAAACAAGTGTACGGCCTGCTGGTAGACGGTTATACGTTACCGTAACCAATGAACGCTTTCAACTCCAAGTTCGAACTGTCCCGAGTTTTTTTGCTGGTAAACATCTATTGGTATTTGGTGTTAAGACAGTAAAAAGACAACTAAATAACTTATGAACTAAGTAAACTAAATATATCTATGAATGATACTAAATTAAAACTAACAACCCTAAACTAAATAATACTAAATTAAAACTAACAACCCTAAATATATCTAAAATAAAACAAGGAATATAAAAACTACTTAAAGAGGCCTCCCCGCCCTACCCCCGGCGCAAAGGTGCCCATCACACTCGCTGCGTTAGCGAGTTGAATTGCGATGGACAGCCTTTGCACCAGGAAAACCCGGAGTGCAGGCACAGAATAAATAATAGTACTAGGTACAGAAGACTCACTCTCTAACAAAACGCGTCTGTTACGATCAGCACAGATATGGCCGCTAGGTGGCGGCAGCGCCACGTGCGGCTTATGGCAAACCCCAAAATTGGGGCCGAACGGATGTACTTTTAGCTACCTGTAGCAAAACGACGAAATCGCGGAGTGAGCCACGCCTGGTGCGGGTCAAGGCCCCTTTCTTGCAGGCGGCGACCTACTTCCCGAGTTTTTAAAGTCTATGAAGTTAGGAAATACATATAGGAAATAGTGCAATTGGTATTGTCAGATCGTCACGGACTTTATGATCTATTTAGAGTTTACTTTACATTGGACACCTATACAGACAGTATTGAACACCCAATTTAGCTTGAACCCTGTCAAGTTGTTCAGTTCAATGAAAGTTCGTGACTGCACGCAGCCCTGACCCCTCCTTAGAATTGTATGCGAGTAGGTACCTATTTTTATATTTATTTCTTTTATCGGTAGATACCTATTTATGTAATCGAATAAGGATTATAAAAGAAGAATTATTAAATTTGTCTAATACTATTAGTGATTTTGCATACCTACAAAATCTAAAAAACTTCCAGTGTGAACTTTTACCGGGTAAAAGTCGCAAAAGTACAATAAACTGGATTGAAATATATAGGTAAGTGAAATTAAGCATGAAAATGAAATTAAATTTTCCAATATATATAGGTATAGGTACTACTGTTATGGCCGGTGACCATCCGGTGAGAGGATATTAGACCTTTATCCTTATCTAAAAAAAAAAGGTGCTGCTACTTATATATAATAGCTTACTTTTTCCTCGGTTGCAAACATCATCTACTCGGGTATTAATAATATTTGAGATTAAGTTTGTTTCATATCACCTTTATTTTTATATATATTGGGCAGAAACGTGCACATGTACATGTACATGGTATAATAATATACTCCGCCTGGTACTCCATTCCGAGATTCGCGTATGACCTAACTGACACGCGCCTACGTCATCATGCTGTTTACAGGTTCTCAAACTTTGAAATGTGGGAGAATTTTAACCAACGGTGAAAATTATTTTAACGGCATTAATTTTAAGTTATTCATGTAGAAACAGTAAAATAAAACAAATCTAATGTATTAAATTAAACTTTATTTATCTATACAAGACAAACGTTTAAAAAACTAATTCACAGTTGCACATTAATTACCAAGCTTACGACGTGAAAAGTTTGGAAAACACTGCGACTGCTGACACTGAGCGAGAAGGAAATAACAATTAACACGCGTTCGACAAGGATGACGGTCAGGGCATGAAGTTATCTAGATCCGAATTGTCAAATGTGCACAGCGCTATCCTGTGTTGCCAGTAGTATAAACAGAATTACCCGAAAGTCTGAAATTTCTTTCGTGAATCGGAAGATATTGCTAACGAGTAATTAAAAATGACGTGTTATTGTAAAATTTAAGCTAAAATACATATAAATGAAAATTATAAAATTATAAAGAAATATTTTAACTTATTAACCATAGGTATAATGTACCCATGTAACATGTTATGTTGAAATAAAGTGGCAATGTTATTGTGACGTAGGCCCGTGTCACTCTGGGAATGGAAGACCATGTTTTATTAGACCATGCACATGTATTTTTTTTTGTAAGGTAAATTCTCCATCCATCCACCCGCCATTTTATTTCCCACCCAAACCCAAACAATCGCGCGCGATGAACGCGGAGCTGTGCAAGGGTACCAACCCACATAAATAAATATGTTTTAATATATTGTGAAAAAGCTTTAAATAACATAATTTTTACAATTATCATACACGTAATGACACTCGGTATAATGTGTCATACAATCTTTTGATTAAATTATATTATAGAAATATTAACAAACAAAAAGATTTCTTAAAAACCAATAACCATTTCTGAACGAACATGTTTGGGAGTTATGCGTCACATCCGGTTACGTGTGGTTGGCTACATTGAGCGCATCGCTAGGCAGCGCTGCCATCTTTCTTTTTCCGTTATTAGTCGATTTGGCGCCTTCCTGTGTTGGTTGTTCTCGATTGTGGTGATTGTGTTACACGTTTCAAAATGGTGAGTTTTGCAAGATTTCGTGAAAATATGTCGACTTTGTGGTGATTTTGTTGTGTAATTCAGTGCATAATGGTGTTATCTAACTACTGGCGAAGTTTCAGCTTGATAGCACTTAATTTAATGGGTTTTTTCGTGAATTTTAGGCTGGTGGTAAAGCGGGCAAAGATTCTGGTAAAGCTAAGGCGAAAGCAGTATCCAGATCAGCGAGGGCTGGTCTTCAGGTATGTTGAATATATCTCTTAATTCATTTGATGATTTTTAAGCATAAATTCAAAGGTGATATCGTTATGACAAAATATTTTTCAATATTGAATAATACGCATGATCTTCTTTAGTATGGCGGCGATTCGTTTTGTACCAAGGAATCAATAGGAATTTACAATGACTTGTAATTTCAGTTCCCCGTTGGAAGAATTCATAGACATCTTAAAAATAGGACAACGAGTCATGGTCGTGTTGGAGCCACCGCCGCTGTATATTCTGCAGCCATCCTGGAATACTTGACCGCCGAGGTAAGCTATAAACCTACGCGACGCCTCTCTTGTCAATATGGCGGCTAGCGCTAAAGCGTAATTATAATACACAGAACTATCTAGAAAACCCATGCATAATATCCTTTTGAACCATGTTTTCATATGGGTTAAATTACAAAACATTAGAATGTATATTTTTTTGTTGACATTGTCATTATTCTAACCTCCTCAATTTTGGCGGGAAATGTTTGGGTTCTGTGAGGCAACAGTATTTGAATGTTTTAATACTATTTAAATGTATTTTTTTTTCTACGAACAGTTTAGGATTAACTACTTTAACTGTACTTTCCGTAGAAAAATAAAGCAAAAGGATAGTTTTACTTTACAGCCATCTAGATAACATTGTTTTAATGTTTTATTGTTTAGGTGTTGGAGTTGGCAGGGAATGCTTCTAAAGATCTGAAGGTGAAGCGTATCACTCCCCGGCATTTGCAACTGGCCATCAGAGGAGATGAGGAGTTGGACAGTCTCATCAAAGCAACAATTGCTGGCGGTGGTGTCATTCCTCATATACACAAATCTCTCATCGGCAAGAAAGGTGGACCTGGAGCTCCCGTCTAATTATAGGTAAGATGATTTTGAAAACTTAGTTGTTCATTTTATTATACCTAGTGGGCAAGATAACTTCATTCAATTACAATTGATTATGCCAGCATATTTGAAAGTATCATACTATAGTTATTTGTTTTACAAGGGGGCAAAGTTGTTGTTTAACCGCTCGTGCTAATATTGACACCCGAGCAAGCGAAAGATTCCAAAATTGAATCGGTTCGAAAAATGGAATCTTGAGTGTTGCGAGGGTTTCAAAGCATGAGGGTTAAACAAAATTTGCCCCCGAGTGAAACACAAAATTTTTCACCACACCAACCCGAAGCAAATATTAAATGTAAAATATCAAACAAAATCAAATCAAATCCAAATGAATGTTATTAAATATTTATCATCCAAAATCATCATTTAAAAGTCAATTCTACCAGCAAACAAGAAAACAACTCAAAATTTGCATTTGATTACTTTGCCTCACATGTGAATAAAATGCAACTTTGCTATCAGCTTTTGAAGTGCAAAGTAAGCCTTTCCGAGCTGGTGTGGTGAAAATTAAATTATCACATTCACTTTTCAATATCTACTACATGCATTGTTATCAAAGCAAAGGTGATGAAATTACAGTGCTTTGTTACATTTTGATTTTAAATAATTTACAAAATGTTTGGAACATGTTGTTTAAGTTTTTATTTTATACTGCTTATAGTACCTATAATGTTATGATCTAGGGTTTTTATATTATTTTTCGATATCATGATAGTACTCTTGTATTGTTTTCAAATTAAAAGCTCACTGATAGAATTCTGATACAGGAAATTAACATGCAATTTTTATATCTGCAGGTACTCACTCATATTAAAAGTTCATACTGCTGCATTTGACAAGACCGGACCTGAAGTCAACATTGTGAAAGCTCATCTCAACATTAAATTTTGCAACTAGTGATGTGGACAGTGGAGTGACTACTGAGAACTCTTGTTCCGGACTAAATAGCATAAGAATAGGATTAATTAGCATTAAGAAGATTTGAAATATGATTGTATTAGTAATTAAGTTTATCTTTCTGTTCATTCATGGACATTTTTTACTCTGGACAAATGTTGTGTTCAACTATTTTAAAATTAAAATTATTTGCAACCGGTTTCACATCTCTTAGTTTCCCATGAAAGCCTTGATCAGGGTGGAGCTGGTGCAATCTAATTTTAATACATCGACTGCAATTGTGAATTGAGTTTTATGTAAGCTCTAAGCTGTAAATGTTAATGTTCTGTAACAACTTGCTCTATAATTTTGTAAGGACATGATTGTATTAGATATAGCAAAAAATAAGACATTGTTCGAAATTGTAATTTTGGTATGATTGAACTGTTACAAGTTGTAAGAAATGCGTTTTGTTCTTTAAAATATATTGAGGAAGCACTAAATTTGTTTTTATCCTAATCCTTCAAAAAATATGGCTATTCACTAATCTCAGAAAGTGTCTGCAGTCTAGTCTAGTGATCTAGTGAAATTCTAGTCTAATAATTACAACCCCTTTCATACATTTTAATATAGAAGTCGGAGACTGGTCGAACGCGGGATTCTGCATGTGAACCTGCCATATTACTATTCAGTCTAACGCCGACTGTGCTTTTATAGAATATAAAGGAAGCGAAATATAGGTAACCTACTTCAATAGAATCACAAGCGTAGACAATGACTCTAAATTAGAATCTTCGGCTTAGTGGGAAAGTGGATATCTCGCGGTTATTATTGGTGATATGTTTCATTGTATAAGTTAACTTTTTGCATCATTTAATATTTTATGTTCAGTGTAATATTTTTTTTTTATATAATATACTAGAGCTTGAAATTTTTTGAATAATATGATATGGCTGAATAACTTAAAGTTCGTAGCTAGCCTAAAATATCGAAAAAAAAAAAATATTTGACAGCTCCAACGTCGCCATTTTACCTCTTAACTAAATTTCACCATTAAAATTGTTGATTGATTTGTTTTCCAGGGCATATTTATGCAACTACTGCCTTGCTAGTTGTTGTAGTGCTCTGAAGAACTTCACTGGGTGTTTTCAAGTAAATGAGGACCGTTGAAGTGGATTCGTGACTGTGAATTAGGTTAACTTTGTGCAGTGGTTGAGTAAAAGCATAATGAGTTCTCGGCATCGCGATAGGAGCCGTTCTCGATCTCGTGATCGCGAGCGGCACAAGGAGCGCGACCGGGAGAAGGGTCGAGACCGAGATCGGGACCGAGAGCGTGACCGGGATAAAGATCGAGACCGTGACCGCGATAGAGACCGCGGGCGGGACCGGGACAGGGACCGCCACCGCTCTAAGAGGTGAGGAGAAAGCTACATATGTTCCCAATATTTACTTCTGAAGCATGGTATTTTCTGCTATGAAGAACGATCTTGTCCTACTAAATTATGTATGTTGAAGGAACAGATTCACCTAATTTAGAAACATGAATATATTTATTGTATGTTTTAGAGACAAGGAGGACCGAGGCCGTAGCCGTGACAGGCACAAGGAAAAACGCCGAAGTCGGAGTCGGAGTCATAGTCGTGGACGGAAGTCCAAAGATAGGTTAGTAATTAATTATACTATGTGAGAACGGTCTCATACTTTCAAATCTTAATATTCTCTCGGCCATTAAACAAGACAATTTTAATAAATTATTTAGTGTGAAGAGTACTGTTTGTATCTGTAATGTCTGTATTACGGGTTATATGTATATCTATGAGTATAAGAATATTAGTCCCTGTCACATTTCCAAGGTTCAGAATTTGGCTTACCATGTTTTTTACATACAGGGATGGAACCATAGCCCTCCTGGACCAGATGGTGGGCACCACAACAAAGGCTACAGCACGGGCAGTGGCCGGCAATGGTGTGGCCAACCCTGCAGCGCATGCTGCCATCCTTGCTGCGGCAGCTGTTGCCCAGGTTTGTATTGTTAATGACAGCTGTACATTTTCAATTTTAAGATTAATTTGCAACTAACAATGTTGCAAAAAAAGTGACTTATAATGATATTGCAGAATAGTATAGTGCAGTGCAGCTGATACTGTTGAGAAAGGTTTCAAACTTTAAAATTTTTCTTAAAAAGCTAGTCTCTACTGCAGTTGTAGTGTGAAAACCAGTCTAATAGTGTTGTCAAATATTGCATTTCATTTTTCAGCATAATCAAAATGAATGCCAGGTAACAAAACATGTTCAAATTTCATTGTGAATTGTCTGTGTGAGTTATACACAATGTAAAACAATAACTTAATTTTTTTTAGAAGTATGTCAACTACATGGTAAGCTGTACTTTGCTACTTGTTTCAACTGTGACTATAATAAACTAATATCATCTACTATTTTCACAACTTTTAACAGTATTTCAGCATTTAACTATGCTGATAAAATGTTTTAAACTGTTAATGATATTTTTTTAATTTATCCTATCCTCGTAAGGCCCAAGGTCCTACCTAAAGTACTTATTCAGTTCGATGAAATTTAAATCATATCCAATTGGAACAGAGTTCCATTGGTTTTGTTTCATTAAATTTTTATACAAAGCAAAAAAAACTCTACTTTTTTTACAGTAAAGGTTCAAATTGCAAAGGCAAATATTGGATTTTTCATTGGTATGGCTGGGCCTTAGGCTAAAATAGCCTTATTTTGAAATGGAGTTTTTCATAATGTCATGAGTCTTGCAGTCTCAAGTCAAGTGCTCCAAACTAATGTCTTTTTTCACTCTTCTCCTTAATTATGAAAACATTTTGGTTTTCATTCAGTTGACTCAATAATTTTTTCATAAGCAATGGATACAACTGGTCTGGGATAAACGCTAAGATGAGAGAACTTTCCAAAGACTTGTCGAAAACGTGTTCGCAGACATTCGTGGCGCAGCGCCGCATGGCGGCCCCGGTGCAGCCGGCGGCGGCCGCAGCGGCGGCTCTATCCGCCGCCACCGCCATCCCGCCGCCGACCTCCGTGCAGCAGAAGCTCGAGCAGCTGCAGGCGCGCTCCGAGGGCAGATACAGGGACAAGTCCCAACCCCCACAGGACTACCACCCTGATGATGACACAGACGACGGCCAGGGTAACAATTGCATTTAGATGGGATATCATAATTCTATATTCATTATCAATGAAACATTAGGTTAATTATTTTAATCTTAATATAAACATAGGAAATTATATGTTGTTGATTGAACTCCTTGCTTCCCACAGATTCGATATGGGGTAAGCAAATAATATCATTTTTTTTTTAAAAGGTCAAGGTAATTTTTGGGCTGGCAATTTTAAACGGTCATAGGTTAAAAGTTTTTAGGGTGAATAAATACACACTATTAGTAGACGCGAAGTGTATCCACATAAATTTGGCCTATTTCTATTGATAAATTAGTGTGGTAGATTATATTGGTGGTGTGTGTGTGTGTGTGTGTGGTAGGTCCGCCGGGCGAGACGGCGGCGGAGCGGCGCGCGCGGCGGCGGCGCACGCGCTGGACGGGCGGCGCGCACGACAAGACCTTCATCCCCGGCCTGCCCACCGCGCTGCCCTCCACGCTCACCCCGCAGCAGGAGGAGCAGTATCTACGTGAGTATCTCATATACAATATACGTTATTACCTAGTTAGGTAGTTACGCTACTGTTGTGTTTTGCAACCGGGCTGTAATCTATTTTTTACAATGTGCTATTTAATTATTATTATGTCAAGGGAAGGAGGCAATTGCTGGCCAACTGGTAATGTGTATTTTTCGACGTAAATCGTGAACATGAAAAAATCGCGGGTGGTTGACAATGGGCTTCAGGGAATAATGGAATTTGTATACAACATTGTTGTTGCGTAAATCGAGGCTGCAACGTATTTAACTTACTAATTTTCAACTGACCTTTTTTTTAATTAACCGACCGAAGAAATACGCACTTCCTAAAATAAGGACAACTTTGTCCAGAAAAGGTAACTTTGTCAGATTTATACGATACATTGAGAAGAATATAGCTCTCTGTACGTATTGCGTGACGGTTGAACCAAAAGTTCAAAACCAACTATCGCACTTGTAGCTAAAATAGTGAAAAATAGAATATGGGCTGAGAAATTGTTTGATAA